>NC_135504.1:19567229-19867229 GCF_052857255.1 Amblyomma americanum
TAATTTCGACCGCCTACCTTGAGCGCAGTCGGCGCAAACGCCGCCAATAAGCTCGCCTCGCGTGTCGACATTCCTGCCGTGTTTTCCTTTGCCCCGACTCGCAGCAAACCGGAGGCCGTTCGCGGGTGCTGTCGCGTACATCACTGTCGTTTGAAAAGCGGATAGGGATTACCGACACTGGCTGGACGTGGTGCATATAAACGGTTCAAGGTCACAATGTTGGAGTGCGCTGGGAGTGTCTTTACAACGACGAGGCAGCGGCATTCTAGAGAGCTATAAACAGCGTGGCCCGCGTTGACGCACGTATAGATCAATTAAACGTAGTTTTTATTAATGTTTAAATGTGGAAATGCATTCTTTGGCTCGCAGGCCACATTTTCGCTCAACATCACTCACATGATCATCCAACTCGCGAATTCATGACACAGCGCTTCCATAATAATAATAATAATAATTGGCTTTTTGGGGAAAGGAAATGGCGCAGTATCTGTCTCATATATCGTTGGACACCTGAACCGCGCCGTAAGGGAAGGCATGAAGGAGGGGGTGAAAGAAGAAAGGATAATAGGTTCCGTAGTGGAGGGCTCCGGAATAATTTCGACCACCTGGGGATCGAAATTATTCCGGAGCCCTCCACTACAGAACCTATGCCGTGTACTTATTTCTGCGTGGAGCTTGCTTGGGTGGAAAGTTTGATGTCAACATATTCTCAACAGCCAGCGCTTTCCGGTCAGTATGTATGTACGGCGCCACTGTGAGTAGGCTGTGCGAAGAATAAGGGAGCAGAAATGTGCGACTTTTAGAGACAGTCTATTAATTCCTATTTTCTGAAGTATGTTTTGGGGAAAAGAGGAACACATCGATTAATTCGCCGTCTTCAATTTTCAGACAAATTTTAGGGGAAAACAGGAAGACATCGATTAATTACTCGTCTCTAAATTTCTGACAAATGTTTCGAATAAGATAGGAACACATTAGTTTAACTCGTCGTCTCTCATTTTCTGAAAGAATTTTCGGGAAAACAGGAACATATCTATTAATTATTAATAATAATAATAATAATTGGCTTTTAGGGAAAGGAAATGGCGCAGTATCTGTCTAATATATCGTTGGACACCTGAACCACTCTATAAAGGAAGGGATAAATGAGTGAGTGAAAGAAGAAAGGAAGAAAGAGGTGCCGTAGTGGAGGGCTCCGGAATAATTTCGACCACCTGGGGATCTTTAAGGTGCACTGACACCGCACGTTTTCACAATTCACGTTTTCCCAATTCCCCGTCTCTCATTTTCTGACAAATGTTTCAGGGAAATTGTAGCATACGGATTAATTTTTCGTCTCTCATTAGAATTCTGACAAATGTTTCGGGGAAAATAGGAACACGTCGATCAATTCCTCGTCTCTCATTTTCGTACGACTGTTTCGAGGAAAATAGGAACTCATCGATTAATTCCTCGTCCTTCAATTCATGGCAGTTGTTCGAGGGAAAATAGGAACGCATTCACTGGACACAATACTGCTTACTGTCCCGGGCCTTCGAGTTAAATCGAGACCTTCGATTTGGTCTCTTCGCACTGCTCGAACAAGTTGCACAAAATTGGTTGGTTTTGGGGGGAAAGGAAATGGCGCAGTATCTGTCTCATATATGGTTGGACACCTGCACCGCGCAGTAAGGGAAGGGATAAGGGAGGGAGTGAAAGAAGAAAGGAAGAAGTAGGTGCCGTAGTGGAGGGCTCCGGAATAATTTCGACCACCTGGGGATCTTTAACGTGCACTGACATCGCACAGCACACGGGCGCCTTAGCGTTTTCCCTCCATAAAGACGCAGCCGCCGCGGTCGGGTTCGAACCCGGGAACTCCGGATCAGTAGTCGAGCGCCTTAACCACTGAGCCACCGCGGCGGGTTCACAAAATGGACCAAATGCGAATTGTCGCTAACTGGCCACACGCCGATATCTGAAATCTTTTAGTGGCGTCAACGAAAGTTTAAGGCTGCCGCCTCAATGTGGGCATATCTTAGCTAATGATTTGTGAAAGTAATGATTCGTTTCTTTGATTTCTTCGTCATTTTGGCAGTAAAAGGTTAGCCTACACGTTAATGACAAGTTCGAAAAGCACGCATGCTTAGTTCACTAAATCTGCACGCTTCCAGAAGTGGACCACTTGCTTCCGTCGTTCACCATGACATCACAGTGCCTTTCATAAAGGCGCTTTACGTCTCCGACTAACTCGCCGCCTGTCCGCGCCATTTTATTTCGCCCATAATTTGGGCATCGCTAAGACTAAGCATGAACGGCGCTAAATATTTGCTGTATGCAAGAACTACACACATTACCGCCGCCGTCGCACCCCCAAGTAGCGTCGGCGCCATGACAAATCCCAAGTGCCGCCCCTTACATAAATTTCTTTAGACAGTCTATAGACTGCTCGTAAACTTTGGAAATAAAGTCTACAGACTTCCTATATACAAATTTTATAGACTAGTCTATAGACAATACAAATCCTATATTTAGTCTGTGGACAATCTATAGATTTATGGCCATACATTTTAGTAGAATTGTCTATACAGTACTAATCCTACATATAGTCTATAGACAATCTATAGATTTATGGCCATACATTTTATTTATTTCGAATATACTGCCAGCCTTCATTTGAGGCCTTAGGCAGGAGTGGGAAATACAGATATAATCAAACAAAACACAGCATAAAAGCATTGCAGGACATTTTTCAGCATAGTTTGCGCATGCAAAAATAAAAAAAATGGAGGCACGTGAGTGCTACTTGTAGACCATCGCTGTCAGAGGGAAAATGACAACACAAAAATAAACAAAACAGGTTACACTTTATCTGTTTCCAATAAAAGATTTGCGTATCTATGTTTTTTCTTTAGCGCGCCACAGAATGACTCGGCCTACCGACTTTCCTGTGTGTGTGGGGATAGCAAGTTCTAATCTCGGGCCGTTCATGGGAAATACGAATTTTTGAAACCATCAGTTTTACTACTCTCTTCCTTTAATTTTTTTTTTTAGTGGTGAGATCGCGTTGGACGTCTAGTGACTGGGTCAATATACCTATTCTTGTCTACTCCTAGTTTATCATGGTACAGTAGATACATTAACTTCAACCTCTCTCTACAGCGTGTGATTTTCAGTAGATCTGTCTATAGATAGTCCTCATAATATGAATAGACAATAAAATATATCTAAAATTAGACAAACGAGCCTACAAGTAGTCTATCGAAAGTCTATAGACAATTTTTTATACGGGGTAGACGCAGAAATTACCATATCTGCGAGCTGATATATGCACCGTAATTGAAAGCGACCTCTGATAGGTGCTATAGGCCTGAACTCACGCCACAGTGTGGCGATCGGCGTGTCGCTCGCACCCGCCGCGGTGGCTCAGTGGTGAGGGCGCTCGGCTACTGATCCGGAGTTCCCGGGTTCGAACCCTACCGCGGCGGCTGGGTTTTTATGGAGGAAAAACGCTAAGGCGCCCATGTGCTGTGCGATGTCAGTGCACGCTTAAGATCCCCACGTGGTCGAAATTATTCCGGAGCCCTCCACTACGCCACCTCTTTCTTCCTTTCTTCTTTCACTCCCTCCTTTATCCCTTCCCTTACGGCTCGGTTCAGGTATCCGCCGATATACGGACAGATACTGCGCCATTTCGTTTCCCCAAAAAAACAATTATTATTATTATTATTATTATTATTATTATTATTATTATTATTATTATTATTATTATTATTATTATTATTATTATTATTATTATTATTATGTCGATCGCGATGCGCGCTCTGCGTTACTTTCCTGAAGAGACACGGACGGGAAGCGACGCAAAAATGCGGCAAACGATGTCAAAGGTACGACAGATCGATGGTGAATCATGCGCATGGCGTACAGTGTATAGTACGCTATGTGGTGTTTAACATCCCGAAACGACGCATGGGCGATTAGGGACGCCGTAGTGCAGTGGAGAGCTGCGGTCTATAATTTCGACCACCTGCGGTGACATCGCGCACTGCACATGGGCGTTTTTTGTCTTTTGCCTCCATCTAAACGAGGCTGCCGATGTCGGGATTCCATTCCGCGACCTTGGCATCAGTAGCCGAACGGCAAAGCCACAGATACACCACGGCGGGTGCAAATTGCGTAAAAGAAAACGCACCGGAAAACTTCGCCGTACGGAAGTCCGATCTGTTGCCTCTAAAGTCGGATACAATTTAAGTCTGTGGTGAAGCTCCGCTCGCCCACCACGACAGAAAATTAGACCGCATTTAAAAACTTTTCTTGTTACCGAAAGAATACGCTAATCACGAGAAAAAATTATAAACTCTAAAAGTTCGGTACCTGGCTTGTTAAATATATTCGAACATCAAAAATCGGATATCGTTTACTGAATTGTGATTGGCCAGCGGAGTAACACAGGACGCCGCGGACTGTGCACCAGTGTTTCCAACTGCTTTCTTTTTATACTGTATCTTACTAAAGCACACTTATTGCGAATATCGGTATATAACGAACTTGCGGCGTGTGGCGTTCGATGTCCGTTAAAAATAAGCTCAACTGAAATTCTTTTTTATTTCTTTCTCCGTGGGGTAATAAAAAGGCAAGCTAAATGAACTCGTACACTGCGTACGCAGCAGCACGCACAAACCGCTACAAGGTGGCGCGCGGATCGTCATGCATCCGCCTGCACGCACGCTTCACAGAGCACGGCGACGCAATGCCGAGCGCGGGCCAGTGACGTGCGCGTGTCGACTACGTTTACACGGAGAACACGACGCAGTATCGTGGCGGGGGAATAAGAAGAAGACTAGGGGGGAGGAGGCAGTGCCCAGGGCAGGGCACAGCGGGGAATCGGGCGTGTACAACCCCCCCCCCCCTCCCCCCGTTTTTTGCTGCGCCCGGCGTATGCAAATGAGGCGGTGTCCGGGGGCGAAAGCAAGGCCACTGGCGCCGTGGCGGAACCGGGCCGGGTATAAGGGGCCCGGAACACCGCCGACGCCGTGAGTCGGCACTATCGCCGCCCGACTTCCCCCGACCCCAATAAACAGTCGCGACACGCGGTATACGGCTGGGCGCTGCCACTCTCGTGACCTTGGTGTGGACACAGAAAAATTGCAGCGATACGAGTTTCGCCCCGCCGCGGTGGCTCAGTGGTTAGGGCGCTCGACTACTGATCCGGAGTTCCCGGGTTCGAACCCGACCGCGGCGGCTGCGTCTTTATGGAGGAAGAACGCTAAGGCGTCCGTGTGCTGTGCGATGTCAGTGCACGTTAAAGATCCCCAGGTGGTCGAAATTATTCCCGACCCCTCCACTACGGCACCTCTTCCTTCCTCTCTTCTTTCACTCCCTCCTTTATCCCTTCCCATACGGCGCGGTTCAGGTGTCCAAAGATATATGAGACAGATACTGCGCCATTTCCTTTCCCCAAAAACCAATTAAAATTAAAATTTAAAAAAAATACGTGTTTCAGTGTCAGACATATGAAAGAAACCAGCAGTCATTGAAAGCAGTAAAGCACAGTTACTTTTTGTTATTAGCGGCTTCGGTTTATGGTTTGCGGGGGTTTAACGTCCCAAAACGACTCAGGCTATGAGGGATGCCGCAGTGAAGGGCTCCGTCCCCCCTCTCCCCCTGTCCCTTTTCCTCTCTCCCTCTCTCCACTTATAGAGGAGAGAAGGGAGGCACTGGATGAAGAATGACTCATCAAATACGAAAATGACTCGGACAACATCAGGCCCGCGTTAGAAATGTACAGCCTCCCGAAGAACTACAGGGGGCAAACATGAGGGTTTCGGGAGCTATTCGCTCTCGCGTTGCTCGGCAAAGGCAACCTGGGCCTACACAAGCCCCACCGGTGGCTGCGTTTGAAACGGCCACCTGCCAGTGCAACGGCGTATCGCTTAACCGCTGCGCCACTGCGCCAATAGTGGTATGAGGACTTGCCGCGATTTAACAACGTAACGCATTTTGCACAGTTGTGCACTCAAGAGTTGGAATATAATCAGAAGCGGAGTAGATTGGGGGCTGAAAGACAATGGACTCGGACATTGAACAGAATCATAATTGGAATAGAATCATGCCCGGAATAGAATGGCAAGTGAAAGAAGAATACTATCGCATTTCCTCCGAATCTTGTCCGGACCCCGTAGAGTATCTGTTACGGGCCCAATTGGACTTATTTTTGGGAATGTGGCGGAGAGTTTGAAGGATGCTTCACTCCCGCCACCGGTTGGCCCGGTATTGCACTACCTCCGGGATCGGCCTTGTCTTTAGCGCGTCTTTTCTATCCTGTCTTTCTATCCCATCTTTCAACTCTCCTACTATCTGCACGTGGTAGCGATTGTGGCTCGTCTAGAGCCAGTGAGCAGGCCTGTGCACTTTCCTTTTCTTTCTTCCTGGCAACAACTTCTCTCTCTCTCTCTCCGCATCCATCAAATCGATCTTGCCTAAAATTTTTTGCTCTTTGTTTCATCAATCTTCGTTGTGTTGTTCTTCCTGCTCCATCCTTCTTGTTCCTGCAGGTCTTTTGTTTCCATCGTGTTCATCCGCACGCATCCCGTCACGAGCGCTGCTGTTCCGATAGCGAACTGCGCACTATAGGTGACGAGGGGAACGGAGCCGAGTTTTACGACTCGCACGAGACGTCGCGCGTTCGACCCCCTCCTGCCGAGTGCATGCTTCCGTGCCAGCCAAGCGTCACACGTGTCACGCGTTCCTGGCTTCGAATGCGTCACAAAAACAAACCATGCAATATCGATGGACGCCTGAGTGAGCCGAAGTCTCCTCCTTGTGACAGCCGCCTAGACCTGATTTCCTGCACTCGCTACACGAGACGCTCCCCACGTCGTCAGAAGCCCTAATTCATCATCATCATCATCATCAGCCTTGCTACACCCACCGTAGGGCAACGGCCTCTTCCATGTCTCTCCAATTAACCCTGCTATTTGCCAGCTGCGGCCACCGTATCCCCGAAATGTCCTTAATCTCATCCGCCCACCTAACCTTCAGCCGCCCCCTGCTACGCTTGCTTTCTCTTGGAATCCACTCCGTTACCCTTAAGGACGAGCGGTTATCTTGCCTTCGCATTATATGCCGTGCCCAAGCCCATTTCTTCCCCTTGATTTCGACTGGGACGTCATTAACCCGCGTTTGTTCCCTCACCCACTCTGCCCGCTTCCGGTCTCTTAACTTAAGAGACCGGAAAACAAAGGTTTAACGGCGTTAAACCTTTGTATACGCTTTTATTGAACGGTTGCATAATTTCCTTTTTGGATCAAGGCCTCTTCGGTTGTCCTTTGTACATCGTCATGTCTTGATGGATAAGGTTACTGCACGACGATCAATACTTTTTATTAACCATCCACAAGTATAGAGGTACAAAAATACTGGATCTATCCGGTGAATTAAGTGAAATTTGCCTCTCGCTTCGCAAACTCAATGTTTAATGGATAACCTATAGTCACAAAGCTTCAAGCAGACTATGGGAGGCAGCGTAATGGAGGGTTCCAGTTTAATTTCGACCGCCGGTCGTCGCGGACGGGACCGAACCCACGACCTCAGGACCATAAGCCGGTGGTATTCACGTGACGTCACGGCCGCCATTTTGTTGTCGAGCGCGTAGCTTCAGCAGTGCACACCGCAGCACGAGGCGATAATCTCATTAGACACGCCCGCAGCCTTTCACAGTGCTCCACAGACAACAAATTGGCGGCCGCTGTGACGTCAGTGAATACTCCCTACAGCGGCGGATCACTTCCGCTCCACTGCACACTACAACTCCTGATTGTAGGCGTGGAACAATACCTTATTACGCTTTATAAAACGTACGGTACATCACAGAAGAAGATCGCACCTGTCACGTGGATCCCCAGGAGACGTCGATCATCGAACACTGTGAACGATTCAGCTTTAGTTAATGAGCTGTTGTTCTGCAGTGACTATTTCAGCATTGTAAATCGCATAACGCACAAGAAGAAACGTACAGTTGCGATCAGTATAAACCTATACAACGTTCCAGTAGAAATAACATTGCTGTCAGCCATATACAGTCGAACCTCGTTATAGCGAGACGGTTTATAATGAAATAACGGATATAACGAAGGAATGACGATACGCCTTGCAGGCTCGGTCAACGCGGGCTATAACGAAGCTACGGCTGTAACGAAGTAATCACCGGGCCCCTTCAACTTCGTTATAACGAGGTTCTACTGTACAGAGATTCACAGCGTCATCATACAGAGCATCCCCTGTACAGCCATGTATGCATGCTCATATAGTGCCTAAAGCCCCTCTGCATGAACCCAAGAGTGCCCAGCAGATAATAAGTGAATAAAATATATGTAGGTCCCATATGATATTATAGAGCCTGCGGTAAAGCCCCTGAGACCTGCACAATAAACCGTGCCCCCAGTTTTATTTACATGCTTGTAATAATATACGGTAATTTAGGTTCCAAAACATGATTACAATATGTTTCAGTATGTTTAGGGCTTTCGTCTGTGCACTAGAAAATGGAGAAAATCATAAAAAGTCCGCAGAAAAGAGTGAAAATATAACTCCCTCTTCGCTTCAACTTGTGTTTATTTGCGTTGGTTCTACTGTTACGAGTTATATTAAGCGTTTAAATGAGTTTTAAAGGGACACCAAGTACAACTCCCCCTAACCTACGTTCTTAATTAAAATCGATTCTCAGGCTCTTTCTGGTCATGTTTTTATGCCAATTCTTCAGTAAAGGCGCATTTATTGATGAGGCAATTGGATCCAAAACTTTTCCCGACACTTGGTTCAAACTCTAGACGTCAACATCGAAATGGGCACCGTGATCCTGGTTTCAAAGTGAATGACGGTATTAGCCTAGCCTCAGAGATCCGTGTTAAAAAGATTACACGAACGCACGACAGCTATGCGGCCTTTGCGCTACCTTGCACACATATCTTTCATTTCCTGTCGCGTGAAACATCCTCGTATCACTCTCCTGTTTTGACGCGCCCCGCAGTTCGCGCGCGAAAACCTGTGGCGACACCTACATCTGATTTTTTTTTACCTTTAGCAGCTTATGAAATGTTGTTTTCAGTGAAAGTAGAGCCTTTGTAATTAGAGAACATGTAATCTGTCTACAGCCACTAACTTGCATTGATCCTCAGTGTCTCTTTGACACCTAATGGGATTCATCTGAATACGCTAGCCGGTTTATTATTTTTGTTACGCCCACATTTTAAAGCCTTCATTGACTCCCACCATTTTTTAGAGCACCTGAAGAGAAAAAAATATGTTACAACTTCGACCGTACTCCTTAGACAGCAGCACACGCTATAAGTGCTGCTGAGAATGAGCTTTTTTAAAAGCTATTATAAGTCTTCTATACCATGGCCGCCGCGCCCGCGATTTTGTTGTCCAATATTACTGAACAAATTTTCTATTGCCCAGCCTCCTGAGGATATAGACCAGTGTACAGTGTGTGTGTATGTGTTTTTTGCGAAGTAGAACACTCAATAGTACGTCTCTAGTGTCAAGGCACGAAAGGAACTACGGATGCAGAGACCACGAAAGGTGGTAAAATAAAATAAAAAAATCAAATTCAGGAGGTAGGCGAATACACGTCTGAACTCAAAAATGGCCCTCAAATCTACAGTTATAGCCAAACCAGTGCGTTCTTTAACGGTGCAAAATTATGTTATACATTTAGCACAGGCGTACGGCTACAGTACTGCCTGTACGGTAACGCGCTGCCGTTGCTACTATTACCACGCTTGCCTAGCATCATTTCCCATACATTCGCAGTTACCGTATTTACCGTTATATACGGCGCTAAAACTGTCCACCGTAAAATGAACGCACAACAGCCTTCCGGCCTTTGTGTGCACTTGCACACAGCCGCGAATGCCGAGTATATATATACTGCGTGATATCGTTCACTTCCTGTCGTATGAAAGATCCCGATATACATCGCACTAACTTGCGCAATGACAGAGTATACCTCCGAGAAATGCTGACAGGAAACTCGTTTCGAGCATGCCACGAGTAATTCTATCCGTGCAGGCAATGCTCTGATGGGTGATCGATCACGCGGCAGAAAGATCAGCGTACGTACTCCATGAACAGATCATCATACTTGTTGTTGTTAACCTCATGAAATGGGCAAGTGTCATTTCATCATACTTTCACGGATATAAAAAAGCGTAGAAGCAATCGTCCTCGTTTTCGGAGCCGTGATTTTGCTTTTTTTTTCCCTTTAGTACGTGTATACCGCATAATTCCTGAGCTTCTATGATGCCTAATAAAGTTTCTATTGTCTTTACCTCGTTTAAGCAACGCGACAAATAGCGTAAGGGGGACAGAAAATGACACAAAACAGCTCTTGCGTGTTCCTTTTTTTTTTAAGCCGATAAAAAAAGACTGTTTTCTTCTTTCTCAGCTTCTATGCTGCCTAATAAAGTTTCTATTGTCTTTACCTCGTTTAAGCAACGCGACAAATAGTGAATTGGGGGGAGGGGGGGGGGGGAGACAGAAAATTACACAAAACAGGTCCTGCTTGTTCGTTTTTTTTTTTAAGCCGATAAAAAAAGAAAGTTTTCTTCTTTCTCCTTGTATCAAAAAACAAAACAAAACAAGAACAAGTAAATGACAGCATAACGACCAACTAATGGTCAGCTTGTTTGCAAAAAAAAAAAAGAAAAATCAAATAAACTTACGCCTTTTAGTTATCGTTGTTCATTGTTTTATGCACTATATTTCATCCTGGCATGAGGCTCGAACTCAGAACCATCTTCACACCTATGTAGTTGATGGCCAATTCAACCAATCAAAACATTAACCACACAACATTAACGCGGATAAACAACATGACAATGTTTAAGGGAAGCTCCTCCACTAACGCGTGCTCTGCAACTTTCGTCACTTCCTGCGGAAGTTGCGTTGAAGTTGGTCTCCCGATAATGCCACAACCATATGCCATATAGATTCTCTTACTAAACTGTACTCACCCTGACAAACAGTAAACTAGTGCCTCGAATACGCTAATGCCATTCAGCCCTGACCCAAATGACACACCCGAGCCTGTTAAGAGCCTTATGAGCAAACTTTTTACTCTTCCTCATATTGGGACATTTTCGTGTTGAAGGCCACCCACTTGCTTCCACAATTTTTTTCTCTATTAATTTTTCTTTTCATATATGCTATTAACCAGAGCATCAAGAACTTGCCACGCAACTCGGATCGACCACCATAGAACAATGTGACCCCTGCGAGCCTGTACCGTCACGTAATTTCCCTTGCGCAGAGTCCAAAAATGGAATGGCCTGCTCACCCAAGCTGACCCCTGGCAAGTTCATTCACGACGTGTTTCTTCTTTTTTTTTCTGTTTCCAGTTGCTACTGCTGCATTGCCAATTCTACTCGTCAAGTGCTACAAATTGAAACATTCAAACATAAATAAAACAACAACAAAACAGGTCAGCTGCAGCTAGGTTTCTTTTTTTTTTTTAAAAAAAGGAACGGTTAGTCTGAAAACGTCTCTGATTCATGCGATTGCTTGTGGAATGACTACAACTGTGACGAGTCGACGCGTCTGCTGATCGCAGATATGTACAGTCGTAAGCATTACAAAAGGTTACAAAGTTTGGGCAATCGCTCACCGATTACTCCTTATGTGTGGCAAGCAATGTTTTTTTTTTCTGTTTTGTAACTAGCTTTCCATTTGGTGTGCAATATCCAAAAGTCATTCTCAAATTTGTGCAAAAAGTTTCGTTACCTCTCAGATTGCTCACGACTGTGCCACGACGGATGCTATATACGCTAACACATGGTTTAATATGACGCTACCACTTCCTTAACCATAAAGCATTTCATGCCTCTAGCCTTATCAGGAAGCCGAGATACTGCTGCAGCACTTTCACCATCCAGTATCTTCAAAGCGAAAAAAATACATTTTTGTATGCTTTGTGCCACGCAAAGAAAAAAAAAATACTTTCAACATTTGCTTCTTTTATTGCTGTTTTTTTTTTTACGGCTGGCGCATTTCCTGCAGTAGTCTAAAAAAAACAGCAAGCTTAGGTCGGTATTTCGATAGGGAACAGAAACCGGACAGCGTTCATCAGCTTACGGCTCTATTTCTGTTGGGCACACAACTTTTTTTTCTTTTATCTCGTTCTCCGCGGATCGTTTCAGGCTCGCAGCGAAACTGAAACTTTACTCTCAAAGAGAGGCGAACAAAAAGGAAACTTCACCGCATACGCGACTGCACGGCATATGAAACTACCTGTACACGACACCCATAGCTGCAGCAATGGGTCAGCAGGTGTGAGACAACAGCAACTGCAATTCAAGGTGACGCGCGTGCGCCGAGCGCAAAAAAACACACTCACACGGTCGGAGCATTATTAAAAGGGAGCGCCAACGGCAGTTTCATGACGCGGTCGCAGGTGCGTTGGGAGGGGGGGCTGACGCTAGGTATGTGTCCCGGTCCACGATCTCCGGAACAGCTGTGTCACGTTCTACGCCTCGCCGACGCGGAACGCCCGAAAAACCGCCCGTTAGAACTCGGCCGCTTTGATTCGCGCCGACACAGGTCGTATTCGAGCCACGGGTTTCGAACCGGGAGCCGCATTTGGACCCGCGGCCCAACATTCGACACCGGCTGGGGCCGGCACGGGCGCAGGAAATCCGCGCGTGTAATCTCGTCGGCTGCTCCGCTCCAGACAGCGGCTGCGCAGTGCGCCCCATAGCAGACGACGCGGGGGGCCGCGCGGCGAAGCCTACCTCACGCGTCAGCTGGTGCTCGGATTCTGCCGGCCGCGGCAGAGCGAAACACACGCACGGCGCGCACAAAACGTGCAGATACTAGTACAGGAACGGAAGTTTCAAGCTCACCTTTGAGTTTCACGAGAGCTCGCCGCAGGCTCGATCTGCGACGCGCAAACACACACGGTCCCGGGGGCGCTCCGACGAGCCTTCGCAGCTGAATCCAACGCGGAGACGACGACTTGGCCGAGGAAGAGGAATCCGTGTCAAACCACAACACCGAACGGCCGGCATCTCTCGACGGCATCACGTATTACGAGAGCCAGCCGAAGCACACACACACACACCAACGGTCCCACTACTACGACCGCGTACGAAGGCGACGGAGTGTCATCCTTCTCAATTTTTTTCAAACGCTTCTCGCTTTCGACGGAGCGCAACCGCGGCACCTCCGTGTGTGACGGGAGCGAGCGGAGGACGAACGAATGAAACCAAAAGACAAAAACGCTTAACTTGTGGGAGCGGCCCGCTTGCCCGACCACACAACTTTTTGATATTGCTCAACAGCTCCTCCGTGCGCGAGCTAGGCCTAGGCCGAGCTACTGCTCGCCGTCGTCTGCGATCGTCGCCGGCGCGCGCAGGAAGCGAGGAGGTGTGGGGGCGTCCGTCCGTCCGTCCCTGCTTCTCGAACCGATCGGGCGTACGCGACTCGTCGAACGCTCTTTTTTTCGCCGCGAGTTGTTTTAAGGTACGATCAAAAGTGACCTACCTTGGCTTTCCTCCTCGCTGTCTTCCGCCGACGAGATCGACGCACATTTCTTGTTGTTTTTCACGCACACACAAACTCGTACCCCCCCACACTCCGCTCGCGCAGCAGCGGGCCGCGACGATCCGGATGTTGTGATAAGTCACGTGACCTCCGCCGACCGCTGGTCTCGACCAATGGGAGGCAGGCGCGGCAATCCGTCCCGACCACAAACGCTGCTTTCGGGTCGTCGACGGACGATTTTCCCTCGAAGCGCTAATCCAGCGGCATTTTCTATTTCTTTTTAAACCAAGCTTGTTTGGCACTTCGATCGACACGGGTACCACCCACAACACGTGCTGCGCTCAAAGGCCTCGGCGCAGCACACGACAATCGGTCGCCATTGCTGCGACGACGCGGTTTAAGAAATGGCGGAAGCGCACTCCCGACAGCGCAGCCGACGTGACAACGTTAAAACACGCTCTCTTTTCTTTTGCATGGAGAGGCACACACCAAACAACGAGCTGAAAGGAAAACTACCGTCGCTTTCTGAGCGGCGGCCAAAGCCACTTCAGCCCGGGAGGTGAAGGGAGCCTCGGGTTTTGGAAAAGCAGCCAAAGCCTGACGTCACCGGGGCGAGCTCTGCTGCAACTTCGAGGCACCTACCGCGCTATAAAGCGAGGGATTTATTTTTAGCCCTTCTCCGAGGGGAGCGCGGATTAAAACGAGCTCCGGAGCGTCCGGCCCTGCAGCGCTGGCACACATTCTTCGTTTCACCAAAATATTTACGCCAAAGCGACGTCAGCTCTGACGTGGCGCGCTGGTGAGCCTGACCAGACTTTTTTTTTTCTTTTTAATCGTCAGCGAAGCGCCGGCAGCGGTTGCCGACGTATTGCGCGCGCTCCAGAACTGCTCGCCGAGCTGACGGCTTCGCAATTCCGACGGTTGGGCCTAGCTCGCCGTGGGCCTAGCGTGCGGCTCTGGTCGGGAATGTCGTCAACGCCCCCAGACTGCGACAGCGATTCGTCGAACGAGAGGCAGCGGATGCGGCGGTGGTCGTTTATTTGGCAGACGCTCCTGACGCGCCGATGAAGTGGTGGGCTGGTAAACCATCGGATACCGAAGTGAAAGGTTGCAGACGCCGGCAGTGTGCAACGTGTCGACGACCTCGCAAGCCCGACGGCAACTCCAGTAACGTATTGTCGTTTACGTTAAGCAAAATCGAGTTTATAAATGACGGCAGCGGTTAACGAATCCTGACGGCACTGAATAGCTGGTAGCACATAAACGAAATTCTGGCAGTCGTAGCAGACACCGGTGCCAGAATTTTACATTTGCGAATAACTTTGGACAAGGTTTGCACCCCGAACATATACGCGGTAGCAAACTGCCAAAACAAAAAGTGACCTCGGTGGAAAAGTCTACATTTAATTCTGAACTGAACTAAAACCTAGGGAACACCTTTGGTTAAAAGCCATTCATTTTTTTTCAAACTTGTAACTAGATTATAGCTAAGCTAAACTGTTACCAAGCAGATAACAGCAGTAAGCACCAAGGCACAGAGGTTGCAAAAATGTTATTTCTATTTTTCACATCTAGTAAGACGGCAGCACCCAAGACAGAATTATCCGAACTTCCGCGGTAGATCTGCCAGAAGGCTTTCGATTACATACCTTTAGTTCACTGACCGCAGTGCAGAGAGCTTCTCGCAATTTAATGCCGCTGCTCTCAAAGTATTTTCAAGCACAATAACAAGACAGGATTCTTTCCCTTTAGCTTTTTATTACAAGAAAAAAAAAATGTTTGGAGGTCTTCTTATGCTCACTTTCACAAACACCTTCCAGGCACTCCCAAGCCCCGCCATTAAATGGCAACGGCGTTCTCCAACGGTCAGTCTCTCCAGTCCGACTCCACACCAGTGCACACACAACTCACAAGCACTTCAAATGCACACGCGTAACAAGAAAAAAAAAAGCACACGTTCAACGTCACCATCCTGCTCTGTGCGGTGTCTGCAAAAGGTACAAAACGTCCCCTTTCTCTCTCTCTCCCGCCTCCTCACTTACTTAATTTAGTCGCCATAATTTGTAACTTGTCTAACTAGTGCGAGCGGTCACCTTGCTGGCAAGTCGAAAACGCTGGCTCGCAAAATATTTACAGTTTGCCTCCCAAGAAGAAGTGGACGCAGTGGGAAGCTCCGACGACACTGTGCAAGCGAAAAAGCGTGCAATGAAAGGTGGATATGACAAAAGATTTGCTCTTTGCATTTCTACTAGAAAAAAAAATTAGGGCGCAATACAATGCCTCGTGTCTGGCTAGGATAAGTTACCCAAGCCCCTCTGGCACCTTTTGAACCTGCTGGAATTGCGGTTGTCGAAAACTGCAATGGGAATGCTCACGAGAGTGCACGGTCGGTGTCGCTCTGGCAAATTCTACACGATTCTGAAAGCCTGCCGGCTACCGAAAGAAGCACTGTGAAGCTCAATTCACCAAAAAGGGGCGACTCAAAGTGCTCTGCTATAAAGCATATAAGACGAAGGACATATGTAAACCTGCCACAACACTTGCTTTGTTGACAAAAGTCAACAACATTAACTAGAAACGAAGAAACAAGTGCAAAGTTGTCGGCATCAGGTATGCGACTCCTAGAGATACTGTTGCTAAGAAACAGATTATAAAAATCTCTGCCGAAGTATGACAGTCCGCAATATCACCTATTTTCTGTGGCCCGTTAGCTAACAAACCACATCACATGCTGAAAAAAAGAAAGATTTCAAATAATTTCAACGAATCAAAAATAAAGGAAAGCCATTTCCAGCACTGCATTTGTATCCAAACTAGCACCTTCCAAGAGGGCTCAGCAAGCTAGGGCTAGAAAACGTTGGATGTCATAGAGATAACACAAAATCTGACCCAATTCCCCCAAAGGAGCAACTAAATGACGAGCTACTAAAACAAAATACTGTGATTGTGCGCAAAACTGACATATAATAAAAGCTTGGGATCTTAAGGCTGCTGTCTGTGTCCTAATGCAAACTTTCAGCACGAATGCTGGCTATACAGCATGCTAGTAAGAAGGAAGTCGAGAAGTTATTGTTCTAAAGGTATGACACAACATATCATGCATGTGCTTTCAACGGTACATGCTAAGCAATGTAAGCTATCAAAACAAGAAGCAACACTAGTGCTCTCACATTCCTGACATTAACAAAAAAAAAATTCAATGGTGCTTTCATGTCCTTCCAGAGAACTTAGTGGACTTCAGCCTAACCAGGTTTAAAATGCCAACATAAAGGGCGACTGAAGCGGCTTTAGAATTTGATGAGTTTGAAAGGGCCGAATTAGTGAAACATGCTAGTAAAGCCTGTGAAATCGTTTTAAGCTAGCGTTTGAGATGGTGGCGTAATCGCCGAATAAAGCGACGTCAGTGTTCAGGCTTCTCTGCAGTGCACAGCGATGGGCAGAGGCCCCGATTATGACGTCACACACGACGGCGCTACGTTTTCAGCGAAGCAATGGTTGTTTCATGGAAGAAAACCAATGCCGTCGAAGATGAAGCTCACAAAGCACTGGACGACGCACAGCAACGTGCAGGTGAAGACAGCGGACATCAGAAATTTAGGCGACAATGACGTCGCTGCAAGTTTCCCTGCATTCACTAATGTAGTGAAGAGAAGCCTGAATATAGTCGTGGTCTTCATCGATGATTGTGTCACTATTTTAAATGCTAGTGCGAAAACTCTTTGTGTGCTTTACCTAGAAGCTTCCTAGATTCGAATACTTCAATAACCTCGAATTCTGAAAAAAACCATTTCAGCTTCCCTTTAAACAAGTCTCGATGTGGAACCCTTTCTTCCGAATTTCAAATGCTAGGTGCAAATTGCCACGCAAAAGCAGTCAGCTAGGTTGCATCTTCACATACGGTTCAAACTGTGTTGTGCCAAGGCTACTAACCAGTGACATCAAAGTGAATTATCAGTAAACAACGAAGCATAAACAAAAATATAAAAAGACAATACACAAAACTGTGCTCTACAAAATAATGTTAACGCTCTGAACATCTACTCTTGTACATGGCTTTAACCACAACCTTTGCAAAAAGCAGTTTTGCCTGCATGTTACACAGCAAGGCTTGAATGGTGTTTGCTGCTTCATGGCTCGAATTAAAAGTTGTAAAAGAATAAATCTCAACAGTTTTATCCTAGATCACACAAAACAACAAATTATGAATACCTTTCAGTTCAAATAATCTGGTTGCGAGCAGATACTACATAACATATTCTCGAATATAAGCCCGTTTTGTTTTTGTTTTCTCCCACAGAACCGCTGCTTAGAACTGGTCAGCTTTGTCTACGTCATGTTACCATCAACAAGTTCAAGAAATTATATGTTGAGGTGTACCTGGAATACTTTTTGCTCATTTGCAAATATGGCTCTGACCTCAAGCAATTGTCTCAGCCCATATTCAAGTAAATACAATGAATCTGGTTTCACAAAAATAATAATAAGATAACAGGCCCAAAAGATGTATACGTCTTAGGCTTCAGGGCAAAGTCGACAGTTCCAAAAAGTTTATATCAAAAAGAGCTGTTTCCCTCCAGAAAAGTTCTACGAAAAAAAAAAAAAAACATCTATTACGAGGAGTATTTCCAGCTACAAAGTAACATCACTAATCAGCTGAACACAAACTCCAAAAATCCCTGGGTAGAGGAACAAGAAAAAGGAGGAACTGTCACAATTCTTGTTCTTGCAGAAATAAATTCAATAGTATTGTCAATAGGACACAATCGGCACACATCGCACACTCTGGTCCGTCAATGAACACCACTCGTCGCCAAAAGCTTGCGGACAGCAACATCGAAGCAGCAACTTCTCCCTACGACCACTTGCAAAGGAAGCCAGCACGAGCCAACGGACAGCCAGGAAAGTGCCGGCTAAAGCCATCATTAAGAAGCGTCGTCAGCTTGGTTATAGGTGGCTTTGCGAACTTCATCGATGGCCTTGCACCAAGCCAGGGCATAGCCTTCGGGATCTTCTAGGTAGTATGTTCGGTTGGGCTGCAAGGATCCATAGCATACAGACATACACATTTACTTTCAAGTTCTAAGCGGGTTAACGACATCCTAGCCGAAATCAAGAGGAAGAAATGGGCCTGGGCAGGGCATGTGACGCTAAGGCAAGATAACCGCTGGTCCTTAAGGGCAACGGAGCGGATTCCAAGAGAAGGCAAGCGTAGCACGGGGCGGCAGAAGGTTAGGTGGGCGGATGAGATTAAGAAGCTTGCAGGCAAAGGGTGGATGCCGCTGGCAAAGGAAAGGGTTAAGGGGGGACACTGGTCTTATATCTATTTTCCTTATTTTTAGTCCAATCCTAATGAAACTGTATCAACTTGGTCAGTTTTTTTTACTGATTTCAAATATGAAATTTCTTTTTAGATTAATTTGTTAGTTCCTAAGATAATTAATTTTAATTAGTTATTTATTAGTACCTCGGTATAAAAGAAATAGCTCAATAAAAAATAATTTTTAACCCATGGCTACATAGTATGGTGAGTAAAGAGTGCAATAATCAAAGCAGTTTTTCTATTTTGCCCTTGTTAGTAATCTTGCAGCACTTAGAATAGCAGCATTCAAAGTGTGAATATCGTGCATCGATAAACTTTGCAAAATTACAAATTCTTGAAGCGTGATTGAACAATTGTGCTTCGATTATTGCATACATTGTGCCTTCAGCTTCACTTAGCAAACAGTATGACATGTCTATCTGTCCTAGACGTTGAGATATTGACGTACTAAGACAGCCAGGTGTCCAAAATTTTCATGATGTTAAATCGCCTGCTCTTGCACAAATTGAGCCCACACAGTGATCTAAATTTAATATTATGGTCAAAATACCAATTTCCTGGAGGAGAAAACTGGTAGAGTTGAACAATAATAGCTATAGGCTTCAAAAATGTCATTTCAAAAAATTGATTTTTAGGTCATTTTTCGATCCCAAAGACCAGTGTCCCCCCTTAATTGGAGAGACATGGGAGAGGCCTTTGCCCTGTAGTGGGTGTGGTCAGGCTGATGATGATGATGAAACCTTCTTCTATATTAAAGCATGTGCTAAGCTGTACAAGTTCAACGTTCGGTATTCAGCTGCTGAGCAGAATACGACGGGTTCGTATTCCAGCTGTACAACAGCCACATTTTGCTGGAGGCGAAATTAAAAAAATGTCCATTTGCTGAGCAATGCAGTGCAAGTCAGAGCCCCAGGTCAATTTCTCAGGACTTAGTAATAGCATTACCAGTTCAGTGCCCCTTAAAGTGGAAAAAAGCCACAGATTAACCCTGACACTGTAGTGTGCCATAATTTAACAGATGAGGGTCCCCTATCACGCTTGTCTGGAGCACTTGGGTGGAGCTGCTTTGCTAGAGGCAAGACACTTGTGCCTGTGCGGTTATGTCTACTTAGCTACTTACCTACTTAGCTACTTACCTAGCTACTTAGTTAGGTTATGTCTACTTTGTGAAAGTCAATGCATGCTTTAGAAATTGACTTGTATTTCCTCTGCACGGCGCCACTCAAGCTCTCCAGACAAATGTGATCGGGTCTGTACCATATATCTGTACCGTGTAAATGATGGCGCAAATCTTTTTCCACTGATAACTTTAGTACTTCTGAGTTCTCCAATACTTAGATTTACCATAAGCAGCTGAGACTATCATGTGCAAAACACAGGTTTGGCAAGACCTCACTTTGTGCTGGCGGACAACTACATTTCTTAAAACAAAAATTACAATTTGCTGATGGCATTTCGTGCTCTTAGGAACCTAACAACTCGCAGTAAGTATACTAATGCATTCTCTCCTGAGAGCAAGCTGAGGTAAAAAGGGACATGTTTGTCACAAAATACTGTAAAATGCTTTTTTTCTTAATTTCGCGAGTTTTCTGCATGAAAATAAATATGGTTTACTGTGACAACTTCGTCAAATAGTTCACAAAAAAAGAATCTCCTTGGTTCACGAGTACGATGTTATGTGCAAGATGAGCATGTCCAATGTGAGGGCGACACAAGAAGATTTCAATGAAGTGTTCCTGGTGCTGACCAGACTTTCGAGGAATGGCAGTTTGTTTTTTATTTTATCATTGCAAGTGGACCTGCCTTTTTTTATTAATTTACTCTCTAGTTGTTTTAAGCAATCTTTGTCCTGAATATTTACTTTCTCTAGTTTGTTTTGGCGAGCCCGTGTTCCACAGGCGTCTGCTCTTTCGTTAGCCAAGTCACAGGAAACGGATGAAAAACAAATCAACTTTTTAAATTTATCGGACAGCCCTTTGTTACAAAATTTACAGACAAATGGAGCCACCACACTGTTTGCCATGAAGCTCAGCTTCCCCATTCATGCTCATTGATGCATCACTGTTTGAAAGGAGTACAAACAACCCTGAAAGCCTGTGCTTGGCTTCTGCTTCCAATGTTGCTTGACCCAAGAGCCTCCCAAAAGTTGAGTGGAAAGCACGCAAACCGAGAGGTGCTTCACATGCCTGCACCTCAACAACATTCACCCCACTGGTTTCTCATTTAGGCAAAAATTTCCACTCGAAATAGCGTCACACATGAAAGCAATGACCCGACTATGACCAGCGACGAATTCCCCTCACCAGGAATGGTTACCAGAACCCTCGAGGGGCGTCAGCCCCAATCTTGCTGAACTTAGAATTCCCTTTTAGTGTCCCATTAAAAAACAAGGCTAAGCCAAGTGCCACCCTGGCCACGGGTGAATTACATCCGCATGTAGTACATCCCTATCCGCACAGTGCGGATCATAGAGGACATCCTTATCCACACAGTGTGGATCATGTCCGCATGTAGTACATCCCTATCCTCAGAGTGCGGATCATATCCGCATGTAGTACATCCCTATCCACACAGTATGGACCATATGAGTGCATGCAGTACATGCCTATCCGCACAGTAGCGGATCATATCCGCATGTAGTACATCCCCCTCCACACAGTGTGGATCATATCCGCATGTAGTACATCCCCCTACACACAGTGTGGATCATGTCCGCATGTAGTACATCCCTATCCTCAGAGTGCGGATCATATCCGCATGTAGTACATCCCTATCCACACAGTATGGACCATATCAGTGCATGCAGTACATGCCTATCCGCACAGTAGCGGATCATATCCGCATGTAGCACATCCCCATCCACACAGTGTGGATCATATCCGCATGTAGTACATCCCCCTACACACAGTGTGGATCATGTCCGCATGTAGTACATCCCTATCCTCAGAGTGCGGATCATATCCGCATGTAGTACATCCCTATCCACACAGTATGGACCATATGAGTGCATGCAGTACATGCCTATCCGCACAGTAGCGGATCATATCCGCATGTAGTACATCCCCCTCCACACAGTGTGGATCATATCCGCATGTAGTACATCCCCCTACACACAGTGTGGATCATGTCCGCATGTAGTACATCCCTATCCTCAGAGTGCAGATCATATCCGCATGTAGTACATCCCTATCCACACAGTATGGACCATATCAGTGCATGCAGTACATGCCTATCCGCACAGTAGCGGATCATATCCGCATGTAGTACATCCCCCTCCACACAGTGTGGATCATATCCGCATGTAGTACATCCCCCTACACACAGTGTGGATCATGTCCGCATGTAGTACATCCCTATCCTCAGAGTGCGGATCATATCCGCATGTAGTACATCCCTATCCACACAGTATGGACCATATCAGTGCATGCAGTCCATGCCTTTCCGCACAGTGCGGATCATATCCGCATGTAGCACATCCCCATCCACACAGTGTGGATCTTATCCGCATGGTGTGGATCTTATCCACAGAGTGAAAATGCATCCTGCAGGGGAGCAGTTGTACAAAGAGGGGATTTAAGTGGTCTGCTTGTGTTGCATAAAAGAGCTGGAGCCAGGGCGCAGCCTCAAAATTACCATCTAAACAGAGAAAGAAAATGAGAGAGGAAGGCAAAATAGAAAGCACGCACGCTCACCGTGTGCACAAAGAAAGTCTTGAAGTTCTTGGGCTCGGGCCGAAGCTCAGGGGACCAGGGAATCTCGCCCTTCAGCACCATGGCGGCAGGGTCCACATAGTAGAGGTGGGGACCCGTCGTCAGCAGCAGCATCCGGCGACGTGCAAACAGGCCCTGTTTCGTTCGTTCAGAGGCATGTCAGCAACCGGGTGCACTGTTCCACCACACGAAGAATGAAATATTGAACCAACGTAGCCACTTGAAGCATGCAACAAAAGTGAAACAAAAGCGGTTCTTCGCACTGCAATTTTTATCAGAACCTTTCCTGCGCTGACGCTAAATGTGCACGCAAGCTTGACGCCACTGCAGGCATTTATTTTAAACAGGAAAACAAACACATAGGACAGCCTCGCCAACAGCAGCTTTTTTTTTTTCTGCAAAAAGATCTACAGAAGACCACCTCAGAATTGGCAGTTTTTCACCTGGCATTCTAACTCAAGGTTGCCAGCTGTGCACTTTCATGGAAGATGAAAGATAGTTCTCTAAGTAAACAAGAAAACAAAACTCAGGCTTGCAGAACAAGTACGTCGGTGCAGTTCCATTGCAAAAAAGCAGAGAAAAACAAAACAAAAAAAAACAAGGCACTGAGAAAATGAGAGAAGGACAAGGCAGAGCTTGTGTGTGCGTCCTGCCTTCTCCCCTTCCCATGTCCTTTTGCTGCATTTTTGCAACAAAACAAGCATCTCAACAGTGCCTAATGAAGCACTAAAATGCTCCTGTCCTTTATCTGTTTAGTGGCACAGACAGGGGCTTAACTGTTTACATTCTTTTTAGGCTGACCCACCATACTTTTTGTCCTTTATTTGCCTGGGCTTCATGCAGCCTGTGCTTCAAGACTGCTTCTTTTCAGGGCTCAGTTTCCTCCATCACTACTGCCACTAAAATAAAGCAGGTCACTAAGGATGCCTGTGCCACTTTCACCAGCAGGTGGTGCTTGATGAAGACGATGCAGAGATGGAATGTGGTTGGATAATGCGGCCCTTTGCAACACGTGATCATAACTGTTGCAACAATTGTGGTGCACTGTTAGCGTCCTCCAGTGCTGGTTATTGCAGCTACCCATAAATGCCTGTCTCGAGGTCAATCTCAATGCCCACTGAGCCCATGCCACCCTCGCCAGAAGACGGCACTGATGGCAGAATGTCAGCACCCTCTGGTGCTGCATACTGGAACTACGCCTTATGCCTCTGTCAAATGGCACTCTCCCTAGCCATTGATGCCATGTCATTCTCACCAGTAGGTGCCACTGGTGCAATGCAAGCCCCCTCTTGTGCTGCACGTTGGAAGCACACACCATTCCCCTGTCACACAGGCAATCTCAACAACATTTGGCCGCTGCCACTCAAGTGATTTTCTAACCACTTGGCACTGACCCAACTGAGGTATAAGAGTGGTTAATGAAAACTTAAAGGACAAATGACAGCTCAAAGGAAATATAACGTAATAACCCTGAAATTTCTGCCTCAAAAGATTGATTGTAGGATGTGTTTTCCTGCCGCAACCCGCTCTTTGTTCTAAGACTGAAATGAGAGCTCCACAAATTGCCAGATGCGAACACACCTCCGCCATTTTTGCAGCGCGCCACGTCTTCGGATTTCGCACGTTTTCAGTTCTGTGCAAGCTTTGCGATGATCGAAAAGCAGGGATGCCGCACCACCGTTGCAGCAACAGCAGCTGCGGACAGAGAAGGACACTTGTAGTCACCAATTTGTGGCAGCTTCGCTGGCCAAAAGAAAAAAAAAAACTCTTCCGAAATGAAATGCCGAGCGTTACCCGAAATCTACCCACCACCTCTGCGGTGGTGGTCAGTAGACATTAGGTCAAACTGCGAAGTAGCTGACCGGGTGCTCTTCCTAAACAGCTCCCAATCAAATATCACTCATTTCAAAGCGTGTCCTTTAGTTTATTTGTCGCTTAGCGCCATATGTTGCACTTCGCATGCATTTCTCAATGGTCAGTTGAAATACATTGTGCAGCGGAGCTGCAAGTGGCTGTGCTAAAAAATTCCACAGCCAGTGGACTCAACAGACATCAGGATTGCCCATGTGACAGAGGTTGACCATGACCATCGCACTGATGGTCATGAAGAGAGGGTGAATTGCAAAGGGTTGCAGGAGTGTTGCATCTCCAGAAATTGCAGCGCCAAGAGGCAGTTAGTCCAGTAGCAACAAAGAAGACAGTAGATTATCAAACACAGCAGACGAGGACGAACAAAAGACGAAATAAAAGAAATGAAAGCATTACCACATGCATGAGCCAAATCAAACAGTCAGTTCACCATCTCAACTGCTACAGTTTTCCCTTGCAGCCTACAAAATCTTCGTACACAATTTAACCATTTCCTCAGCCATGACAATTTCGTCATTTATTTGAAATAGCTAAGTCTTCATCAAGCAGAAAACAAAGTCTGTTGGTCGTGTAGGCTAGGAGATGCACCACTGTCAGCACAAGTCAGCAATCTTCGCCAAATAACGCAGAAATGAGCTTGATCTGGCACTTTAGCATATACGTTGCAAGAAGCCACATCGGTAAGTCACTCATGCAATCCGCAAACTAAAATGACTAGATTTCTCACGTCGTAACACAGCTTATGAAATACACTGCAGTCAAGAGTGCTGGATCAATTTTGGGCACCTTGAGTTCTTGCCCAAAAATCTCACTACAGCAGTGTTTTCTCATCGCACCTTCGTCGAAATGTTGCATTATGACAGAGGTAAAATAAGAAAGCTCTCGCGCAGTGAGATTTCCAGGCAAGAACCCAACGTCGTCAAAACCAATTGCCCCGTATGGTGGCTTTGTGTTTACGGCATTCGGATGCCAAGCATGAAGTTGTGAGATGGAATCCAAGCCGCAACAGCTGCATTTCGATGGAGGTGAAATGCACATACTACTCACATGTGCTGTGAGGCACCATCACACGCTAA
This sequence comes from Amblyomma americanum, assembly GCF_052857255.1. NCBI lineage: Eukaryota > Metazoa > Arthropoda > Arachnida > Ixodida > Ixodidae > Amblyomma > Amblyomma americanum. The sequence goes on from NC_135504.1 coordinate 19,592,723, forward strand.
ACAGCCCTTGGCAATCAAGGTTAATCTAGAGCCCTCCACTGCTAAAACTCTTAACTGCTCTTTAATTTCATTTATTCTTGATCAAAGCAGCATGCTTCGCACCATCAAAGAATTCCCAATCTTCTCCGGTTTCTCACAACTCCCACTCTTTAACTTGCCACAGTTGCATGACACACAGTGCGCAGACAAAAATGCAAGTAGAGAAACCAAAACTTTATCCTTCGGAATAGTGTGTAAGGCATTAGTACACATGAACCACCATATTCACCTCCACTTAGTCTGTACTAATTTTGTATATCTGCATTTTTTTCTGACATTGTTTGGTTTCAGCAGCCAAGTGGCAGCTATGACATCAAAGTTTAGCTTGAGGTTACATGAGGCACACAAAAACAGCAACACAGTAGAACCCCGCTATAGTAAATTCAGTTATAGTAAAACTCGGATATAGTAAAGTGAAGCATTGGTCCCATTTCACTTTCCACAGACGACTGTAGGTACATTTTTTTTTTGGTTATAGTAAAGATTTTTTCGAAGAAACAGCTATAGTAAAGAGCGTCTGGCCGTAGCGATGTACTTCCCGCGGAATGATGACATCGCGACATGCGCGAAGTCTAGGATCACGAGGCAAATAGATACCGAATGGGCTCTTTGAGGTGGCTTCACCAACAAGCTCAAAGCCAAGAGGAGAAGCCAACTTTTCGAAGCCCTTGAGGGAAAGCACGCAGCGCGGGTCACCGAGAAAAACAAGCCTTAATGGCTTACCTTACTGGCTTGCCTTACTGGCTTACCTTACTGTCTTACTCTTACTGAGTGCAGTAAGGAGTAGAAAAAGGGAGAAAAGGGCGTGCGTTCGTAGCAAGGGAGCACGAAGCACGGGGAAGCAGCGGCAAGAAACGGAGGCGCGCCGAAACTGCATAGTCGGCTTGGCCGCGTTTGACTGTCGCGCACATTTCTCAACTACTGCCTCTTAAAATGACGCTGAAGCCACAGAAGGCGATGCCGTGATCATGGAAAACTTTGGTTTTCACACAAAACTCGCTTTATTTTTGCAGCCATGCTGTATTCGCGTAAATGTGGTACTTTTGCAAGACATAAAATGTCGAAAACGTTATATCATATCCGATAATAAATGATTACCACATAAAGGGACGATAAGAGCAGAATGCAAAACATTTCTGAGTGTGTTTTATAAACTAACACTTCGTGCTTTGTAAGCAGCCAGAGAGCATAGTCAAGCAATGCCGCTACCAACAACTGATATAGTAAAGACCCTGATATAGTAAAGATTTTTGCTGGTCCAAGCTACTTTACTATAGAGGGGTTCTACTTTGCAGTAATGTGAAACTGCGGTCCCAGTTCCCATAGATGACAGCATGTTTATTTTTTGTTAAAGAAACGGCTACCCTAAAGAGTGTACAGGTGTGGTGATGTATTTCTTGTGGAACGATGACAGACTGCATGCACGAGGCCAACATTTGGAGGCATATGGATACCAAAAACGATAAAACGATGCCGGTCGAGATGCTTCATCACCAAGCTTGGAAGCTGTGAGGAGAAGCCAGCTTCTGGTCGTTCTTGGGGCCGCAAGGCAAAAAAAAAAATAAATAAAGCTGGCTATGAATACGGCGCGGTCACCGAGAAAGGAAAGGCAGCAAAAGTGCAGTGAGGTGCAAGGACGGGAAAAAAAGGGGGCGAACATTCCCAGCATGGCAGCACGAAGCACCTGGAAGCAAGCGACGGCAAGAAACGGAGGTGCAGCGGCACTGCGTGAGCAGTACTGCCGTGACCCTACTGTGTCGCGCGTTTTGTAACTATCGCCTCTTAGATGACGCCGAGGCTGCGGAAAATGACGCCGCGTCCATGCAAAACTTTAGTCTTCAGATAAAATTAAACTCTAGGTATATTCGTAGCCACGCTGTATTTGTGCAAATGTGGCAATTCTACAAGATTTAAACAAAATCAAAACATGATAGCACGAGATGTGATAACTGAAAATAAATAATTATCACAAAAAGGAAAAATAAGGGCGAGTTTCGGAAGGTACTTGCGAGTGTTTCTTATATAAACCAACACAGTGTTAAGTATGCACCCAATTAATTACCAGAGAGCATCTTCAGAGCCATGCCATCACCAAATGATATAGTAAATATTTTTGCTGGTCCGAGCCATTTTATTCAAGAGGGGCTCCATTGTAGTTGAGCCATTTTTTTTCATTCGTTGTCCCATGGGTTCTTGGGACAGGCTAGTGTAAGAGCAGTAATGAATTAAAATGACGAGGCAGTGATTACATAATAGTTCTTTTATGCCCTATGGGACCTGAACTGAACTCTGATCCCATAGGCCCTGTATGATTCACCAGTTGAAGGCAAGTGGTGACCCATGCATGCTACCTATGTATGCGAGACGGTCCGAATTAAAGAGCATCCAAAGTCACAGACTTACATAGATGCTGGCTGGGACCCCGCCAGCTGTGCAAATTATCCAGAATTCTGAATTAACGGTGGCTGAATTAACGAACTTTCACTGCTTCGCAACAATAAGTACCAACCCACCATTTTGTGATGCCGATGACAATAGGGTGTGGCTGGCATAACTTCATTTTCATACTCAATTTTAATGCCCCTGTCATTTAAAGGCGATTTTTTTCTGGAGAAAAGTGAATTAGAATCCAGTAAACACTGTAAGTAGGTGGTCTCTTGTTGCAAGTGGCTGCATTCTAAGCGGTGCGCCAATGCAGTGAGCTCTATTAGAAGCAAATCGGTGGTCACAAAATGTCGCATTATATGCAGTCCCACACTAAACGCTATAAGCGGCTACATTATAAATGGTCTGAGCTGTAATGCCTTATGCATCACTGCAAAGGAGGAACTGAGCAATCAAAAATTCGGTGTCTCTTCTCTCGAATCCACTCTCACCTTTCGCTTGTCGACCAGCCCCTGCTTGAGGATGAGGTTGCCCTGGACAAACTTGTGGTACGGGTTGGTCTCGGCCTGCTTCTGGAACCGCCTGTTGTGCTCCTCGGGACCAAAGTCCAGGATGTGCAGCTGCGTCCGCGAGATCCGCTGCTGCGGTTGTGTTCGTTGTTGCTGTTGTTGTGGTTGTTGCTGCTGCTGTTGCTGCTGTGAAGTTGAGGTGGGTGACGAGACCGCGGGTGCGTCGTCATCTTGGAATGCAAGGCCCAAGAGGCGCGTCATCTGCTTGTCGTCAAGCCCGGGCTCCAAGTCATCGGGTACCTGAGAGGCAATGGTATGAAATGTGGGTTGAACACACAGCACACATGGTACTGTAAAATGTGGGGTTGAATGCACGGTGCACATGGTAGTTTTCAGCCGCGAGAAAGCCAACCTCACATGTCTTGGCTTCAGTCCCTTCCGGGCTGACATGCACGCAGTCAAGCTCCTAAAAACAATGGCCAGATTCAGTAATAACGACTCGCTGTACAGTAAAACAGTCTACTACAGTCGCTGACTAATTTTCTGGACTGGCGGGACTCACAAAATGATATCAACAATCTAAACAGTTTGAAAAACCAATGAAATTTTTAAAAAGTTGCTTTGTTGTGAAAAGTCAGCTTGAAAAATCATGAATTTGTGCCCCCCTGTTCTGCTTGTAGGCGGTCTCAGCTTGTGTTTCAGCTAAAATCATGCTTTCACCATGTCCGCACTGCACTCGTTCGAGCCACACCTCAAGTCACCAATACCAAAATGTATGAGGCCACCATGAGAACCATGTGACGAGCCAATTCTGCACTAGTGCACCGCAATGCATGCCCCTGGCCACCTGACACTTGCCGCGTGGTACAAGGACAGCATCCATTTCCCAAGGCAATGACGTTTGTGAAGGCACAAAGAGGAAATGCCCTGGAAGAAGCGAGCGCCTTTGACTGCAGCCCCCCCAACACCTCTGCCTATCCTGCAGCAGATGCTGCCTCTGTCTTGTTACCAACACGATTGCTCGTTCTTTGTAGGCCACCCTGATGTGAAATGAAGAGCTTGCCCACGACCGAAATGTACCGTTAGCTCAAGTGGCAACAACAAGGTCCAAAAACGTCCAATCCTAGCCAAGCCAACCTGCCCAATTGAATCCATTTCAACTGAAGGTGGCATCTTCCAGCTTTCACCTCGGCAGAGTCAGGCTTGCTTTGGCAGCGATGCTCACTCTAGCCTATGTTAAGTTGAAAAAAACTGAACATTTGGACTCCACGAAGTTATGCCGCTATCTATTTTTGTGTAAGAAAAGCTAACTAACTTTTGAACAACCCAGAGCCCGAAATATTGGTTGCAAATATGTGCCCATTCCTATGAGTCTGATATACTGAGCAAGTGCAAATTATTGAGGTCTGAAAAATTGTCCGCTTGCTACTAGCACATGGCTAGGGGAAACCGAAAAGCACTGGTTTATAGTTTATGGGGGTTTAACGTCCCAAAGCGACTCGGGCTATGAGGGACGGCGTAGTGAAGACCTCCGGAAATTTCGACCACCTGGGGTTCTTTTACGTGCACTGACATCGCACTGCACACGGGCCTCTAGAACTTCGCCTTCATCGAAATTCGACCGCCGCGGCCGGGATCGAACCTGCATCTTTCGGGCCGGCAGCCGAGCGCCATAACCACTCAGCCACCGCGGCGGCCCGAAAAGCACTCACAGCCTCTCCCAACAATAACACACTTGATGTTGATGCAACTAACGCATCAGTTCAAGTAAACCGAAGTTTAATCTCGAGCAGTGGAAGGCCACGTTGTTTAGCTCAGACCCGGGTATGCAACGCCGGGCCACAGAGTGAGCCATCCAGGTCGTCAGGCACAAAAGTTCCTGACCACCTGACCGCCTCAAGTCACAAAGACCTCTACCTCCTTTTCATAAATAAAGTTTATCCATCCATTCATCCATCAAATGAGCCGAGCCTCAAATAACCACATTCCATAGTAATTCAAAAACCAGCACAGCAGGCGCACTCATTATGCAAGCGCATCAACCACGCAAGTAAAAGTATCGTGTATGTGGTGGCGGGGAGCCAAGAACGTAGGAGCTTCCCAAAATGTGGGCACATTTTGAAAGTCGGCGGGCTTTCCAATAATCAAATGTCATCGAAAACATCAAAAAAGCAGGCAGACGCCCATTATTCTCCGCAATATACCGAGACATCTACGTTATGCTGTATAATGCAAGAACCCGGCCATAGCAATAGCTGCGGTGCCTCATCCTCTCCCACCCCGTTGCATTGTAGCTGCGAACCCTCAGCGCTTGCACTATGCCACGGTACAACGCAGTGCTTGCCTCTCGCCATTGCAACCCTACACTGCAAGCAGTCCGCCCCATGCTGCACTGCTGGTTCTGCTATATTCTTCCCTCCCTACCCCTCTCCTATCTCCATCCTACTCTCCAACCCTTGCCGCTATACGGACATCTACGTCAACGTCATGGATCTGGAGCGTCCTCCCATCAACGCCTGTGGCCGTAAAAAAAGTGCCTCTGATTGGATGGGTACACTTTCTATGGGCTACCTACACCCCTCCCAAAGCCCTCTTGGAGAGTGAGATATCGCCCTTACGCAGTAGTGGGAGCGCAGCTCCTCGTTGCTCGACGTGCCAGGAAGGAAAGGAAGCATCTTGGGGGGTTCCATCTCGGGAAGCTTCTCCCACCGGACCTCGGTGAAGAACTCGTGTCCCTTGAGGGCCGGGTAGCCACCCCGGGAAGCCGCACCCAGCCGCTGGTTCGGGTCGATCACCTGGGGCATGACACCGGGCCCACAGATTGAACACGACTCCACTGGAAGTCCTACATCGGTGAGCCGCTAAAAATGCACAGGAGACACCCACACATGTTTGGGATTCTGGGATATCTATTTCTTTCCGAGCTCTTGTGACAGCCCCTACTTCTCTTGGCTCGATGACACACTCCAACGGAGACACCACATCTGCTCACTCAAGTACACGTGAACTGAACCACTGGTGTTCAGTAACTTGGCACACTTCGCAAGCAGCTGCTTAAATGCACACTGTCGACAATGTAGCGACACAATGCATGGATTAACTAGTGAGCTGGATTGATGCGGTATTTTCTGGAATGCGGAATTGTGACAATCTAGGTGTGCTGGTGCAACTTTTTCAGAGTACCAACACTGTCAGCGCTTCCTTGTACCCATGTCTGATGCACTACAAAACAATTTTCCAGGTTTGGTGCGGGCAGAGCCTCTTTGCCTCGGCAATGGCGGCCACAAAGGCCGAAAGATGGCACTCGCGGGTGAGGCCTGCTTTACTCACGGGAAGAAACAAGTGCCTCAACGGCTCCCCCCTCCCCAAACCACAGTCAGCATCGTCTCAGCCACGGAGGACGCTCCCGATTTCTCATCATAAACCTGATTGCGCGTCCAGGCTCATGCATTTTTTGTAGGCCACATCAATGAGGCTGAAGAGCATGTCATTAGTGAGTGGCAACAACTAGAAACAGAGAATGCCAAGCCTATCCAAGTCAGTCTGTCTGAGTAAATCCATCTGAATCCGAAAGGACACCTTTCATGTAGGTGAAAGAGCTGGCTGGCTGTCGCAGCAATGCTGTAGTGATGCTCACTCTTGTCTCCATGTCTGGTTGAAAAATTGAACTTTAGGATTCCACAAAGTCTTGCTGGTATCTATGTTTCTGTCCAAAAAAATCTAACTTTTGGACTCCACAGAGTCCGAAATATTGGTCACGATTATGCACCCAATCGTATGAAGTGCAAGACAGTTCCCCAACAAAGTCGAAATTATCAAAGTCCGAACTATTGGTTTGTTACTGTAGTGTCAGAACCGGCAGCATGGCATTAGATACGCTATTTGCCTATTTCCCAACATGCATGAATCAAAACCATTATGTACCGTGTATTACAGAAAACAATATGCTTTCAAGGATCCCTACTATGGCAAAGCAGACACTGCCTCTTATGCTACACGCACCTGGTCTGTCACCAAATAGAGCATCCGTAAAACTCAAACAGGTACCACTCGGGGCTCAACCTCTGAGCAAAAACACATACCAAGAGATTCTCGACGAGGTCTCGGACGACAGAGTTGAAGCCATCAGGAAACTCGTACTTCAGCTTGAGAATCTTCTGGAACGTTAGATACTCATTCCTGGATGAAAAACCAAAAGCAGCATGTGAGATCCTTACGAGCCGCAGCTCGAAGTTAACGGTGCAATGCAAGTACAGAAAAAGAATTTACAGAATACGCTCCTAATTAAAGAAGTACAGATACTAATTTTTTTACTTGCCTGCTTTTTGTTTGGAATGATGCACCAATATTTTGTTACAATTGAATTTCTGCCCTAGTGTTGTTTCGGTTTTGGTGTCATCAGCTGAACGGTGCCTGTGACTTGTCAAATTGGACTTCAAATCAGGCAGAAAAGGCTGCTATTAGAATTGCTGTTTTGTCGGTTTAACTAACTCCAAGTCTTACGCCAGCTTGCTCCAAGAGCTCTGTCACCACCACCACCGCCAAGAGCTCGAATTACAACGAATGAACAACCAGCTATAATACCGCCGTTTTCTTCATGTCTCATGTGACCTGAAGTCTACCTGAAGTCAAAAGTACTGTTCGGCTGTTGAAACAAACTGAAACAACATGAGGAGAAAAAATTAATTATAAATTACGTACCGCGTGCAGCTGAAATCTATGTGGTGATAAGTTTACTAGCAGCTTGAGCATCATTACAAAGAAAGAGCACACAACCAAAGTTTGCTGTTGCGCGCCTTTAAGGCAGAGGGACTCGGAAAAAAAAAACCGGAAATTTAGAAAACATCACATTTGGTATATATAAGGTATTTTTAATCGCATCCCAACAGAATTTCTCTGAAAAGAGGCCAAAGGGGCCTTAAAAATGTTTTTGTGACCGTAGATAGCAATCAAAAAAGTGACTGCTCGTGCAACTTCAGTCCCAGTTCAAGCGTTTTTTTGGCCAGACTTCCCAGCTTGCAGAAAGCGTAGCATGACAATGGCTTCACAGATTTTTCATGCGGTTTGCTGTACTGTGTTCCTTGATAGCTTCTTTATGCATTGACATTTCTACTTTTGTAGTGACAATTTTTTTACTTTGCAACTACTTTGACGTGACGATAATGAGTGCATTATGCAAGTATGAATATAATGTTCTGTGTAGAAAAAAATCAGGCCGATAAAAACATTTGGAGAATGTCACTGCATGAACTATTCCTTTGACTGAAAGTTGACTGCGGGCTCCTACCATGCCTTGTTGTCATGTCAGGCTTTCTACAAGTTTGGTATAGCAATGAACCACATCAAAATTTATCAAAACTACTGACGTTATACCAGTAAAATTTTGTGTTTAATCATTTGGTGCATTGCTCAAAAAATCTACCAAGCTTCACTGCTCTACGTTAAAAAATAAAAAGTTCACCTCCGAACCCCACATACCCCCTTTTAAAGGTGATGCGGTATTTCCAAATAAAAATGCTGTATTCCTGGGATTTTAAAAAAATGCCGCTTAATGAATATCCTCCAGCAAGAATTTTTTTAATGCATTTTGTAAAAGCTGAGTTATCCATAGTCAGAATCCGAATATCAGCGTCTTTGGGCTTTTCCCTCTCCTCTCATCACTTTTTGCACACTCAAAGGTCGGCACTCCTTTGCCGGCCCCCAACTCGTTGCAGCGACGCCACTGACTGGCCGTGGCCACGGTAGCTGTGCAACGCCTGAGAGAATTTAACCGTAACCAATAGCCATCTCAAGAAAAAGTTTCCGGAAAGGACTCGCCAACTTTCGTGCGCAATTATATATTCTCTGCTGCGTGTAGAAGTGCATCAAGTGTTCATCACAACACACTGATTGAGCGAGTTTATGTACTCTCCTCAGAAGGTACTTCAGAGCCCCTTTAATTAGACAGAAGGGCCACTTGGCAATTCAAGTTAAGGAACACTAAACCAGATTTAACGATGGCACGGAAATGAACAGTAATCTGGATGATCACTGGATCAATCCTTCTGTGAAGAAATCATCCTGTTGGATCTTCTTTCTGCCCTGCCCTTTCCACTGGTACAATGTTTCAATAGGTACCCGCCAGCACAAATGTTTTGACCACGTCGCAAAGAATAGTGATGAATGCTCCAAGCACAACCACAATATTACAACCACGTTTCTCTATGTTGGAATATTCTTGAGTCGCAATAGGATGTGCAAGACTACAGCCGCTCCACTCGCATAACGGCAAGCAGAAGGCCAGATAATGTCAACACAAAAATATCCTGCAGTGAAGACTCCTGGTGTAAAACTGGCTGGAACGACAACTCCATCAACTTCAGCTTCCCCTTAGTGTCCCTTGGCTGAGGCTTATTGAGTGAGCTAGCCACTACCAAACAAAGTATGCTTCATAATGTGGCCTTGTCAAAGTCACAATTTGCTATCAGGCATACTGCCCTCTCAAATAGCTCTAGGTTCCCAAAACACAAAAACATTACAAGACAACAACGGACAAAAATGGCCATGTCCGAACTGCAGCACACTCACGATGCTCGAAACGGAGGCAGCCCAGAGATCATCTGGTAGACGATGCACCCCAGAGCCCAGAGGTCAGTGCTGTTAGAGGTAGGGAAGGAGAACAAACAGAGATTAACTAGAGATCGTTATAACCTTACCACTACGGAACACAGGCACCAGAACTCACACATAAAGCAGTAACAAATTAGCGCAGCTTATGGCTGTATGAACAGTAATAACAGCAGTCATGAAGGAAAAACCTAAATTTACCAGCACGACACTGAAAAAAATGCGGCAATATAAAATCAACTCCCTTTTTGAGCACTCTAGAGTGTATGCTTGTCGAATATTGACCTGTCTCTCACTTTTAAAGGTCGTCAACAGAACTTGCAGCAAGATTCAACCCGAAATAAATACACAAGAAAACAAGCTTGAACATAAAACTACTTTATCACACATCAATATGTTTTTGAACAGAAGATATTTTAGACGTGGCTAGCTCCGACATCACCAACTACAAAGTGAATAACAATGATAATATTACAGCCATTCCTAGTTGCGAGAAAAACCATTTTCCATGTGCAATGTCAGTGCACGTTAAAGAACCCCAGGTGGTTGAAATTTCCAGAGCCCTTCACTATGGCGTCTCTCATAGCCTGAGTCGCTTTGGGACGTTAAGCCCCCATAAACGAAACAAGAAAAGGTGAGCTGCATGCTTTTTCTGCTTGAATGTTTCAAGTTTTTAATTAAGAGTGGCACTGGAAGTAAGCATAACTTCCAAAGCTATGTTCACAGAATATGTGCGCACGCACAAACGCAAGGCTGAATCAAAAGTTAGAAAATGTGATTGGTTTACTTTATGAGGTTTAACGTCAAAGAGCCACTCAGGGTAGAAGGGACACCACGGTGGGAGGCTCTGGATAATTTTAACCACATGGTGCTTTTTCATGTGCATCGACATCGCACAGCACATCTAGCATGTCATCTTCATCGAAATGCGACTGCCGAGGCCATCTTTTCAGTCAGCAGCAAAGCACCGTAACCACTGAGCCACCGTGGCGGCTTTGAAAACTGCAATGCGCAGCGCAGAGCAGCACACTTTAACAGGGAAAGCCTTTTTGGCATTCAAATGAAAATCCACCCCAAACTAAAGGTACGGTCCCCACTTAGGCTCCATGTACGGTTAGAACTCCTCCTAGTGATGATTAGTACCACAATCAGGAACAAATTCCCCGCCATTATAGGTGCCGCTTGAAGTTTGGGTCATTTAGAAACAAATATGTGGAACTTTTCAGGGAAACCTACAGTAAAACACACTCAAACCAGAGTGAATTCATCACTCGACCATTTAAAGAGTTTTTAATAAACCCATGGCCACATTCACAGAGTAAACATGCAAAGCAGTCGCATCAGTGGTTCAAATGTTAAAAAAATTTGCTTACTAAAGAGCAGGGATGCTGCCATATTTAGAAATGTATTATACTAGAAGCTGACTGATAAAAACACGTCCGAAGTTTGTGACAGGCATGAAAAATATAAAAACCCATCATTCCTCCACTTTGCCTGTCTATGTGCTACATTTGCTTGATGCCAAACTCCACTTGTCGTGCTTAGTTATATTTCTAAGTTGTGAAGGATGCTTATTGAACTTATTTATAAACAAATATATTTCAAAAACTTGCAAATGCTATTAAAAACTCTAAATGCCTATTTGCTTTATCAGACATCATCCACATTAATTAGGAAACTTTCTATTTTTACTGTGTAGCGTCACAACACCAAAGTAATGCTCCATGAGGTGAAGTGAGCCTACTGGAAGCAACACTTAATTTGCTCACCACACCAGCACTAAGCTGAGATGCAAAAGTGCAGACTCTCTTCTTTGCTCCCCTGGCTTCGCCTCTGAAATCTCACTATGTGCAGCACATTGTATACAAAGAAAACTCCATGAACAAAATACAAAGAAGATAGAAGAAATACACACATTAACTGTTTGAGGCACTATGTATATGCACTGCAAATTGCCTTCCTTCTTCTAGGAGTATCCTGCAGCTAGCGGTGACTTCTCTAATTCAGATGAATTTTGCACTCTTGACATTGCAGCATGAGGCTTGTTTTCATATTCACTAGTGAATGCAGCAAATAGCATTTCTAAAAACAGTGAACTACTTTGGTAGCACATCCTGTGACATGGACTGATTCCATGTGTGGATCGATTTTTGTCACCTGTAACACCCTTTTTTCTATGTTTTTAACAACATGTGCACCTTCAAAAAAAAACCTATGTAATCCCCTGATCCCTTTAGCACTCATCTGACATATCTTGGTTTTTAGATGTTAAAACTTCCGACCGCTGTGATACTTTGTACAAAATTTTGTAGTTCAAAACAATTTGTTGGAGGCCCTTAGATATCTACTGCGGGAAGGTGAAAGCCATTTGCGACTCAGTGCACTGATTTGAATTTGCCGTGCTTGAATTCATTTCATGACAGAGAAGAAGAGCAGCTGGCGCAAGCGTGACGCCACGTGACCTAAGTCACATGACACGTGACGTCACATGACCTAGGTGGCAAAATGTAACGGACGGTCACCGCGAGTATGAGCTATTAAAGGCTTTCGCCTTAAAAAGAACTGTTACTGTTCTCCATTGTACACAAGACTAGGTAGATTTCTTGAGACCTGCATAGACTACTCAGGTGGAAAAGAAGTAAGAAGTAGCGAGTGCTGCTTGAAAGGGTTAAGAAAAGCTCAGCTCTACTTTGTCACTAAGGGTCAGCAAGTGTCAGCGTGAAATGCTATCTCAAAGAAAAAAAACAGCGCGTTGTTGCTTACCTGGGCGAACAGCTCTTGTCCGACAGCATCTCCGGTGAGACGTACTGCGCTGTCCCCACAAAGGAGTTGTGACCGTTCAGCTCTATCTCGCCGATGTCCACCTCATCTGCAATGCAGGAACAACACCACTTCATTCCCACACCCACCACTGCTACTGGCAACACCCGTTTACTTCCACATCCAGCCCTCCCACCAAAACCACCGGACCACTTAGACACCTACCAAATCGACAACGGGGGCACAGAAAATGCAAGATTCCAACTACAGCCTCACTAGATCCACAGAAGCCAGGAGTGACAAAGGTGTAGTCAGTAAACACAGAGTGCAGCCTCACCACAGAATTCCCGGGAGATGATCTTCGCGGAGCCAAAGTCTGTGATCTGAATGTGCATGCGTTCGTCCAAAAGAATGTTCTCTGGTTTAAGGTCCCTGTCAAGAGAAAGAAACCAGCAGATCTCACATAAACAAGAAGAAACTCAAAGCCAGATGAATAGTGAAAAAAAATGAAACACCTTTAACAATAAAATTCACAACTTACAAAGTCACAGCAATTGCATGAAGAGCATTACAACTTTCATTGTAAACACGACAGAAACAAGTGCCCAACCAAGGCAAGTACACCTCCAAACTTCTAAAGACACCTCTTGCGAGCCTGGGGTGGTCTCGCAATCAGCTCACCTGTGCACGATGCCCAGCGAATGCAAGTGCTCCAGTGCCGAGATGATCTCGGCCGTGTAGAACCTCGTCACGTCGGCGTCAAACGACCCATACTTGACAATGTGCGGCAGGAGCTCACCGTTCTTTGCATAGGTAACCACAAAATCTGTGGCAGTGCAGGTCAAGGCATAACAACATAGGGGTCGCCTAACCTCACTACAATGATTTGGTGTGAACAGCTCAAGGGCAGCTTTACCAAATGATACTACGGCAAATGTGTCCCTTGGCCAGCTCAAGACAGGGTTCAAGACCCACTTTTCCAAAAATTTCACCCCAAAGAACCCGAGCACCGGGCCACTGAAATGCTTGTACCCATTCAAAAACTAGCACGTACCCGACTTGGCACTGGGGGTCAAACCTCGCACCTCTCGCATATTAGGTGGATGCTTAAATCACTCACTCACTCACTGTAGTCCACTTAGGTTGAGCAAAACTAAGCAAAACAGTGAAGCTTTGCACACCATGACTCGCTACTGTGCTTTCAATTTTCAGCCTAGTTTCCCACTCTCTTACCAACACGTGGCCAGGAAGGATACAGAGCTTGTTTGCATCGTGGAAAGTGGAGTGGAGGCGGATGAAAAACGGGTGCGGCCGGGCACTCAGTATCCGCAGGATCTGCTTCTCTCGCATGATGGCTCGCTGCTTCTTCTCGCGGAGAATGTGCTGCTTGTAGCACACCTTGACTGCACAAGTGATCGACACAGAGGCGACACTGCTTACACATCACGGGGCCATACATTGTTTCACACAAATGCGCGGCTGCTACAAATCTTTCCTGTAGGGTGAAGTTAGTGCTCCAGTGGTCTAGATTTCGGTAAATATGACAAATACGTAGTACAGATGATGCACCAGGTCAACGCAGGAAAAACCAAGATGGGTGATGGTTCGGGCTAATGGGTAATTCACATACGGTTCCATAACGTACATACAACGAAGGGACAAGACACAAGCGCTAACTTTCCCTAAGCACTATTTGGCAGTCACAGGAGTTATAAAGGCATAAACCAGGATCACTATCAAGAAAAGACTTCGCCTTCCTGAATGCAGGGCAGTGTGCGCACTTGAGATATGCATACCAGTTTTTTGGTTTTCTTTTGGTTGCAAATGGTTTAGTTTTGATTTTGAGTTGAGATGTCTGTCATCAAATTTCACACTGTCAGCCTTAGTGCTTAGTGGAAGTTAGCGCTTCTATCTTGTCCCTTCACTGTTTTTTTTTTTTGCGCTATGTAACCTCACAGGAAGATCCAGTAGAGTGACTCCTGTAATTCGAACTTCAGGTGTAATGTAAGTGCATTAGAAAAAACTCCGTTTTAATTTCATCTCGAACAATTCAAATTATTTCTTGGTCCCCTTCAAGTTCAAATTATGACCAGATAAGCTATACCTTGTTTCTCATACAGGTCATACACAATTAAATATGCAACAGGGAACTTGAACACTCTTATGAAGCAGGAATCAACAGTCTTAACACCGTGTGATATCAATCCAAGACGCAGGGGAACATTTCGAAACAAGGCAGCTAATGGTGCGGTAGAATTTCCCCTTTGTCTTCCTGTCATTCTGCAATCATTTTTTGTGCGCAATGTTAAGTGAAGCATGAAGTTGGTGGAGATGACTTCAACCACTGTCTAACGTATAGCACTAACGAAAAGACAAAACTGCCATTATTGTTTCTTTCTTACATACCACAAGCTACACAAAGCCCCAGAAAACAAAAGGAGTAAGCTAGACAAAAGACACTCACTTGCATATTCCTTATTGGTACGAATCTCCTTGGCTAGGTAAACCTGCAGAAATGAAAATAAAATGATTCAGTACAAACAGCACCTGAAAAAGCAACAATGACAATATTATTCCCATAAACCGATCTCAAAAACCACAAAAATGCTATTGAAACAGGCTACACAGCAGCAATTATTGCGCAAATGCTTCACTGAATAAGTCTTTTGCATTACCACTACATACTTATTGTTCTTGCCACTTTATGAGACACATTTATGATGAAGACTACACGGTTCTATGTGAGAATCTCCGAATGCATCTTTCATCAAATCAAGAACAATGCCAAATGAGAGTTACTGAGCTATGCTTTATTTGGTTTTGTGGTATGCAAGCGGCTAAGGCTATTATTGCACGAATCGCACTGTAGCAATTCCTGCTTGCTGGAGTAGAACTAAAAGTACATGCTGTAGTTTGTTTGAAACATCAAGGCTTGTTTGGTATCTACAAGTGCATTTTTTTTTTCTACGGAGCAAACTAGGCTTGAAAGGAATGTGCTCTTCATACAACTGCACAAGAGACTTTTGCCATAGTCCATATTTAACATAAAGGCTATTTTTGTGCAAAAGGCCAAACGAAGAGTAGCACTCACGTATACAAGCTTCACGAAAAATTTTTTAAGACTTTGGAGTCTGTTTGCAAAAAGTCAAAGAAACAGGTTCTCGGAAGAATTCAGTTCTTCGAAGTACCCACTGAAACCGAAAACCGAACAGTGTCTCCCCCTACCCAGTGAAAGTGGTCCACATTGGTGATCTGTTCAAGAAAAGTGTGCAGTCAAATATTTGTAATCCAGGTAGTCTTTGGCAGTGTGAGCCACGACGAGGAGCGCGACAAGTATGGGCATCAGACACTTTATTTTCCCCCTATATGTGTCCCTAACAGTACCGGCAGCCTTTACGTATGTGCAACACTACAATCACTGAAGAAATTATTATCAGTTTAAGAAAAAAAAAGAACTGGCTAAAACAAACCTGATTGCAGGTTCGAAAGCATACTTGGAGTTTTTCTATAAGAATTTCATATCTGCCCAGAACGACAGATATCCACTTAAAATGCCAGCATCCGACTACTTCAAAAGACGGACGCTTAAGTACATAAGTCATAAATAAAAGCAGTGCTATTGTTGAGCTAGGTCTGCCGTGCTCACAGCAGCAAGCAAATAGCTCTCAGAAGTCGGAACACAAAGGCGTGCAGCTGGCAAGACGAGCTACGAGAGATTAGATTAGCCACACTTGTCAGGATGGGCCCAAGGAAAACACTCCTCAAATTCTGTGAAATCTTAAGAGGGCAAAACAAAGCTCTGGCCAAAACTGAAAGGGAAATTCTCAGTGCAAACAAAAGCGTGACGCTACTATCCTGAATCACAACTCTCGGCAGCACCAACACCTTGATTGATTATCTGCACTCAATGGGCAAACACTCCTTGAGGCACAGCTTAAAGTTTGGCTGAGAAATAGATGAAAGAATGATGACAATTCATTTTAATGGTGCAAAAACAGCCCATCCTGAACAGCGCTAACCATATGGTTAGATAGTCTTCCCAGACTTTCTTATAGATAAATGAACGGCCAGATGCAGCGGGCACATAAACATTCAATGAATCTCAGCGCATGGTCAAATGCAACCAGACAGGCCTGTTGTTTTAATTAAGAAAACATGGCAGTGCTTTCAAGACCTCACTAGCCAATTAGCATTGGGCCTGCCAAGGCACTGACAAACTTAAGGACATCTGGCAGACATATATGACACTTGCTGGCAACGCCAAAGAAATGAGCACATATAGATGAATGAGAAACATCCGTTGTTTTTACCACGGCAGTAGTCAGTCACCCTAGAACATAATGTAAATTTTCTTAACACACCCCAGATTTCTTTTCTTTTTCTAATGCTGCAGCTTATTTCAGAAAAGCATGCAACTTTAACTGCTACGCTTGGTGTGACGTCCAGGTAGGGTGAAAAGGCCCCGTGCAAGCATAGTAGCACCTGCAGAATGATAACCACTGTTTCACAGAAGCAGCTCATGTCTTAAGGCAACTGTGCTCACATCTGCAACCGTGAGCTTGCACCCCCTTGCCTTTCACATCTCTTCATCACATCTACGTCAAGCTCAAGTGAGCCTCGCAGAAAGTGCACTTGCCGATGACAGTGACCACAGTGATAACACTGATAACAGTTAGTTGTATTGATTTTAATGGCGCAAAAGCAACTGAGGCTATGATGTGCCAAACACAAGCTTAGAGCTTTCATTAAATGTTGCGCTTTTTATACCTAGAGTTTGTTTAAAACATTGGCTTCTCTAAGAAACTTAAAACTACTTGAAAAATCAACCAATGCTTGATCACCTAAAAGGAACTTGGGGTGCAATGGGATGTATTCATTGTAGAATGTTGTGAAATATTTTTTCCTCAGTTGTTCCAGTTTTGCACATGAAATTAAAATGTGGTTTGCTGTGAGTTCATCGCCACACATTTCGCAAAGAGGTTTGTCTTGTTTTGTCAGTAAGAAGTTGTGTGTAAGGTGTGTGTGTCCAATGCGTAGCCGACAAAGTAACTTCAGTGAAACGTTCTTGATGACTACATGATTTCCATTCTCCTAAAACGGGCTTTATAGAATGCAGTGGGTTGTTTGCCTGATGTTCCCATGCAACCTGCCACTTATTTCTCAGTTTACTGTGCACTAATTTCAAAAAAATCCCTGTGTGGTACGTTAACTTGTTTTATTTGACCAATTTGAGCTTGTGCTGCGCATGCATCTGCTCTCTCATTACCGACAATTTCAACATGGCTAGGTACCCAGCAGAATATAATGTTATGTTTTTAACACTGATAACAGTGTCTGCAGCATTGCCATGTGTTAGTCAAAAACCTGTACTGCACAAATGTGCACAAACGTTCCCGTGTGACTGCAATTACTAAGTGACATTCTATATCATCAGGAAATCACTTTGGCAGATGCCCGAATAGGAGACATCTCAATCACACTGTAAGAAAACAGCATACACTGCTACTGCTTATCCACTGCTAAAGTGTACCTATTCCTTATTGGCAGACTTTGCAATGTGATTAACAGTCAATGACTGCATTAGCACTAGCGCCAAAACCTTACTGCATACAATAATTTTGAATTAGAGTAAAGGGCCACTACCACACGGGTCGAGCAATGTTGCAATGCACGAGCCACAGAAAGAAAAGTGACCTGTGAAAGAAAAATGTTGATATTTTTAGTTTCCTCAAACGCCGACACAAAATGATCATACATCCCGCCATTTCTGCTGTTCCCAAGAAACACCTCAATAAAAAAGATTGTCAAAAAAAGGGTGGAAATACTATTAATAGCTTCTCAGCAGGCTACTGAACTGTCCCTAGCACAACAGTGAGATGCGTTCCTGTTCGGTTAGGATGCAGTTAGGACAGTGATCACTATCACATAGCTAACTGCACACACAGAAACAAGGACCTGAAAAGAACTACCGCAGACTTACGACTGAATTTTGTTCAAACCAGCACACATTCTTAAGGGAGAGCAAGTCTTTGGGCAGCGTGTAGTCTGGGTATGGCAGCTTGGAGGTTATAAAAATGTATGTTTCAGAAATATAAACCAATCACGAGTTTGCACTTGTTGTGTTCCCTTCACATCCTTGTCTGTGTGGGCGTAGTTAACAATGTGTTAATGAACGACCGACTTGCCCGATAAAGTGCTCCTTTAAAAAGTGACCCCTAAATGCTTTACCGAATGTAAAGGTCTGTCAACAACTTTAAAACCTCTTTTACAAAGTTTTCGACGCACCATTAAAGCACAGAAGAACCTTTTAGGAGCCTGTAATAAATCGCTACAGCCTTGGCATGCTGTGCCTTTTTAGAGCTTGTGAACAACTCTGGTTCACTGCATTAGTTTGTGTGTGGCCTTGCACTATAATAAACTCCTAAAAAAAACAGTGCTACTAATCCTAGAGTTAGCCCTCGGGAAAATCACTGTCACCATGATCCCATAAGTTTGGACCACCACAGGACAGAGGCCGCACCTAATAGCCTCTCACTGCTCCTGTTTCGCATCGGTTGTGGCCAAGCTATATTAGCAAATTTCCTAATCTCACTACTTTACATGACATGCGGCCAACCTACCCCGTTCCGTTATTTCCTTCTCCTGATACCTGGTAATAGGCCTAGACTAAAAGAAGCACTGACTGGGAAACGGCTGCAACCTGCGTGTGCGATAAGGCACAGCCTCTGGCAAAAGTGAAGAGCTGAGAGTGTTCTGCTTCTATAAGTGTATTGGAGCTGTTGCGGCATCCAGGTATCCACAGAAGTCCTAGCCTTCGGAGAGGGTAGCATCACGATTCCTCTTTCTGAAGAGCCAGACTGCTGGAGATGCATAATGAGACACAGGACACAGACGAGAAGCAACCCCCTCGGACCTAATCCTCTGGCTAAGGGTGTGCATACATAAATGCTAAAAACAGCCCATTAAAAAAAAAACTGCAAAATGATTCCCAAAAATTAACCCAACAAATCGCCACACCAAGCGGCAAACTATCTGCACCATCTGAGAGTGAATGTGGCACCATTCAGAGCAGCTGGAATTCACCACCGCCCTTGGGAATTCACCACAAAGGAGAGGGTGACTAACCATGGAGAAGGAGCCTTCGCCAATGAGCTTGCCAAAGATGAAGTCCTTGGCGCTCATCTTTGCAGGTTGCTTGGACTCCTCCTCACCGCCTTCCTTGGACGTGGAGGCCACATTATTGGGTAATGTGGTTCCCGACGTAGATGCAGCAGTGACAGGTGTGGGCATCTCGGCAGCTCCGGCTTGGGGGGCGTCCACAGGCTCTTTAACGCTCCTCTGCATGGGTCACAGATGAAAAAAAACGAAAATTCAATTCTGCTCTCTAAATCAATCAATTCAACAAGTTAACCTAACCTAACCAAAATTTCCAAATCAATCAATTCAACAAGTTAGCCTAACCTAACCTAACCAAAATCTCTAAATCAATCAATTCAACAAGTTCTGTTTCTCAATCGATTTAATTTTTCAATTAAAATTATGCACGTCTATGGTCTCGATAGAAGTAGTTCCTGTTAGCACAACATGTTAGCAGTGGGTAGCTTGGCAACAGATATACAGCTGCAACATATCCAATGTCATTGCTTCAGGCATTAAGTGGTTCAATCGTCTAATGCAAGACCACTGCTCAAAGCTATCACTGTACTCATAACACAGTTTTAAATGCAGTTCCAAGTAGGCAACAGTTTGACTTTCTAAATGCCATTAGACTTCATTTAAATGTCAGTCATTTAAATTGCCATGACAATTTTATGGTATAGAGTTCAACCTTTGAATCACGTGAACAAGACACAAGTAAACAGTTCAGGGGGGTGATGTTATGCTGTAAGGTCAACTTTTGAACCTCAGCGCTGAATGATGAAACCTTCAGGGATGATGCATCCTTATGCCATTAGAACATAACCGAAATTTCAACACTGTGTCTTGACCGTCAGAAAAGTTGTGTACACCACGATCAAGTGAGTGCACTACCTTAGGAAAACTAGAGTTTTAAAAATATTGGCAACTAATTCATTTCTTCGGCATATTCAGGCAAAAACTGTTCCCTCAGCATCATCTGCTTCTTTTCATTGGCGTGCAAAGCAGTACGCAGCATAGCATCACCTGTCAGGCAAACCAGACTATGCTCCATATTCGTGCATGCCCTTTGTGTAACACAAGACTCTCCTCCATACATGTGCACAAATACTGCGTGTTTGGTACAGCAATCGTGTACTGGCATTAACGGTCTTGTATTACATTAAATGGCAACAATTATGCATGTGGTTCATTCAACGTCCTTGAAATAACTGAAGACCACTGCAAGGAATTCTACAAGCTGCTCCAATTAACAGACAGGGTACACACACATCACAGCATTATTCTCACACAAACGCAGTTTTAACAGCAAACCAAACTAGCTGCCTAACCATAAATATATCAGCAGTACAAAGAGGGAAGTTTAACAAAAGAGCAAAACATGCCAAAACTGCAACAGTGTCCAGGCATTGCAATCTGTTCACAGCAAAAAAGTTGAGGTGCCTGTCCCTAACAGGTCCTGAAGGAGGTGGGTCATGTATACATACTGCTTGTCTTGCTGAAACCTGGGACTCTGCATTCGAAAACTACGATTAGATGAGCGCTTGTTTCCAAACAATAGCCTCTCCATTAATATAATTGCATTCAGCAGCTAAGTGAAAATTCCCAACTGCTGCAATGATGCGACTGACGAATGGCACGTAATCAGAAACCTTGACCCAATATGCACCCCGAATGAATGAACCGCCGTATATCAGAAACAAACCGCAATCTGGGCATGTTGATCAAGCACATATTAAAAACCTCATCACCCACCCCTTCCCCTTCGCCTGGTGCGTAGCGTATCGGGAACAGAAACAACTGCAATAACAACCAATAATTGCACAATCCCGACTGCGCCAGCTATCAAGAAATAATCTGCGTGCTATAGAAAGCGAGCGAAATTTCACCGAGTTATCAGACGTTACCTGCGGTCTCAAAGCAATCCCAACGTCGGTGATTCAAGCAGTTGCAGCCAAGAGGTGAGCTAAGCGGAGGCGCTAGAAGTCCCGCCAGCACTTCGGGACAACGCCAAGCGAAGACTACCTCAACGATGAGCTTTGAACGGCGATCGAGCCTCCGTCATTGAGCACCGCACAAGCGACGTCAAAAGATGTCCAGCGAACGAAAACAGTTGCTGATCATGAGTCCGCGTCAACAGCCCGACGAAAATGCGCCACGCGCGAATCACCCGCACATAACAACAAAGTCACTGAACGCAGGCTGCACCGGATGTCGCGACACAAACGAAATGAATGGTTCGAGTGCGCGCCTCGCTTACGGTCTGGGACGAGACACAAGGAAAAAAAAAAGCAAACATGCGAGAAAAAAGGGCAGCCGAATCAGCAGAGCACAAAAAAATGACGCGAATCGCCTGCGCATTTCGGACACGACGACGTACACGCAGACGAGACCGAAAACAGCATTCTTTATTCCTCTTTCTTCTCGGACTGCGTATTTCTCAACAATCGGGGACTGCGAGCCGCGATGTTTACGCTGTTGAAAACGTGAGAGCTGTTCCCCTGCTCCTCTCGAGACCTCCTTTTTTTTTTTCGACGCAGGCAAATCGATAAGGTGGTCATGACCGCAGAAAAGCAAAAAAAAAAATGCTGTGCGCGCGACACTTTCGCGCTTCAGCACTATCGGCGGACTGCTGAAAGTCCGCAAAGCGAGCAAGTTTGGCGATGATACGCCAATCTGACGACGCGAAAATACGAGGAAAGTCCCTTTTTATTTTTCTCGTTATTCTTCTTTTTATCTCCTGTTTCGCGAGTGTCGACAGATGATCTCGGAGCGAACTTATCGCCGACTCGTCCTGAAATTCCTGCACTTCCGAACCAGAACTAACTTGGATAGGAAAAAAACAGGCACTGATCCTAGGAACAACTAAAGTGAGTGGATCATAACAGAATGGCACTTTGTTCTGCCTCTCGCTACTGTCGGCGCGAATAAACAAGCGAAAGTAAGCCAGCTTGAACTATTTGCCGAGCGAGGATGCTGGACAGAAAAACATCCTACTTTCTAACGTCAGAAGAGACATCGCCAGTGTCAGTTGAGACAATAGAGAGTGGTCAAAGAAAACGAAGAGCGCATCATACGTACTGAGGTAGCGGTGCAGTTCGAACGATACATTGTTTCTGTCTGGCTGCTTCGCGCGGAGCCCATCAACGTTACCGGCCGACGACCGTCCTTCGGGACCTTCGAAAACCCGTGCACATTCCTCGGTACACAACAAAAGTAAAGTAAAGCAGCACGCTTACGGGCGGCGTTCCGACGCCGCCGCGAGATGCGGCCGTGGGGACTTTCCCCGAGATCGCGCACACGCACATACCCACAGACGAACAACAAGCTAGCCGGCCCGCTAGACAAAGGTCAGTGACATTCCTCGTTAGGCCTAACGCCCGTGCCAACCCCACCGCGGGCCCGCCGATCGTCGGCGGACGGGACTGCGAGCGCCCAGCATCGCTTCGACGCTGCCGGCGGTGTTGGCACACGCGGGCCACGGACACGCCACTGCCCACAGAAGACGGCAAAACAACAACAACAACAAAGCTCAAAACCGGGGCCCGAAAATGCGCCGATTCGTACCTCAGTCGGAGAAGCCCCAGACATTCTCCGGGGGGTGCTTGGGCGAACCGGCTCCGGGTCCTGCTACTACTAACCGCTGCAAGTCATTGCGGCTGCCGCTACGGTGACGAAGGGGCGAGTCCCGTTTCACAAGTACGGCGACCAACGACGTTGTGACCGGCGATTCTCGCACGCACTTTAACAACACGGCGCGGGCACCACGACGACGGGAAAGCACAGGTGCCGGCACCACCACAACCACACACACAACACACCCGCCGAACGCATCCGCACGAGGGTGCGGGGGAAAAAAAATAAAACAAAACAGTACACTCTCCTGTTCTTTTTCGACGCGCGCTCAGTAGACGACGAAGCCGGGGTCTGCCTGCATGAATGAAAAATACAAGGCACCCCGAAGAGCCAGACAACGACGGTAGCTAGTTTTTGTTGGTCTGGCGGCTGGCGGCAGCGGCGGTTGCCAGAGGAAGGGCAGCACTTCGCTCCGAGAGCGGCCAAGGCGGAGCGGCGGCGACTCGTGCCGGAGCAGGCCCGACGTAGTACTGGAGCTGCGTCAGTGCTGTGGCGGCTGCGTACTGCTCGGAGCGGAGCCGGCGGCGCCGTCGAAAGCGGCGGCCCTCCGTCCGGACTCTGCGTCATCGACAGTGCGTCACGCAGCCGTCACTCGGGAAGCACATGTTTGCGCTACGTCGTTGGAGAGGCCTTTTGCTTTGTGTGTTTGTGTGTATGTGCACTCCTCCTCGAGACACTCGAGACATCCGTCACCTCGCGCGTCGAATATCGCGCGTGTAGTACAGCGGTGCTCGTAAAACAGAAAGGAGAAGAAGGCAATAAACAAAACGAGAGACAGGAAGCCTGCTGCTGTCTGTAGGCAACGCGGACTCGCGCTCATGCAGATAGGGCGAGCGAGCGCTCAGGAACCGACGGATGGGCCGCTGTTCCTGCCGTGAGACAAACAAGCTCTGGGAGAGCACATTATTAGCGTAGGATTTCCAGGATGGGCGTAAACTGGAGAGGCGACGAGCAGCGATATTTCCTTTTTTTATTTTTTCTTGATTCTTATTCGCGCCTCCGGCGTACTGGAGGCGTTTTCTCGGTCTGTTTACCTGAATATTCCACTGGCGGATCAGTTTGCGTGAAGCGAAGCAGTAAATGAACACCGTTTCCTGTCTTCGCGCTGAAGTCGCTTCCATGTGTGTCCATGTATATGACTTGCTATAAATAATAAATTAAATTTCGGGCCTTTTTTTATTAATTTCTACCATAGTGCGGACGTGAACATCTGGTAACCATGGCTGATATCATGACAAATGTGGTAATCTCCGCTGTAACTGCTAAAAAAAGATGGAAAGGGCTCGAGCATTCTTTCGTCATCCGTACCCTCCCCTTCCCCATTTTTTTTTCTGCAGAGCGAGAGAGAGAGAGAGTGAGAGAAACTTTTATTTAGGTGATTAATTCGCAGGAGCAGGGTGGTCGGAGCCCCTAGCTAGTACAGTTGCTCCGCTGGCGACAGCTTACTTGCGGACTATCTGGATGATCCAGGCTAGCTTGCTGGTCCAGGTTGTCACTGGTCAGGGCCTCCTCCGACTGCTCGTGTGCCGGGTATGGCACTATGAACTTTTTGTCCGGTTTGTCCTGGCATTCCCAGCATGTATGCTCGAACGTGGGGCTTGCTCCCCAGTGGGCACTGGAACTCTCTTGGACGTCCCATGGATGTCCCAAACATCCGCAGGACATCCAAGGGAGTTTCAGTGCCCATTGGGCTCCGCACCAAGGACAGTAACTTGGGTATTGTGTGGGTCTGAGCGACAAGTTGTGACAGAGTAAACGTCAGCAAGCACAGTTCCGACTATGCTGCTTGAAACGGACGTGCGTATGCATTTTAGCTCTTTTTTCCATTTCTATATTTCTTAAATTGGCGTAACAGCGTAGTGCTTACTAAAGACCGCATATTATTGCTCTTTTTCACCACGCGTCATAAAGGAAAAAAAAATGTGGGGATGATTAGTGGGTACAAAAATTATAAAACTGACCGGCGTATGTTAACTGAGCGTTGAGAATCAAGACAAACGTTTCTTAAACCAGTTATTTTCTGTTTTATATCCTAGTCCTCGTCAATATCACGGCAAATAAAGCGCCTCGTCAGCACTTTTTGTGGGCGCATAACGTAACGTCACGCGGCGTAATGACGTAGATATACGTCACGTGGTCCAACCGAGAAGGGAAAGTCACGTGGACAATATACCATGGGACAGTAATCCCAGAAAAGTGACGTCTACTAGGTGATCGGCCATTAGACAACAAATAGTTCTTGGATTTTCACGTCTCTAAGAGTTTGTATGAGTAACGCACGTGAAGGTCTCTGGATTAATAAATAATCTAAATGCTGCCGCAGCTTCCGGGATTTGAACCCTCGACCTCGCACTCACCGGGTCAGGGGCTCATAACTGGGAGTGGCTATGCATAGCTACTTGGGTTCTCCGTAGCCTTCTGCGCATGGGGCGACATTGTGTTAGCGGGGCACTTACCAGGCGACGTGGCTCTCATTACATTGGAAATGCTTGCAACCGAAGAAGGCTGTACAGTCGGCAGCAAAAGTTCACAGGGTGCGTGTGGACGAACAAAACCAACATTTCGGTGAAGCCAAGAAAGACAGGAATGCCTGAGAGGACGCACATGATTCATCCTGTGGTATCATCATCATCATCAGCCCGACTGCGCCCACTGCAGAGCAAAGACCTCTCCCATGTCCCTCCGGTTAACCCTGTCTTTTGCCAGCGGCGGTCACTGTATCTATGGTATCAATACCAGGCTAATGGGTAGAGAGAAAGCGCTGCAGTAAAATTATTCCCAAGCTCACATCCCATACACTTTGCCTGCCGACTGTATATTCGAGTCGGTCCAGACCGGCACATATCTTATGAGGGATGACGTAGTGGACGCCATAATATGCATGCGCTGACATCTCACAGCCCACAGGCGTCTCTGCACTTAGCCTCCATCCGAATACAGAGCTGTCGCTGCCGGGATTCGCTCCCTCGACCTTGTAGTCAGATACACCTAACGCCAAAGCCGCTCAGCCATCGCTGCGGGTGTATATTTGTTGCGTCAAGTAGATTCGGCAGCGATAACAGCATAATTGAGCAGGGTAGACAGGACATAAGGAGCAATAATAGGCGCCCGATTTGCGCAAGCTGCAGAGCTCATTGCTGGGCCACGCCAGAGCCGTCTCGTTGGAGCATACGTGGCCACCAAATGACGAAGTAGATAAACAAAAAACAAAACTCGTATCGCTCTGAGCGCTCCCCAGAAAGGGTGATTACATTGGGAGATCGACCCAGGCTCAGAAGGTCACTCAGTAAGTTGTACGACGAAGCAAGGGACGCCGTAATCCGCAATATGAAGAAGAAAAAAAAACAGTTTTTTTTTTTCAGTGATAGCTAACGTTTTCCTTTCGTTTCTCTTCCTGAGGTATAGTCGATAGCTGAAATGCAGTGCTGCCCGAAAATGCACGCGGATATTGCAGCGTGTTTGATATTTTTTTTTCTCGCGCATACCGCTATCAATTGTTCGTATCTGCGATAGCGTACAAACATCACCAGAACAAAAATTCGGCGCAGTCTGGTGTCGTCCAGAAAAATCCTGATTGTCTGGCGGGCAGTGGCGTCACCAGACCAGGTTCATTTGTGATGTACGGCAAGGGCGACATGGGTCTCACAAGCCCCACCAGTCACTACCAGAATGAATGAAAACACAGACATTCGCTTTTTTTTCCTTAGGCATTCTTTTTTTTTTCCTTGTTTGAACCGGAAAAGGTATGGCGCAGTATCTGTCTCACATCTCGGCGGACACCTGAACCGCGCCGTAAGGGGAGAGACTATGGAGGGATTGAGAGAAGAAAGGAAGAAAGAGGTGCCGTAGTGGAGGGCTCCGGAATGATTTCGACCACCTGGGGATATTTAACATGCACTGACATCGCACAGCACACGGGCGCCTTAGAGTTTTTCCTCCATAAAAACGCAGCCGCCGCGGTCGGGTTCGAACCCGGGAACTCCGGCTCAGTAGCCGAGCGCGTTAACCACTGAGCCTCCGCGGCTGATCCCTTATCCTATTTTTTTTTTCGGATGAAGCAATAAATATTGGTAGCCAATCAGTGCTGTCCTTTTGCCACTTCCTTATGTTCCCCGCGTCCAAAGCACAATCTCCTGCTTTTTCTCAGAGGTACAGCTGTTACTGCTGCCTTTCCACCTCCAACGAGAGAGGAGTCCCAGAGTTCTTTCTTTAATTGCTTCGTATTTTATCGCACTAGAGCTGGCGCCGGCCCTGCACACAGCTTCCGCGCCGCTGTGCTGTTTGACCGTGAAACCCAGTTGGGGTGCAGTTGCACTCTGGGACAGAGGAACGAGATATACACACATGCAAGCGTATAAACGAGGGGGAGCGGCCCGCTTGCGTCCGAGCGGCGAAAGTTTACACTCCGGGCAGGTGCGATAAACACTCCACACGCGGAGAAGGATACAACCCGCTGCTGTGCGCGCTCTGATGAGAGGAGGCCGTATCAGGGACAGGTCAGGGCGCGCCCGGGGTGATGGTGTCGTCACCGAGCTGTGACACTCTGCTGCCGACGGCATGGAGGATCGTGGACACGAAGTACTTTGGTTTGGGCTAGTTGGTGCATAGCTTCTAGATGATGTCAGCACGGCGCGAAAAGAACAAGGAGAAAAGAGGCACAAGAACACGACAGGACAGGCGCCAACTCGTGACTGGCAGATGGATGCGGCAATAAGGTTGAAACATGAAATGACAGGGTCGGTGCGGAAACTTGTTTGGTGGAAAGGGCCCAATGCAGAAGAAATATGCTCAAGAAGTACTTTGGTTTGGGCTAGTTGGTTCTCCTGCATTGGGCCCTTTCCTTCAAACAAGTTTCCGCACCGACCCTGTCACTGCATGTTCCAACCTTATTGCCGCATCCATCTGCCAGTCACGAGTTGGCGCCTGTCCTGTTGTGTTCTTGTGCCTCTTTTGTCTTTGTTCTTTTCGCGCCGTCCTGACATCATCTAGGAGGATCGTGGAGGAGGCGGAGTGCCGTTGCGACCAACCTCCCGCAAGAAGGAAGCTTTATTTGATAGCAGAGCCGTTATCAGATACACCACAATGACGCATGCCCGTGGTGCGACGAGAGACCCACAGCATACCACGTCACGTGGGGTTGCAGGGGGGACAAAAAAAAACAGACAACGTAGAAATACACTACACGAATAAGCAGTGGGAGGCCGCTCTGCCAAGCTCTGACCTGACGATCCAGCGTAACCTGCAGTTGTCCGGGCAAAAGAAACAGCCATGGCCAATGGAGTCCAGAACTAAGGACCCCAGCCGCAGCAGAAGACTTTGTGTTTATTTTGATTTAACAATAAATGTTTCTACTCTGATCCATGTGGAGGCTATATGTTCGGGGTTTTTAACGCCTGATGTAGTTGAAACTCATGCTTTATGTACCTAAGTAAAATTACACTCTCAACACGAATACGAATGGGTGTAAAAAGGGGAGTAAGCTGTCCCCTAGCGCACTCCATTTTAAAAAAGGAAGTGCGTTATAGAGTAGAGCTTACTCCCTTTTTACTCCTTTCTGTATTTAGAGTGTAGCTGCGTAGCTAAGCAAAGAGAGGGGAAGGAGAGAAGGAAAGGCGAGGAGGTTATGACCCAAAGGAGGTTCCGGCTCGCTTCCCTGCACAGGGAAGGAAAAAAAAGAAGGTAAAAATGAAGCGAGTTAAGTAAGGAAGTTATGGCCACAATCGCCACGCTCTAAACACGAATTAGACTACGTAGGAGCGAAAGAAAAAAAAGACAGTAAGCTGTCCTCCAGCGCAGTCACTTTAAGGGACAGGGTATGCTGGGGTAGACTTCCATCCCTGAAAATGCGGAATACTTACGGCTGGCAACGGAAACAGATTCTCTCTTCGAAACATGCTAAGTTCCAGCGGTTAACGAAGGTTTTTGACCGAGCTTTCAATGTGTTCTGTTTGCTAACCTCAGGACCTCCGGTGCCCGTTTGAAAGCCTCCCCCCATTGCTAGCTGCATAAGGTGCTATGCTTGGTTGGTTGGTTTTTGAGGAAAGGAAATGGCGCAGTATCTGTCTCATATATCGTTGGACACCTGAACCACGTCGTAAGGGAAGGGATGGAGGAGGGAGTTAAAGAAGAAAGGAAGAGAGAGGTGCCGTAGTGGAGGGCTCCGGAAATTTCGACCACGTGTGGTTCGTTAACGTGCACTGACATCGCACAGCACACGGGCGCCTTAGCGTTTTGCCTCCACAAAAACGCAGCAGCCACGGTCGGGTTTTGAATTGGGAATAATTCCTCCGTTGCCAAGAGAAAGCATTCCGTATACTTACTCCAGGACTTGGACAGTATACCCTGCCCCTTATTAGGAGTTTGGTAGAGCACAGCTTACTCCATTTTGACACCCATATAGGCTTATTGGTGTTTAGAGCGCAGAACAGGATCCGAGGGCATATGTATATAGGCTTGTACCCGTGGTACATGGGTACGCTTGAGTGGCACCTGAGTAATGGCGTACGTTAGGAGGAAGGTAGCCCAGCGCAAAATTTACGTGTTTGGAGTTGGATACGGAGTTGGATGTACACACACCCCTAAGATGCCACAGGCGTCTTCATGGTGCGTGCTAACTTCCCCTTTGTGCTTATCCGATTAGTTATAGTTGTTTTCTAATTCGGCCTTTCCCTCCAGCACTGTGCTGGGTCGTGCTTAATGTGCACACGAATCTGCAATAAATGTGAGTTTCTGGAAGAGTCGCATGATTGCCTCCATGCTTTTTTGTTTGCACAAAAACCAGAAAGAGAAGCAACAGGAAATAAAGTATAAACGTTAGGCTACAGTTTCCGTCTTTACAGACTATTACTCTCTTCCCATGCCAAGAAAGGTGACCTGAATCGGCCCTTGCTTAGTAGTTCATTCAGGGGCGGATTTATAGGGGGGGGGGGGGGGGGGTCTGCCCGCCTGAGCGGGAATTTTTACTCATAAAAGCCATGCCGATTCCCCCCCTCCATAATGGGCTACAACATTTCATGGTTTGAAAACTTTAAACGAAGTATTGCGTGCTCGAAGAACAAATACTACAGTACTGTCGCTGTCCCAAACATGACAGTGTCATGCTGGACAACGTAACATGTGTACTATCGGGGACAAAACACTCCAGGACACTTGGTAAGCGATTTAGGCCAGTAGGCGCCATGTTTTTTCAGCTATTACATCAGTTCACTGCCACAGGTTAAAGAATGTGAGTTTGACTTTCACCACCGCAAGTGTGCTCTAGATCCGGCAGCTAATTATAGATTTATTGAATTATACAACTAAATTATTGGTTTCGTTTACGGCTCACGCGTCATGAAGAATTTTCTCACCAACTGTACTATCGCGATCAAGAGTGCAGAGGACGCCAGTGTGCAGGGGAAAAAAAATTTGGTGAAGTCACGTGATCCAGTCGCCTGAAATGTGTTAAGGTATTAGAGGACGTGCACGCTCTGTCCATTGCTAGCAGTACGACGCGAATGGAATGCACGACAGGGATATTATTACATTTATTTTCTTCCGAGAAAACGCGTCCCGTAGACTTTTGATCGCCATCGCATATACTGTGAAGTTCAAGATATGTACACCTTATGTTAAAATTATGCGGATGATCGTGTTCGCATCTGGGACGTGTTGTGGCTAGTTTAATTTTGTTGTCAGCGTTACAGATGTCTTGAATTTAAGAGGAACTCTCGTCCCCACCTCCCTGAAGCTTACCACTGCCAGCGGTGCTTAGAGGGCCGCACAATACGGTTTTGAAGCAAATCCCTTGGTCTGTATAATTTCGACAAACGCTGTAGTATATACCAGGTACTTTCAAAATTTTTCAAAGACAGGCTTTTTCGGGTAAAAATGTAGCTTTTTTGGCATTGTATTACCAGTGTTGGCGGACACCAGAAAACCGGTCAATCGTCTTAGGTAGTAGCTGGCTAACTAATTTTTATAATTAACTTCTTAACTAGTAGAGTTAGGCGTCTAGTTGCAATAAGAGATTTGTAGCCGGTCGTTGGTAATAGCCATGTCAGTTTTTAGAATTTCGAAAGCGCGATTGCCCTTGGCGCTGTGTCTGGACAAATTTTGGCTTTTTCGACTAGTTACGTGCACTGGACAGCTAGCTTTGCATGCATGCTTTCGAAAGCGATGTATTTTAGCACGATGCAGCCAAATTTTGTCGAGCCACAGAGGCGAGGGTAACCGAGTTTTCGAAATTCTAAAAACTGATATGGCTACTACCAACGACCGGCTAAAAATCTCTAATTGCAACTAGGCCTAACTCTACTAGTTAAAAAGTTAATTATAAAAAATTAATTAACGAGCTTACTATACTTAAAACGATTCACCTGTTTTCCGGTGTCCGCCAGCACTGGTAATACTACGCCGCAAAAGGCACATTTTTACCCCAAAAAGCCTTTCTTTGAAAATTTTTCAAAGTGTTTGTTTAAACACCCGGTATACCTCCTTCCGAAAATAGGCCTATAGCTGGTGACCATGCCTTCCTCTTTACATTCGCAGACGGTTCCGGTTTGTGGGCGATGGCGCCGCCAATGAGTCAGGCAAGGCCCACAATGGACCCCCGCGCCGGTCCGTGAGGGGGCGTTCATCTGGAACACTATACGTGAATCAGGCTCTGCAAATAACCCTGCTCGTACGCGATCGTGTTCGCGAGCTGCACTCTCGGCCTGTGAGCGCCCATTAGAGCGGTTAATTTTATTTTTCTTTTGTCACCGTCTGTAGCGGCTTGCACAGCTTCCCGGTCATAATGACGCATATGCAGCGTCTGTATCACAAGAGGCGCTCAGAAAGTACACCCTATTTCTTTTTTTTTTTTGCGCTCGCGCTGTTCATTCAAAATCCGTGCCAGTCACAAGAAGTGCCTTCCACATACCTCCCGGACATGCGTTAGTCTCCGACCACTCCTACGACTTTAAAATAGCGCGAAACAGATGCGTGCATAACCTACTTTTAAGAGATTATTTTCTTACGTAACCGTGTTTTCGAAAAACAAATTACGCTTTTGTGCTCCGATCTGAATCTGCGGAGCGTAGCCTTTAATCGCCAAGCAATATGAGAACAAGACTGCGCTGAGTCAAGGCTGTAGATTGCATAGGGATGTGCTACATGCAACCGATTTTGGCAATCACCCTTCTTGTTTTTGGGCTGGCATGGCGGCGGGCGTTCTTGAGATAGAAAAAGATATACCGCGTAATTCTCAGGCTTTTATTTTATTCCCTCGCTCTGCAATAATGCTCCCGTCGATCGCAGACTTCTATACACAACGCGCAAACACTCTAGGTGCACGGATATAGTTTGCTTTTCTGCCACTAGGGAATTCAATCACGGCGTGTGCTTAATTCCATGGAGGGAGGAAAGCTCATAAAGAGGCCCTCGCTGTGTAAGTTGCATGACAAAAAGTGTGCCGGAAGTTACGTGTTTCCGCAAGGACTACTGGGAGTCTGGCCCATGGCGCAGAGGCGTCGTCTGCATCGCTGGCGCGTCAGTCAGCTGCCGGCGGCCCGGCGTGACGAGAGATCGTCTGCTGCGCATGCGCGAGCGCAGACGGCAGCCAACTGGCGAAAGGGAGCCCGTGCACGCCAGGCTTTGAAAAAATGTGACGTAATGGCCTCTGCTGAATTCTTCCTTTCCTCCGTGCTTAATTACAACGCACGTAAGGCACCAACGTCACCACAGTGGATTGGTATAGTGGCGCCTACTCTAGTGTTACAAACGACCAGCTAGTCCAGCTGTCTACGCTTAGTCTTGGTGAAGGCTTATCAAATTTCGTCAGAAAAGAAGCGAAGAACACTAATAGACGAAGAAACAGATGAGGATAAGGGAAGCACTGACTTCAATCGAAAGTTACTGAAAGACGAACGCGCCTGCTATAAGCAGACTTCACGACAAAACAAACATCAAAAACAAACCGACCAACTTAACACCCAGGCATCTGTGTGCTTCTTCCGTGTGTTTTTGTCCTCGCCTGCGTTCATCCTGAGTGCTTTTGGTTCGTAATGAACTGGCACTAACTCACCCAGCTTTCGTCATTAATCGACTTTTTTCCAGAAGCATGTCGACCAAACACAAAAACAGGAAAAAAGGACAAAACCAACAGATCGATGGTTTCTCCCGGAGAGGCCGTTCAGCATAAAAGCTTTCGACCATTATACTCCGGTTGATGACGTAGTCGCTTCCTGCGAGCGAAAGCAGCTGACAGGACCATCTGTATGCCAGGCTGATGAACGCGCAGGCAACGAGAAAGAAGGCAAAATAAAGATATATAGAGCAGACTAAGCCGCGCGTGACGTCAGGCTCTATGCAGTTGTTCTCGACCTCATCTGTTCGTCTTTGTGCACGACCCGGTTCTTCCTCTGAGCTGCTGATGCGCAGTCTTCGTTTTCACGGGGTCTCGTTTATTTTCGAACCTTCCGTGATTTCTCTGTTTGTCGACAACCTCTCAGGGCCGGAAAGTAGTTAGGAGGCTGCCTGTTTCATCCGTTACGCCATCTTTTCCGGTAGACACTCTAAGCCACAAAAACATTGCACTTGTACGACTTGCTGCTGACGATACGTACTGCACTCAGCACATGCAGGTGCCCACAAAAGTTTTTGGAACACAGAAGCTACGAAATTCTGTGGGCACCTGTATGTTCAGTAACGTTACTTGTACTTCTTTAAAAATTTTGTCACAATCCTTTCAAAACTAATCCAAGATTCTCCTCCCGTTTTCTTGAAAATAACGTAATGTTTTTTTTGTTTTAATTTCACTCCGCCATCTATCCTGTAATCGTCTCAAGTATGTCAAAGTATACGTGTTCCGTCTTTTTTGTTTGCAATTGTTACTTAAGCTAAAGAGTGGGAGGAGGGGGGGGGGGGGGTGACACGCCGACAAACTCCGGCCGATCCCCCATCGGAAGTGTCCGCCGTTTAATCACAGACCAACATCAACAAAGTCGAGCCGTTCCACAACTCCCCATAAGGAGAACTATGAAATAGTTTCGCCAAGCATTTGTCAAAACGAAAGTTTTCGTCTGTTCCACGCGTAACAGACGACTCAAGAATAGATGAAGGCACGAATTCCGTCGGTACGGTTCTTGTAAGAAAGAGATCGGGCGAGACAGCCATTGAAAAACATGAAAGCTCCAGCATGACGTCAGCTCCTACAGTCCGTTATCCGCCCGTCGTTATTTGTGCAACTTGACTCTCGGGTGTGGTTGAAAGCGCCTTCTCCATTTCTGCACGCTTAAGTTCCTCTTTCCTGTAATTTCCTGCTTCTCGACTTCCTCGCTGAGCAGGATGCTGGTGCAAGGCTATGTTTATGCTTATTCGCTTAGCTAAGCACGAAGTACTTGCTTTTGGTTCCCGGTACTTCATTGTTGTTTACCAGTTGGAACCAACTGGAGCCAAGTGGGAATTGTTTCATAAACCAGATGGACTGGGAAAGGTTCTCACAGCCGACACAGCTACAACAACAGCAAAAAAATCAATCTCCCTTTTTTAAGCAGTGAGAAATAGAGAATAACCGTTGGTCAGACGAAAACAAGCGTTCACAAAAGGGTGAATACTGTTTTCGTCAGCTACTCGCAAAGGACATTTGACGATGTCGTATGTTCCTGCCAGGATATAAATGACGGCATGAGTTCCACTCTCGCATTTGTCTTCGTGTAAGAGACCACGGATAATCAAAGAAGAATAAAAAAGAACCGACAAAGGAAAAGAACAGCTGATGACGTCAGGTTATCCAGTTCTTCGCCATTTATTCGTTTTGTCTTGTTTTCGCAGCTCGTGCAGGTGCATTCGGCAGAAACGGCCTTTGAGGAAAAGCAAGCCTTCGTCTGCTCCGTTAAAAAGAAAGACCGTTGATGACGCGGTCACTCTTCGCCCGCAAAAACAGCTGACGGAACAACCCCTCCGTCCGCGCACCTGTGTGCCGGTGACATACTCCCGCGTGTAGCGAGCGCATAAAAAAAAAGGGGGGGGGGGGAGAAAGCAGCCTTCCCGCATGACGTCAGAATACACGGCTGTTCTTCCTTCCACTTTTTTTTTTCTTTTACCTCCTCGCCGCGTCTCCATTGTGGAACTTGAGCGGCGAACAGCTGTCTCGACTGTGCGTTCGTCGCAGACACAGAAACGCGATTCGCGCCCGTCGTCTGCTACGCGAGCCATCGCCACTACCGCGTCATCGTACATTCGTCGCAGACACAGAAACGCGATTCGCGCCCGTCGTCTGCTACGCGAGCCATCGCCACTGCCGCGTCATCGTAGATACCAGCGCATATGGGGTGTCTTCCTGAGTCTGCCCGTGACGTCACGTTCGTCGAATTCTTCTTCTTCTTGGTCTACGCGTGACGTCATCGCTAGCGTTCACGCGATGACGTGTAGGTTGCGCTGCGCACGTGGGAAGGCAGACGCAGCGGCGACTCTTCGGCGCGAATAAGACGGTTCAGGTTACGGTACGAGAGAGACGGGGAAGGAACGTTGTTGTTGTTGTTGTTGTTGTTGTTGTTGTTGTTGTTGTTGTTGTTGTTGTTGCTGCTGCTGCTGCTGTGTCCTTGAAAGCACAGCCCGTTTCACGGGAAAGACTGCCACACAATAGAGAATTGAAATTACGACGTAACGCGATTTTAGGTGCAAAGAGCTCAGAAAAAAAAACCCCTATGTTTATAGAATTTAAACATGAAGCAACATATAAAAACCGATTGGAACCGCATCGCAATTCATGAATGGGAAGAGAAACGGTGAAAGGAAAATTGAGATATGGGGGTGGAACGCAGCCGTGTTGCTTTTTTTTTGTCTTCCTAGTAAATGGCAGTGCTATTTTATTTACTTAAAGCATACCCTGCAGGGCACAGTGATATTTATAAATATAATACCAAACAATGCTGCCTAGGAATTATGAAAACTAAGAAATCAATAATAATGATTGAAACAGAAGATTGAAAATGCGTCCGAACAGGAAAGACATGTACTGTTTCGACACAGCTGACGACACCGTGTGGCACGAACTACTCAGTGATAAAAAAAACAAGAACAAGCATGAACTGGTAAAAAAAGAATTTGTCAACCGCAAAATGGCCCAAGGATTGCCCGGCATATTGTCTTGCTCACTTGTCGGACATTCCAGTTTAAGCCAAGACGGAAAAAGGCTGTTTGAAGACTTACGTATCCGCCAAAAGCGTTTGAAGTGCTCCGGGAGCTGCAATTATAAATTAAGCTGTAATGTGTGCTTTAATTAATGAAGAGAAAAAATTCCAAGTGAGTATCATCATCATTATAATCCGCCAGCCAAACAACGTCCACTAAAGTACAAAGACCTCACCCACTGACTTCAAGCCGAGGAAATCTGGACTCGGACAAACGCGTCTAGTTTGCATGGCTGCCACTATGTGCCGCTTGGCGCTGCTATACACTCAACCTCACTGCGGGAATTTTGAATGGTCGGTAGACCCCACTGATTTCCGAAACTCTGATACAGGTTCCTACTCTCGAGCAGTGGGAGGCCGTGTTGGTCAGCTCAGACTTGGGAGTTCAAACCCGGGTCATTGAATGGGCTACCCAGGTCGCTGTCAGCGTGGACTGATAGCCACCTAGCACGGATCGTCTGCATTCTGATTTTTCTGACGAATTAAATGTTTTCCAATCCAATCCAATCCAATCCAATGGTCGTCGGAAACAGTTGGTGTGAGCGCAAAATGCATTTTATGGGTCATATTTTGCATCGAGGCCCTACTCAGTTAACCTTGTCCTGTCCCAGATGCAGCCATTTTATCCTTCAAAACCTTCTACAGTCAAACCTCGCTATAACGAAACGATTCATTACGAAATAACGCATATAACAAAAAATTGGCATACCACTTAAAAGTTTCCATAGAAACACAGATATGTGATGTGTTTTGTCGGCCGTGATGTAAGCACCATGTTCGCGCAGAATCTCTTAGGACTGCCTCGTTTTCTCAAAATTACAAACTTAAAATATCCTGTGCTGTGCGATGACAGTGCACGTTAAAGATCCCCAGGTGGTCGAAATTATTCCGTAGACCTCCACTACGGCACCTATTTCTTCCTTTCTTCTTTCACTCCCTCCTTTATCCCTTCCCTTACGGCGCGGTTCAAGTGTGCGCCGATATGTGAGACATATACTGCGCCATTTCATTTCACCAAAAAACAATATTCATTTTTTTTCAGTATATCCTGACTGAGTTGTTACTGGCGGCGAACAGATGACGCCAGTTTCTGAATGTCCAGGAACGCTGGCCCTATTCAGTAAACCTTGCCCTGTCCCAG
Source organism: Amblyomma americanum (assembly GCF_052857255.1). Lineage (NCBI taxonomy): Eukaryota > Metazoa > Arthropoda > Arachnida > Ixodida > Ixodidae > Amblyomma > Amblyomma americanum. The sequence goes on from NC_135504.1 coordinate 19,630,090, forward strand.
ATGCAGCCATTTTATCCTTCAAAACCTTCTACAGTCGAACCTCGCTATAACGAAAGGATTCATTACGAAATAACACATATAACAAAATAATTGGCATACCACTTGGAAGTTCCCATAAAAATACTGATATGTGATGTGTTGATTTGTTTTTAAAGTAAAATTTCCACATAACGGGATATATAGCGAACCTCCAGCGATTCCCACTGTCTATTTCGTGCTGAATATGTGCATTTGTAAAGGTGCCCAACACTTCCCCGCCGATTGGAATGTGGCAAGTTGCTGTTCCTTGGTTCTTCGACTTCAATAAAATTTATTATCTCTCTCTTCCCCTCTGCACACGGTCCACTGTGCCTCTCTGGTTCCATGTGCTGTTTAGTTTTCGTTTTCACAACATGGTCACATTGGTTAAAACAGACTGGCAGTGCACTTGTTGTGCTTGGCGGTATGGGGATGCCGACGGCTTTACAGGGCGAAGCGGCGGAAAACGGAAGCGCAAAACGATTTCCGCTGAGGCGGCAATCATCAGAGCCTTCGGTCTGGATTACGCATTCCCCACACGACACTTCTGTCCTGCAAAGAAGCGCTGTGGCCACCGTGCACTTGAGTTGTGCGGCGAAGCCAACTTTAAAAGGCACTCGCGACGAAATCGCTTCTACGCACGTTCACACGACCTGGAAAACGAAGCTAAGCCTTCTGAATATGTCTCTCCCTGTACTCTCACGACAGTATTCCTCCAAGACCCGTTTTGTGTGCTCCGAAGCCCATGCGGGCTGCTCAAGACGTGGGCTCGGGTTTACAAGGCTGACATATTCGGTTCGTGTGCAGTCATGGACAAATGTTTACAGGATGCGAATTCGTGGGGAAAAAAAAGTTCCTGTGTTGCCTCGCTAGAAATTCAGATGCGATTCAATCTGGCGAATGGAGCACATATATCCCTCCATGCTTAATAATGTTTTCATTACTCTGATTTGCCTGAAACCGCAGAAATGCATATAATTTTTCCGTGAATCCGCGTTCCGTAAACTTTTGACCTTGACTGTACTACCTCGATGGAAAGAAACGCGAACAACCCGGCGCCAACACCCTTCGCTGCAGAGGTGGGCATATGACCTCAAAAATCAGGACCTCACCTCAAGCTAAAGAAAGAATTCGCCGACCTCACTCGACCTCCACCTCCTCAGTTGAGGTTGAGGTCCCCTTAGACGCCATCACCTCACTTTTCCTGAGGCCACTGCTGACCTCACTCAACCTCACCTCAACCTCAAATTGTGAGGTTGAGCTCGGCTGCTCGAGCTCAGAAAACAAAGGAAAAACAAAACAAAAAGCGGTTAAGAAGTTTTCCAGTTAAAAACAATTCTGAGAATCCGGTGAGACAGGATTGCCAAAATGATGATGGTATTATTTAATAAGGTGTGTACAGACACTATTGAAGTGCACGCAATAGCAGAAGCTTATAATCTGGGATGAACCCTCAGAGAGTATATGGCCTGCGGGCAGGGGTGTCCTTTACGCGGTTACCACCAGTACGTCGGTGACTACTTTATATGTGTCAATATTTGAAAACCTGGTTCGGGTATACTTGTTCGTATTGGAAGCCTCTCGCTCATTCACGCACGAACCGGCAATCGACAAACACAGCCTTTCTACACCATCTACCAGGAATTGGGAGGAGGGCGGAGGTATTCATGATAGTCTTTTCAGGTTTGAGAATAGTTACCCAATATAAATAAACTGGTCGTCGATGTACTTTCCAATGCGACGGTTATGCCGATGCATATCAGTATATTTCGGTTTTCTAGCTCCATCCGGCATAGCGAGAATGCTCTTTTCAGTCCTCCGTATGTTGCCTTCGAAAACACTCAACAAGCGAGCGGCTTCTTTTATTAATGCGAAAGCATTAGATGGCTCACTTTCAAGGTCATATCCACAAAAAAGTCCGCAAGAAACGGCGCCATGCGACGTCACGAGCCTACGAGTCACGCGACGAAGGTGATGACGTCACATAATAATTAATGCTAAATATTGTGATTAGGTAACGCTGATACTGACTAGTATTAGTGATGACATCATGTGAGTGTGATGTCATACCAGGTCACGTGAAAGCGACGTAATGTGCCATCTAACCTAGTCACGTGACGACGCTGTAATATGACATCACACCTACTCACGTGACAACGATGTACTTTCTCGTCGTACCAGGTCCCCATCCACCCCCCTTCCACCCCCATTTCAAGATCCATATCGATCCCACATTACTACACATGCGCGCATGACGCATTACAAAGAGTGCCCACAACCCAGTCCACGTTAAAGACATTCGGATTGTCCAGCAGGTAAACGCGTCTGTTCTCATGTATGACATACTGCAAAGATCATGCAACGACACATGCCTTTGACGCTCCAGATGATGGCGATGATGATGACGATGGTAACAGTATATTTATGAGCCCGGGGAAGTTTGATATACCGCTACCAAATTAAATGTTGCCAGAATATTGGTTAAATATTGCCCATTACCCAGCAACCGAAAACAATTATTGTGCGGGAAAATAGGAATCCCTGCAGCTAATAATTAAGGATGATGATGTTCCTGGGAGGTCAAGACCCTCCCCCGTTTCCGCCACTTCCCTCCAGGTGGCGATGGTAATGTTTTCGAAATACTGAGAATTCTCCGATGACTCGGTGAACCCGCGGCATTTTGAAAGAAAGGGCTAGATTACGTCTTCAAACAATGTGCCAACTATTAAAATCATACGGCTCAAAACAACTGGCCTAGAGTGGGCAGCGTGAACTGCTCTCCCTGTCAAGAGCACCGTGGCTCTCCCTTCAAATTTCCCCGCAGCGAAAAGAGAGGTTATTCGGAAGGATATAAAAGTGAAATTATATTTATGTCTGCTTCCATTACGGAAAGGGAACATACAGAATTAGTGTGAGATTGGAAAGGGGAAGTCACCGATCAGAAGCTTCGACGGTGTTGTACACGTTTATCTGGCTTCGTGCTTTTTTAATCAAATCACCAGGTTTCCTTGTCCGGAACCACCTGAATCACAATCACATTCTCTCGCCTGAGCCGACTACTCCAGCTTCTGTTAAGTCCGCTTGTAATGTACACCAGGATCCCCTTTATTCGACTGCAAGGCAAGAGCTGTGACGTCAGCGCCGGCAACGAGCATGAACACGAAGCAGACTTGCTTGCGGTCATCCGCGCGTCGACGAATTTATTGCTTGCTTGTTGGACTCAACTTATTTGTTTGCGGCATCAAACAAAGCTACCGCGGGTCAACGTGAGTTACGTGCTTTGCGCGCTCCCGGGAGTTCGAGCCGACCGGCAGGCAGCTACGGGTGCTACGCCAGCGGGGCAAGGGAGAGGGAGAATGACGTGCTGTGTAACAGTCCTTCCGGGAAGACCAGAGGGGTGCGTCTTCCTGTAGGCTCGGACTGAACGGACATTACGGCGCAGCACTGGAAGCTAAGAGGGAACTGTGGCATCCGGTTGCTGTCCAAACAGCGGAAACCGAACGCCAAGCGGCATTGCATGAACGCTGCGTTAATGCGCTGCAACTCCGCTTCGGAAGCGGCACTCGTCGGAGTAAGACGTGACAACTGGAAAAATTCTCGACCTCAAAACTTCGACCTCACTGAATGACGACCTCACTCAACCCCAAAACTCACGCGTGAGGTTGAGGTCTGATTTGCTGACCTCTCTCACAAAGTTTCGAGCCGTCGCCGACCTCACCTCACGACGTGAGTTTAAGGTCACCTTGTGAGGTTGCGCCACCTCTGTTTCGATTTCTTTTCGCCGTGTTTTTACTTCGGTGGTGGCAAAAAGACCCTAGACTCGTCCATGATACATTCTAGGACGACTCTAACGTCTTTTTCGTATCAACCAAATAAAAGCTAGCGCGATGAAAAGAAATTCCAACAGCGGGGCGTGTTGGCGCCGGTTTTTTCGCGTTCTTTTCATGGAGGTAGTACGTTATGAGTCGGGCACATTTAGGGCTGTCGGTATGAGTGTTGAAGGCGCCCGCAACGCACAGCGACGCAAAATTAAATGCTGACTTTGATGTCCTCGGTCTGCACAATGGCAGGTAAGCCTATCGGCGTGCGACAGTTGCCACCAAGGTCGCGTTCCGCTATAACGAAGCAAATGCTATAACGAAGAAATTACGTGGCCCCTTCAACTTCCTTACGAAAGGGTTCAACTGCAATATCACTTGCCGCTCGACGCTTTGCCGCCTCCTGCTGCGCTTGCATTCTCGTGGAATAAACTGCGTTACTCTAAATGACCATCGATTATCTATTCTCCTTATTATATGTACTCATCATCATCATCATTCCTGCACACAAAACGGGACAAAGACCTCTGTCAATCCTCTCCAATTAACCCTGTCCTGTCCCAAATGTGGCTACCTTCCTAATTTCAGCGGGCGGATACTTTTAACCCCACTATTATAATCGACTCCATTACCGTAAGGGCCCATCGGTTATCTTACTTTCGTGTTAGATTCCCTGCCCAGGATTCTTTGCTTTTCTTGATTATATTACAACGTATACTATATTATTGTATGAAGAAATGCAACAGGATGGTTCCATCATGCTCCTTTGTAGGGCCGGCCTTTGCCAATACGGTTCGAATGTTTGGCCAATTACCTGTGCTGCTTGGGATGTGTTTATTTATTTATTTATTTATTGTACCCTAAGGACCAAAGGCATTACAGAGGGGAGTGGGTTTAGCATAAACAACAATGAAATAGAATACAGTGAAAATAGATATTACAAAATAAATTTCCTCCAGAATAAAACAAATAACAACATCCGGAAAACGTAAATAGTATAGAAACAATGTATACAATACAGTGCAGGCAGATAAAACACACAATCAACTTTCTTCAGAATAAACAATATTAGCTACAGCGTCATGAAAGATTTTATTATCAGGAATGGCTGCAATATCGGGGGTTTGAACGCATGCTTCCGAAACCAGAGTTGCGGACTATCTTCCGTCAAATATGCCGCACTCGATGCGACCGTTTGTATTGTTCGTAATATCTCGTTGTTGTAATATCTTGTTCCTTTGAATCTTATTGCTGACCTTTGGGTTACTCTCTGTTAATTTGTATCTTGCTTATAAATCCATTCCTGTAACAGTCCCAGTCGGACTAACAGTATGTTAAATAAATAAAAAAACAAATAAACATACATGAGGATATAAAGTGATCAGATACAAGGACATACGCCACGTGTTTCAGGGAAACCAGCGACTAAATTTTAAATATAGGGTTCTGGAGCTAATGAGAAGCTTTTGGGCGCATAGTAATACCAGGCGATTCAGCTTAACTAGTACAGTGATTAACTAATTTCTAATATCCAACTTTTTAACTATTATCGATCGGCGCCCATTTGCGATTAGAGACTTGTAGCCGCCTGTTAGTAATAGTAGTAAGTGATTTTATTAAACTAATAATAAAAAGGAAGGAAAAGATTTTTTCAAGCCCCGGCATCTGCCATCGATAATGAAGCATTTGAGTTGGTGCGGCGGAAGTAAGGGATAGCAGGCACGATGGAGAAATGAAATGAAAGAGGTGAGGGGACAGGAATAGAGGATGGGGGGAGAGGTAATTAATATACACAAACTATTTACACAATAAGAAATGTCTGTTAGTAATAGGAATATAGCAGTATCAGTTTTCCGAATTTCGAAAACGCGATTACCCTCGCCACTGTGGATCATCTAATTTGGTCCATTTCTCATGACATTCGAAAACAGCTCGCCTGCGGGAGGGCGCAAAGCGACATCAATCAAATCGCGCCACTCCGCGATGCAAGGCTACGAGACAATCTCAGCACGCCCGTGTTGTGGCGCTCCCCGCTCCAAGTCATTTAATAATACAATAATAACAATAATAATTGTTTTTTGGGGCAAGGAAATGGCGCAGTATCTGTCTCATATATCGGCGGACACCTGAACCGCGCCGTGAGGGAACGGATAAAGGAGGGAGTGAAAGAAGAAAGGAAGAAAGAGGTGCCGTAGTGGAGGGCTCCGGAATAATTTCGACCACCTGGGGATCTTTAACGTGCACTGACATCTCACAGCACACGGGTTCCTTAGAGATCTGCCTCCATAAAAACGCAGCCGCCGCGGTCGGGTTCGAGCGCGGGAACTCCGGATCAGTAGTCGAGCACCCTAACCACTGAGCCACCGCGGCGGCCACTACTCTCCAAATACGCTTTTGCGGCGGTCGACCACTCCTTCCCCTACACAGCTGCATCCTTTGAGGCCCCTGACCCCGCCGCGGGGGGGGGGGGGGGGGGGGAAGCGTTATCGCTATCGCCCTAACCATCAAACAGGACGAACAAATGCGCAGCCCCCAAATTACCACGGACTCGCAGGCTGTGTGCCAACGGCCGAGTTCCCAAACTTGGCCTCCACATTTTCGGTGCCACCCTCCATCGAGATCATGTCATCACCTGTGCCCACGGACACGAAGACCCAGAAGCCAAGGTCAAGGCTGACACCCTAGCTCGCGACTGCTCCAATCGAGCGGGGACTCGCAGCCCAGACGTGCACCCCGTTTGGAACCACGACTTCGCGCCTTGCGACCTAACAACTCAATCGACGCATCTGCACCCTCCTCATAAATACATTTCTTCGCAGGATGCCAACAAGCTCCGCCGAATCCAGGCTATTACTTTTCTCAGCCTCCACCATACCGTCTCCGCCCAACGCTATATATGGATACATGCCCATGGTACAGCGCCACCTCTACCTTTCTTCACATCACGAGGACATGCACCCATAAACAACACCGCCAGGAGCAGTCCAATGTCACCTTGAAACAGTGGAAGGTGCGGTTAAACAACGCAAACCTGCAAGCCCATGAGGTGTTCATAGCCACCTCCACGGCGCCGGCCGGAGCCACTGAGGTCTTGGACTGAAGATTCAACCTGTTTTGCTCCAACCACCTTCTTCTTCTTATAAATATTTAACCCTTCCACCCTTCCGCCACCGTGGTGGCTGAGTGGCTATGACGCTCGGCTGCTGACCCGAAAGACGCGGATTCGATCCCGGCCGCGGCGGTCGAATTTCGATGGAGGCGAAATTCTGGAGGCCCGTGTACTGTGCGATGTCAGTGCACATTACAGATCCCCAGGTGGTAGAAATTATTCCGGAGCCCTCCACTACGGTACCTCTTTCTTCCTTTTCTCTTTCACTCCCTCCTTTGTCCCTTCCCTTACGGTGCGGTTCAGGTGTCCGTCGATATATGAGACAGATACTGCGCCGTTTCCTTTCACAAAAACCAAGTTCATTTCATTCATTACGCCAGCTATAGAGAAAACTAAGTCACATTACCTTTTTTTAATTGGTTTTTGGAGAAAGGAAATGGCGCAGTATCTGTCTCATATATCTTTGTACACCTGAACCGCGCCGTAAAGGAAGGAATGAAGGTGGGAGTGAAAGAAGAAAGGAGAAAATAGGTGCCGTTGTGGAGGGCTCCGGAATAATTTCGAGCACTTGGGGATCTTTAACATGCACTGATATCGCACAGCACACGGGCGCCTTAGCGTTTCGCCTCCATCGAAACGCAGCCGCCGCAGTCGGGTTCGAACCCGGGATCTCCGGATCAGTAGCCGAGCGCCTTAACCACTGAGCCACCGCGGCGGGTTCACATTACCTAAAGAACAAAAATAGGGACACAGCTAAGCTAGTGTCAGCTGCGGTGACCGGATGAACATAAAATCGGCTAATACATGTCACAGCACACATAGCCACATCCTGCGTTCGCGCTGTGTAATAGAATTGCGATATTTATGCTGGCAAGAAACTAACCCCGGCCGCTAGCTGCACTGCTGCAGCAACCGAAACGCGATCGCACGAAAGTAGGCAGACTTTCGCAGCGATGTTTCAAATTAGTTCACCCCCGCAAATGAGGAGAAAGAAGAGCGACCGTTGCCTGGTCACTCGCTCGGCACGCAGCTCGAGCAAGGAACAGGGCCCGTCCATTAAGAGCCAGTGGTTCGCTTCGACACGGCTGCGCTGCTGTCGAGTCAGCGTTCCGTCCTCGCAACCTCGGGAGAAGCTCTCGGACGAGGCACAGCGTCGCGCCGGCCGTACGAGGTAAGCATGGAACTCTCGCTTGAACCGCCGCGGTGGCTCAGTGGTTAGGGCGCTCGGCTACTGATCCGGAGTTCCCGGGTTCGAACCCGACCACGGCGGCTGCGTGTTTATGGAGGCAAAACGCTAAGGCGCCTGTCTGCTGTGCGACGTCAGTGCACGTTAAAGATCCCCAGGTGGTCGAAATTATTCCGGAGCCCTCCACTACGGCACCTCTCTCTTCCTTTCTTCTTTCACTCCCTCCTTTATCCCTTCCCTTACGGCGCGATTCGGGTGTCCGCCGATATGCGAGACACTGCCCCATTTCCTTTCCCCAAAAACCAATTATTAACACTCGCTTGACAGCGATGCCGGCTTGGGCCTGGTGTGCACTGACACCGAACTTCCCTAGGCTCGAGCTCTTGACATCACGGTCAGCCGTTAATAATAATTGGTTTTTGGGGAAAGGAAATGACGCAGTATCTGCCTCGCATATCGGCCGACACATGAACCGCGCCGTAAGGGAAGGGATAAAGGAGGGAGTGAAAGAAGAAAGGAAGAAAGAGGTGCCGTAGTGGACGGCTCCGGAATAATTTCAACCACCTGGGAATTTTTAACGTGTACTGACATCGCACAGCATACGGGCGCCTTCGCGGTGAGCAGTTGAAGACCGAAACTGGAAATGCTGCGGAAGCGTTAGCGGCGCGAGATAACCTTCCGCCATCTATGAGAGATGACGACAACTAGGGGAGACGCTGTTTTCGGTTCTGTAAAACCGGTTTACCATTTCCCGTCATGTTTCCCGCTTTAAGCAACGCAATATCGTCATACGGTAATATCGTAGAGTTTCGGGAATTCGACCTGTAGCCGCCTGTGCCGCACCAGGTTCCCACTGGCAAGTTCTCACTAGTTGGGCGAGACTATGTAGTATATACGTGCATGTTGTGAGAGCGGCGTCTGAGGCGGAGTGCACAACCTGCCCAACGTTGCAACGAGCGCTTTTACGCTAAACGTGTGGTGTTGTGTGATTAGTTCTGTCGGTGTTGGGCTAATTTCGATCCTCCTTTGCTGTTCGCGATGATCCGAAGCCCTGTCTGGAGGTTGTGTGTCCCACTCTTCTGCGGCTTCAACCACCTCAGTGTTTGAGTAGCCGCTGTTTTTTTTCCGAGATCGTCTTGCGAAGTTGTTTTAACCCGCAGTGAGAGTAGTATTTAAAAGGCCGTCGTCATGCGCAAGGGCTTCCATCATATAGAAGGCGAGTCGTTGCCCGTAACGACTGATTTCAACACTAGGTGCTTTGAGTAATCGCCGACACTCCCAGGCCTGAACGGAGTGTGAACATCATAGAAAACCGGGCGAGTCGGAGGCAGTTCATGTTGTGTTTGTGAGCTCAAAAAAAAGTGCTATACGCACGCGAGTTGTTTTAGTTCGCACGCAATCCCAGACAGCTGGCAGTGCGAGTTTTTCAGTTGCGTGTAGAAATAAACACGTCTCGAATCTGTTTCAGCCCCATGGTCAGGTATGCTCAGTGCGAAAATCATTTGCATGTGCAGCATGTTTGGTTCCACTGCGCTAAAAATGGTTGCTGTTTAGCTCAGCTAAGCGTGGTTCAGCGAGCGGAATCGTCCCGACAACGTAGACGGCTCCGGCTGACTCCCTCCGTCCATAGCGGGAACTGCAATGCGAATGCCGCGAGAAGGCGCCGGCTCCTTTTTCCAGCAAACGGCTAGTCACGTGGTTAGTCACGTGGCCGCAGCTGCCAAGGCGGCGGTCGGCATGGCGGCAGCGCGCGGTTTCAGCTGCGGCGAGTGACGTGATATGTCACGTGGCTGCCACACCTCCACCGCTCCTCCACTTGAAGGTCAAATTGCGGCGCCGATGACCTTGGCTTGACTATAGGCCAGTAAAACATTCACTTTAGGAAACCGGTAAGATTAGACGCAGCGTTTGTAGTCGGTAGCCTGTTGCGATGGGACCTGGGCAGGCACGGGTGTTGTGAAAACTGCTTAGGTAATCAAAACAAAGTCAATGTTGCCCTGCTCTCGGAGCTGTCCTGTTCGTTGATGGGCAGCAGCGTTTCTGGAATTTGGTGAAACTTTGTGCGCGATCGGCTGCTGAGAACGAGAACGTCTGATTGAATGCCGGCCTCTACGGCCGCATTTCGATGGAGGCTAAATGCAAAAATATTGTGCATTTGCACATAGTGTATATTACCCCCATACCGCTATCCTTTCTTGCTATCGCTTCCCCCTGTCATCTCCCTCTCCCTGTCCTTTTATTCCCGCTAGCCGCAGCTCAGGTGCCTCTGGTTCCGATGGCAGATGCCGCGGCTAGCAACAAATTATCCTTCCACTGTTATTTAATAATTAGGAGCCACTAACAACAACAACAAATGCGAAAACGCCTTTGTGCTCAATAGCCATATTGGATTACTGAGTACGCTACCCCTTGCAAAAAAATGGCAGTGGCTTAGCTCGGCTATGCCAGGATATACGTAGCGAAAGCAAGTGTGAAACTGCCCGGTTGGCCTTGTTCACATATTCCACAACGTATGAAGCACAGGCATAAACATCCAGTATGACCTGTAGGTCCATGTTTGATTTCAGCACCGAGGCTATCCACGGAGTGAAGGGGTCGCGTCACTCATACGCCTACTCTCTAGGCTAACGGCACGTTGTTCCTCGGTTTCTTGAGCCCGCCGCTGAAGTCTCCTGGTCGCATTCCATCGTTCATCACGGGCCGTCTTCAGTGAAGCAGGACTCAGGTCTCTCCTCCGGCTGCTGTCGCTGCTGCTAGCGGTCGAGAAACGTGCCTGTCTCGCGGCTGCGTATTCACGGCGGCGTTTAGCCAGTCGTTCGGCGCGCTGTTCGTCTGTTTCCTGGGCGAATCGTTTCCTCTTCACCTCGTTCGTCTGTCGATTCCAGGTCTCCTCCAGCTTATCAGAATGGTCGCCGTCCATACTGTCGCCTCAACTGTGGTTGCGGCGCACGCCCGCTCTCCTTTTCAATCCTGTGACGTCTTATCACGCATGCGACGCAGCTGTCGAAGCGAGTGGAGGCGAGCGCAAAGACGAGGAACGCGGTGTCACGTCCTACCAAACGGCGGCGGCGGCGAGCGGCGCGGTGTGACGTCATGCCAGATGGCGCGGCGAGCGCGCGAAGCGCAGTAACCTTCCGCGGCGAGGCGCGCGTTGTAACGTCACGTGCCTCGATGGTGTGCCACGGCGAAATCGCGAGTTTGCGACCAATAAAGCTTTCTCCTTAAAAGTAATCAGTGCATTACAAAATTCCAAGAAAAATTGGTTGGGGTACTTCCTCCACCTTAAGGATATGACGCGATAGCGTTAGTGGATCGAACCCGCATCTTTCAGATCAGCAGCCGAGCACCATAACCACTGCGCCACCGCGGCGGCCTGTTAAGGCTGCAAGGAACCTTTAACGCGTTGCCTGCGCCGGGACTACGCAAGAGGCTCTCGGCGTCCCGAGTTTGGAACGCAAGGCTGGACGAACGCTAGAGACGCGACTTGCCTCGCGAGGGCGCCAGTTGCGACGCTTCTTGAGCCTCGGTCAGTCGACGCGTACGGCAGCGCTCTGTTCTTTGCGGCGTGTCCCGTTCTTTGAGGCGGTTATTCCTCGCTGACCTGCAAGACGTGTACACGTTGAGAGCGGAGTCCCGGCCGGACGGCGATTATGTCGCTGAAAAGTAGCCGCGCTGGATTCGTCGTAGGGCGAGCATCTCGGGACCAGTACCTCTGCGAGTATCTCGGAGTGGAGGGTTTCCTCGCCTCGGGACAAGAAGGAGAGGACGCCGCCATGATGTCGGCTCCGATGATGGCGGCCGACATGCTGGCCCCCGCGATGCCCCGTCAGACCGTGTACGTGTTCCCGCCGCTGGGCAAGTTCGACCCGCGCTGCGTGCGTCTGGTCACCCAGGGTCGGGACCCGGCGACGGCGGTCGCCTGCCTGCTCGGATTCTTCAAGGTGGTCTGCGAGGCCGGCTACCGACAGGTATGTGGCACTACTATACCAGCCGATTCTGCGCATTCGGTGGCTGCTGAGCTGCACAGAGGCGCGATCGATCCCGGCCGCGTTTCCACCGAGGGCGAAATGCAGATGGTTTGTGGGGGTTCAGCGTCCCAAAGCGACTCGGACTATGAGGGACGCCGTATAGTGAAGTGCTCCGGAAATTTCGACCGTTTGAGCACGGCCGCTCGATTTCCCTTGGCAGGTGTGAGGTTATTTAACGTGAAGGGTGAAATACATTAGTTACCCGTGTACTGGGAGATGCCAGTGCACGGCGGCTGGAATTCGTATACGCTCCCACTAAGGCATCTCGAATAGCCAAGGACAACTTCTAGGCGTGATATCTCACATTCCATACCATACCATAGCATGTCGTGCCATACCGGACCGTGCCATACTATACAATAGCACATCACACTTTTTTACGGTACCCGTACTGTGTTCTATCCTAAAGAAATTGCTAATTGTGGGGTTAAATGTCCAGAAAATTAAGTTTTTGAGGAAAGGAAATGGAGCACTGACTGTCTCACTTCTCGGTGGACACCACAACAGCGCAGTGAGGGAAGATTAGGGTGGGAGTGAAAGAAATGAGGGGGGGGGGGGAGAAAGAAGTGCCGTAGTGGAGGAATCCGGAATATTTTCGACTACCTGGGGATCATTAGAGAGTTTTAGTTTCACGTACGTAGAGGCTTCACGTACGTAGAGCCCTTACGGGTGACCAGTGCGCATGCGCAGAACGCAAAGGGTATGCGCGAGCCTCCCGTACGTACGTGACATTCGGATTTTTACGTTGCGGTCTTTGCGTTGCTTGCGTACATAGCGTTGACAAACATGGCGGCGCCCTGCCCGCCGCTTCACAGCGATAACAGCTTCGTCGCTAATCCCTCGACGCGATATCGTGTTCTAAACTGTTGTATACGCCTTCGATTTGCCCATTACCCTGCATAAAGTTTCAAGGGACAAATAGCTTTTGTTTTTCAGATATAAAGGCGATTTCGCAGCTGTTGAGTCTAACGAAGCAGCGCTCCGACGCAGTTCGACTGGCTTAGCTTTGACTCGTCTTGTATTAGAGTGGCTACAGCAGTGTCTGCATCTCTCAGTAGATGGCGCTAGGAAAAACGCGCGGCGCCTGCCGCGTACGTGCAACTAAAAGGGTTTGAAGCTACATGCACGTATGCTGCGTAGACTTCTCACGTTTGCGTACGTGAACTCTTTACGTACGTGAAGCTACAACCTCTAACGTGGTCTGACATCGCACGACACACGGGCGCCTTTGCGTTTCGCTGCCATAGAGACGCGGCCGCCGCGGTCGGGTTCTCTTCTGTATTCCAACTATAGCCAAAGTGTAACGCGAGTGGTCTGTGGTTACGGCGTTCCGGTGCTCGGCTTGAGGTCGCAGGATCGGACCGCAGCCATGGTGGCCGCGTTTCGATGGAGGCGAAAGGCGTCCTTGTGTGTGCTGTATTAGCGCAAGTTAAATAACCATTGGTCGGTAAAAAAAATTGGCAGTGGCTTAGCTATGCTATGCCATGATATACGTAGCGGTAGGTACGTTTCCCTGGCTGTGCTTGTTGTTGGCACTGCATGTTTAGCAATGAGAGACATGTCCCCTTGAAATGTCCGGGTCGCAGATGCACTTTCGGTAACTCGAATGGTGTGATCAGTCACACGACGGGCCTTCACATCCTCTTCGGTTGGTTGCCGTTGACTGACGCCTTCCATAGGCTCGATCTCTGCGGCTATGCGGCGTCTATTACGCTCGACAGTCTGGCGTCTCCGTTTGGCAAGGCGTTCCTCTCTCTGTTCGGGCGTCTCCGCCGCTCTCTTCGCCTTTTGACGTTCATTCTCTCTTTGTTGAGTAGCCAACTGCCAGGCGACAACCTCAGGATCGGAAGAGTTAATGTTCTCTTGTCTATACCGCCCTTTAGCAGCGGCTGGACTCTCCTTCTGTGCATCCATATCAAGTGTTGCGATACAACCGCCGATTACATCTCCGCTTTTTATACGCAATGCTGCGCATGCGACGACGCGCGGTTCGGGTGATTAACGCGGTGTGACGTCATACCAAACGGCGGCGGGGAGCCGCGCGGTGTGACGTCATGTCAGATAGCACCGCGAGCGCGCAAAGGGAGGCGCTGCAGTCGCGCGCCGTCTGTTGGGGCAGTGGCGTACATTGCGAGGAGGAGAAGGGGAGGAGGAGGGATTTCTCGTTCACGGCCGACGCCGACGACGACACCGGCTTTTCTGCGACACGGGGCCCTTAACGCTGTCGCGCTAATAAAATGCTTCCTGCGACATCCTTCTTAGGCCACGTGTCGCACCGATACGTTAAACCCCACAACTTACAATTTTCTCTTCCTCCTTTCATTCCCTCCTTATGAATGGCTTGATGTCCACCGAGAGTCTGACATTTGCTGCGGCCTTTCTTTCCTTGTTAAACATTTGCATTTTGCGTACACTCCGGACGACGACGAGACACGAGCTGGCATGTCTAACTGCGTTCCTTTCCTTGTGGCGACGGGAAACGTCTGGAAACACACTTTCCCACAACAACGACAGGCGGAGGGCATTTCGCGAGCATGAAGGTAAATGCATTGCGACGCTCGATCAAATCTGGTTCGATAACGGTCGTCAGGACCTTGGCGCGTTGGGATCTTGTTAAAAACGCTGACGCAACAGAGAGTTAAATCGTGCTACGTTAATAACGGAAACACTAGTATGAGAGCGCCGAGCTTGTTTTTTAGTGCGAAAGGACTTCTAGATGCGTTCTCGGCGAAAGCCGTGGGATGAGTGAAGCCTCCTGACGCGTGACCGACTCAATTTGCAGCGGCTGTAAAAACAGCTGTGCAGAGATTTGGCAATGGCTCTGAAGGTTGGGCTTGTGATTGTGGCATACCCTGACATGGTCCATGCCCAAATATGGCGTGGACCACCCGAAACTTGACCTCGAAGTGACCTTAAGTCGAAATCTACGAAGAATGAATGGTGTGTTCCTAGGAGGTAGCATGGCACGTCCCCAACGTGGTCCATGTCCAAATATGGCATGGACCACCCAAAAAAAAACTTTGAAGGGACCTTGGCCGAAATCGACTAAATTTGAATTGTGCGTTCCTTAGAGGTAGTACGGCACGTCCCCAGCGTGGCCCGAGCCCAGATATGGAACGGACCACCCGAAATTTCACCTTGAAGTAACCTTGGCAATAATCGACAAAAGTGTGGTCGGTTCCTGAAAAGTAGTATGTGGCGCATCTCCTACGGGGCCCTTGCCCTGAACACCTGAAATTTGCCCTTGCCATGACCTTGGCCGAATTTGACTGCCGGTGAATCTGGGTGTGTTCGGGTGGACGACAGGCGCTTGACCTAGTCTCAAAATGGAATTGGCCCACATCCAAAAATTGGGCAGGCCCACCCCCGGAAATTTGAAGATTGAGTCCAGGCATAGCAAATATAGGAGGCTATGGACCAGGCTTTACACTTTAGTAAAACTTGGTGTTGGGCTAGTTGGTTAAGCATTTCTTTGAAACAGGTCAGCGCTAAAAAAGAATAACACGTGTCTTCGTTCTTTCGCCTTGCGTTCGTATTTTTTAGCGCTGACCTGTTTCAAAGAAAGGCTTCACACTGACGCCTTCGGACAGTTCTCGCCTTCATGATCCTCCTAATGTTTCCGTATTAAAATGGCGAAAGCAACTCTCACTAAAAGAGGTGCGAGGGTTACAGTACGATCAGAAAGGGTGTGATGCTCGTCCTGAAACGCATTGCAAACTTATTTATGAAGGATCAAATAATAATAATAATAATAATAATAATAATAATAATAATAATAATAATAATAATAATAATAATAATAGTAGTAGTAGTAGTAGTAGTAGTAGGTTTCTGGGGAAAGGCAATGGCGCAGTATCTGTCTCATATATCGGCGGACACCTGCACCGCGCCGTAAGGGAAGGGATAAAGGAGGGAGTGAAAGAAGAAAGGTGCCGTAGTGGAGGGCTCCGGAATAATTTCGGCCGCCTGGGGATCTTTAACGTGCACTGACATCGCACAGCACACGGGCGCCTTAGCGTTCATGTGCTGTGTGATGTCAGTGCACGTTAAAGATCCCCAGGTGGTCGAAATAAAACAGTGCACTTGAGTTGCGATTGTTTGCAGAGCGCGACCACCCATCTTGCTTTGGGTTAAGTGAGACTCATGGAAGGCAACGCTCCCGCTCCAAGGTGTTGCGCGCCAGCGACTTGGACGGCGTGTGGCTGGACGAGGTGCACGTGAGCTCGGCGTTCGTGCGGCGCCAGCTGCGCTCCCTGGGGGCGGATGGCCCGCCGGAGGCCACCATGGACGACTTCTACCTGCTGCTGAGCCTGATGCTGTGCAACCTGCCGCGGGCGCGGGGCTCCAGGCTGTGCACCGACTGGTTTCAGAACCGCGTCAACGACCTGGTCGAGCTCTTTCCGGGCGTCTCGGAGCCGCCGCGTGTGCCGCTTTACGGCGAGGAGCAGACGGACGCCATCTCGCGCTTCGGCGAGCAGTGGCCCCACACCAGGGCGGCGCTGTGCAGGGCCCTGCTCAAGACGCAGTTCCAGGTATGTCCGTATACGTATGTACGCCGCACACACTGCTCGTCGCGAGCTGCCGGACAGCTTCTGGGTGCTTCAAAAGGGGGCATCTCTTGTTAACGCGACAGCGTTAAGGGCCCCGTGTCACCGAAATGTCGTCGTCGTTGGCCGTGCGCGAAAAATCCACGAAAAATTCCCAGAGAAGCCACCTAAGCCACGTGACCTTGTGATGCCATCACCACCTGCCCACCGGATTGCGAGCAAACTGCCCACCTTGGCATCATCATCATCAGCCTGACCACTCCCACTGCAGGGCAAATGTCTCTCCCAGGTCTCTTCGGTAACTCTGTCCTTTGCCAGCTGCGGTCACCGTATCCCCGCAGACTTAATCGTATCCGCCCACCTAAGTTTCTGCCGCCCACCGCTACGCTTGCCCGCGCGCCAGCAAATGGTGGGATAGTATACGAGAAATGCGCACTGAAGGATGAGCACCTCTTCACAAGAGGACTTCTCTTTCTCAAGCAAGCTGGAGGAGTTTCGTACTTTCTTATAGCACTGGCAGTACAGTCTGTGACCATTGGACATCTTTCAGTTCTCACTCTGGCGCAGTAATGGAAGCATACAGCAGTGTGGCGTAGTGGTGTGGGTAAGAGTAAGGGGAGGGGGTGGGGAGGAGAGAGCTTTCAGCGCGCGGTGAGGGACCCTGACAAACCGCGGGCGTCAAGCACGTGGGAAGCCAGGGTTTTGTACGTCCAAGTTTTTTTTTTTCTCATCCTCTCTTCCTTCTTTGTTATTTGTTTTCCGGTCAGATACACAGTATGTTCTCGCCCGCCGCAAAGGGCACGCGTATCCTGTGTAGAGAACCATTTGTACTGGATCTTATATGGATTCATGTATCGATCCATACTTGCATTCGTTATGCAGTTCCTCTGTGGATCTATCACTCGGCCAACAGGCTGTGTTTTGTTGAGTGACATATCCCTTCTGCCTTTGGTCCCGGTCGCAGGGCCCGATGCAGCAGGTGCAGGAGTACGTGTCCGTGGGATGGCGCTTCGCGGGCATGAAGCACGTGCACCTCATACTCGAGTTCCTGGGAGGACGAAACTCCTGGGTGCTCGACGTCATCCCCGAGCTGCGCGCCAGGGGCGATCGCCTGCAGGTGCGTGCCCGAACTGTCAGTACCGTTGGCGGTGCCAATCAAGAGCAGTGTGCGCAATTCTGGCTGGGTGCATGGCACGTAAAGGGTGACAAGACACTGATCTCTCCTGGTGACCTTAGTTCCTCCCTGAGACTTCTTAGCAACAGATTCAATGGAGTAGACTTTGAGACAGTCAACTCCAATCTTTGCTGCGCCTTTGTGCATAAAACTTGCAAGACCTGCTTCAGCTATATTTAGCTACAGTATCCACTGTTCTCTTTTCTGTAGCAACGCTATCTCACAATGTAGTACACGTCATCACTGGCTACAGATGCAAGAGAGGGCTTTCGTCACAAGCACCCAGCTTTGTCCCGCACCAGCCTTGGCTACCTTATCCCATCATGATTCCCTCACCTACGCACTTGACTCTGCTGTCCGCGGTTACGCTATGCCCGCCCCTTGCTACCCTTCTTGTTACCGTACACAGACCTTCGGTTGTCTTTTCTCCTCTGGAACTCAAGTGGAGTATCACTGACTCGCGTTTAATTGCAGCCTCTGTTGTGCCGTCCACCGCGATGCGCAGGCGTTCCTGTGGGCGTACCAGCGGCTGGGCGCGGACGGGCCGTACATGAAGCTGCTGAACCTGCCCGAGGCGGCGACCACGCTGCGCAAGCACCTGGGCCTGCACGTGGCGGCCGCGTACGCGCTGGCCGTGCTCGAGGACGACAACTGGCTCCTGTACAAGGGCGTGCCCCGCGACCAGGACGAGGAGGTGGTGCTCGCCAAGATCTCGGATATCAAGCGCATGGGGCTCGGCGCGCCGCCCAAGGACGCCCCAGCGCCGCCGACGGCCGACGCCGTGGACGTCGCCGGAGCGGGCGAGCCCGCCGCTACCCCGTCCGCCGCGCCATAGGGCCACCGCCCGCAGGTGCTCCTTCCTATTTCTTTTTTTTAGTAGATAGGTATTGTTCGAGGACTTATGAGCAGCTCTTGGAGTTGCATTGCACTGCTTTTCTTTTGTGGAAAAAACCCCTGCTGTGCTATGAAAATGTGTGTGACCAGAAAAGACAGTTGAGTGGATGAAATTCAGAGGTCACTGCACTGGACAGTTACCATGAGAGGAACTTATATTTAGGGAGCGCTGCGGCTCCCAACTGCACGCTGAAGGTTTTCATGGCGCTGGTGAGGGAACAAACGCGCGTTAGTGACATCCTAGTCAAAATCAGGAGGAAGAAATTGGCTTGGGCAGGGCATGTAATGCGAAGGCAATGTAACCGCTGGTCCTTAAGGGTAACGTAGTGGATTCCAACAGAAGGCAACCGTAGCAGGAGGCGGCAGAAGGTTAGGTGGGCGGATGAGATACCGCAGCTGGCAATGGACAGGGTTAACTGGAGAGACATGGGAGAGGCCTTTGCCCCGCAGTGGGCGTAGTCAGGCTGATGATGATAATCACAGACTGGACGTAAGCTGTCGTCGGCCATGCTTAATGGGTTACGCGTTCTCTGAATGATTGGCTATCCAAGTCGACGCGTTCGCTATGCGCTCAGAAAGCTGTCTTGAACCTCGTGGCTCGCGGTAGTAGTAGTAGCTGATTTACTGCTAGGAACGTGACGCGACGCTCTAGCGCTGCAGACAATTTCACTAGACATAGAAGATATGAATACAGCGTGCTTCACAGTTCAACATCACTGCTATCAACGTGAAAAGAAACGCGGAGAACACTGCCGCGGGAATAGCAAAATAAGATCATCATCATCACAGCCTGACTGCGCCCACTGCAGGGCAAAGGCCTCTCTCCCATGTCTCTCCAGTTACCCCTGTCCTTAGCCGATGGAAAATGAACACTAGCGCACTAGAGTTACACTTTTATGGTGTGAAGACCACTACGTCGAAGTTTTAATGCACATCGTCTCTATTCTTATCCAGCGACCAATATTTTTGTACTTTTGATTTTCGGTTTCATTAATCCTGTTCGAGTTTCATCTGACGCTTACGTGTGTGGACACACGTAAGCGACTGTACCGTAGCTGTGGCATAGTGGTTTGAGCATCCGCCTCGTATGCGAAAGTGCGGGGCCCAATGCACAGTGCCGCAGGGTTCCTTCGGCGATACAGGGGGTACAAACTTTCCCATGACCTGTTGCCCGGCTTCTCTTCGGAATGTCTCCACCTTGTGTAGAGTGAAAAAAAAATGGCTGTGGTTTAGCTCTGGTTAAACCTGGAGCGACGCGATAGCTACACCTGGCCGAGTGGAACTCGCTCAGTCGAACTGCAAAGTCAGTCTTTCGCCGCTCCGTTTCGCTGGGCGTTCCTTCTTCATCTTCGTCCCTGGACGTGGATTCGCTCTCTCCCCCACTCGGTTTCGGGTGCGCTGGCAGCTGCTCCGCACCACGTGACCAAACACGTGACCAGCCACGGCACCGCCACGGAGCTCAAGGGGTGCCACGCAGAAGGCTCGAAGTGCCAGCGTAGTGTAGCTATCGCTACAAAAAGAAATACTTTGTACCACGGCGCTCATTGGCCAAAAGCTGCCCTTGCGCCTTAAAAACATCATCATCCATGAGACTTTTCTATCTTGTACACACACATGCCAAAACACTTTCTCTTTTGGCTGTTGAAAACAAGTGCCGAGAGCTCGCGCTATCGCTCTCAGCTTCCCTCAGGTGCACGCAACAATTCAAGGAGCGCTTATTTTGGAATGATCTGCGCAAAGAACGTTTGTAAAGTTAACGCGCACCAGACTAGAGGAAGCATTTTTTTTTCTTCCGTTCCAGCATCCAATCACTGCTTATCACTACCATGTTGCGCAATCTGGTTACATCATTTTATCTTTCCTTCTGCGCAGATGAGCTGGCACGGCGACGGACGACGGCGACGACGACAATTGGCACGTCACCACCACCGCAGGGGTCGCAGAGAGGAGGGCGAGGATGGGACGGTGCTGCCCGAAGCCCGGACACTGCCATCGAGGGACCGCAGAACACGCCTCCTATCTCTCTTGCCCAGTATCGCCAGCTTTCCCAGGCGCCGCGACCCCTGCCGCCTTTCCGTCGTCCTGTCTCGCGTCGTTTCGCCATGCCTGCCGTCTGCCTGGCAACCCTGCGGCGCCGGGTGTGCCGTTACAACGTCGCTGCCCCGCCCGAAGCACGGCAACGGCGAACAGGGCAGCGCGTTAATAGATGAAGAAATAAGTTTTCGTCCACGCGTGGCTTCCAGGCGAGCTTGCGTCCTAAGCGCTTTCTGCGGTGGCCGCGGGGCAGCAAAGCACAGCCGCAAGGAAGAGACGGGAAAGCGCACCTGTCGACGCCGACGTTGGGCCTCCTGTAGGCGCTTCCGTCGGGGGGTGCCGCCGCCGCCATTTTTGCGGTCGTGAAACAATAAAAGGGCTTCCACACGGCCTCGCAACAGAGTAACGTACTCACCCGCAGTTTGCTGCTCCATTCCACGAACGAGGGGCGGCCAACTGTCGGTGATGCCATGTGATGCTTTTGCATGAATGGATGGATGATAATGGCTTTACCCTTTGTATCGGGCGGCAGCTTTCGCTACCTAGCCACCTAGCCTAATAATAATAATAATAATTGGTTTTTGGGGAAAGGAAATGGCGCAGTATCTGTCCCATATCGTTGGACACCTGAACCGCGCCCTAAGGGAAGGGATAAAGGAGGGAGTGAAAGAAGAAAGGAAGAAAGAGGAGCCGTAGTGAAGGGCTCGGGAATAATTTCGACCACCTGGGGATCTTTAACGTGCACTGACATCGCACAGCACACGGGCGCCTTAGCGTTTTTCCTCCATAAAAACGCAGCCGCCGCGGTCGGGTTCGAACCCGGGAACTAAGGAACAGTAGTCGAGCGCCCTAACCACTGAGCCACCCCGGCGGGGAGCCTATAAACGTTTTTGGTGTGTCTACCCCTTAAGGCCACGTTTCCCGTTTATGCGACGTTGACGCCGGCGTAGCCCACCAGCTGCAATGAGTCACGGTGATTGGTAGAATATATATATATAGTCACGTCATGGCAACGCGCCGCACTGATTGGCAAAAATGCCAATCGCTGATTGGACCGAGCTCAGTGACTTCACTCTATGGCTTTATTGTGTTCCATATAAATTGATAAGTAGAGTTTCATTCCGAATTTCGCGTCAGTCTAGGATTCGCCGAAACTCGCTTTACCACAAGAGCAACCGTCTAGTGGATTGTCGTTCTCGAATCTTTACTGGGCGGGAAGGGGGGGGGGGGTAGCACCACATCTAACGTTAACTACGAAAGGCAAACACGCCAGCGGTAGCAACGACAGCGCGTTACTATTTGGGCCTTACGGCTGTCTGGCTGTGCTGAAGCTATACTATTGGAAATTTATCCCTTTTAAGCACAGCCTTTATGCCACACCAACTCTGAATCCTGAGTTTTCATTTTAACGTAAGCCTCCGCGTTGGCTCGGTCCGGAGTACCCTGATCCGGAGTACCCGGGTTCTAACCCGACTGCGGCGGCCGCGTTTCGATGGAGGCGAAATGCGAAGGCGCTCGTGTGCTGTGCGATGTCTCTGCACCTCTCTCTTTTTCAGTCCCTCCTTAAACCCTTACCTTACGGCGCGGTTCAGGTGTCCGGCGTGATTCAGGTGTCTGCCGAGATGCGAGACATACTGTGCCATTTACTTTCCCCGCAAAAAACCTGAAAAAAGTCTCAATTTCTGACTGGTCCCTCAGCGTATATTCGTTTATTTGGGCAAATATCTTACTACAGCCGCAGAGAAAAAATAGTCGATAAAATCCAGTAGACAGCTCTTTTAGCGCCACGAAACCGTACATGCGAATTTTGAGGGACACCGTACAACGTTCTGGCATTTCGGCTTCGTCGAAATGAGCCGCTACAGACGGCAACCGATCCAGTGACCATGCCGCTAAGTCACCGCGGCAGGTGTTCGCAAAAGACGCAGACCCACATGCAGTGCTGTACCCGCAACGGTGGCTCAGTGGGCAGGCCGCTCGGCTACATGAGCCGAGTGCCCGGGTTCGAACCCATCCGCAGCGGCCGCGATGGTGAAAGTCAAAAGGAGCCCATGTGCTGTGCGATGTCAGGGCACGTTAAAGATCCCCCATGTGGTCGACATTGTACCGGAGCCCTCCACCTCGGCACCTATTTTTTTTCACTCGCTTTATATCCTTTCTTTCATGGCGCAGTTGAGGTGTCCATCGAGGATTGCACAGTTACTGTGCCATTTCCTTTCCTCAAAATCTACAGTGCTGTCTTGATACACTATCGGGACCGCTGCTATGGGAAACAATTGAGCATACGCGCGCCTGCTCTGATTGGTGACTGCCTAGAATGTTTAGCACAGACTTGCACGACCTGCGAAATGGGTTTTTTGTGATGTATCAACTCTAAATATTACTTTATACCTATGGCTGTACTAGGCGTGTTGAAGACATACTCGGGACCCATGTTTTTCGTCCACCAGATCGTGAAAGAGCATGCATTTCTGTACTGATATTACATCTGCGGTTATATGAGACGTAGTGGGTTTGCCGTTACCATGCACATATGCTGGCATTACCAAAGCAATCATGCCCAGAGCCATCTAGTACTGACTTCAAGTCCACATGCTGCCCAAAGATCCAGTTAGTAATGGAGTTAGGATTACTTATTGCATTTTTTCTTTAAAATACTTTCAGCAAGTTTCTCACTCCAATTCCAAAACACTTCTCCTTTAATTGCGTCGAAAGGCACCCACAGGGCAAACAACAAAATCACACAAGAATCATGTTAAGGGAAAAAAAAACTTTAATAAAGTTGCAAATCTTTTTTCAAATAAATACTTTGTACAATAGGCTTAAAAAAAAAAACTCTGTCATCTACAGCTGTACAAACACGACACACATGAACAAATAATTGACGCATACATGACGCATGAGCGAATGCATTAGTGCCATGAGGAAAACACCTGGAATGACAATGGGCGCAAGGTCTAACACACAGCAGCACCAAGACAAAGCAATAGTGCTCCAGTAGCAGTTGCGCCCAAATAAACAGAATGTAGTAGAAAGCTCAATAGCACATTTTGGGTGTGACTCCAGCAACAAAGTGCGGGCACAGTTAGTGCCAAGAGTACCCAGGGCACCACAGAATGCCGGCACTGCCTAGGACAGTTGTGACAGTACACTTCTTTAACTGCCAAGAGTTCAGCCTGTTAATCCACTCAGAACTTATCGTTCTCAGTGTACACAGATCACTGCTGTTGTCATTGCCTTCAACAGATCTCACAATTGTAACTAATGCATGATAACTTGTGTCAAGAAAAGAGATTGTCTGACCTATAACTATTTGTTTTCTGGCATGTACTGCAAACTGTGCAAAAGTAGTCATAATGAATCACAAAGTTAGGATGCTCAGGCTGTTGCTGTCAATATATAAAGTACATAGCTTATGGCAAACACTATTTGCGATTGCAAGAAACTGAGAGAAACTGTTGGCAACGTTGCTTGGCATGTACTGCTGAAGACAGCTCGGCAAATGAGGGATGTTCCAGGTAATCCTGGTGCTAACTCTGCAAAAATGGTGTGTTTGGGTGGTATCAACCAGTGCGAGAAGCTGTGAAGGAGGCTGACACCAGTGTACATTTGGAAACCACTAAAAAACCTGCCACGTCTGTATCTTGAAAAGATAAAATGGAACGGCATGACAAAAAGAATAGTAACTCTTACTCAGTAAGTGCAGGACATACTGGTGAATGGAACATTTGGGAATGTGCGCTGTGCAAAACAGACTGCGTGGTGCTGTATTATGTACACCAGTGGAGACATGCATTTCCTCGTGTACACCAAGCTGCGGGCACTGCAGTGTCGTGTACCACAGAGCGAAGCATGCAACAGCTTTCGATTCCTGCCGAAACTTGTGAAAATTGCGTCCACCTGCACAAGAGGCCCAGTTAGGCCAGCAGTCACTGAGAAAAATGAGAGAACTATAGTGGTAACTTGCTTGCACCAAAATCTGAGGAATGACACGAAATCAGAAGTGTGTGACTGTGTGGCAAAATCGCCCTTTTCCAAGAACATTCTAGAAAACCAGTATGTCCTTATCAGCTGCACTATGCAGGCACCTGAAATTTCATGCATATTAAACGACCAATTTTTGCACTCAGTGCCAAGCAGTTTATTGTAGTTTACGCTATACTCGCCTGTAAAGCTTGCACTGGGCAAAAGTTTGAAGAAGCCTAAAACCGGTAGCTACACAAGAAGTGTTCTATGAGCCATTTCAACAATTATATTATAGACAAGCGTCATGTTTGCAAACAAAGGTGGCGCTGCGGTCGGCACCGACGTGAGGTGCAGGCAAAACACAGCACGCTTACACTGCGCCAAGCGAAACTGCCTTCGAACTTTAATGTGCTTCGTATTTTCACTGAGCCGCTTCACTCCGGAGGTCATGGAAATTAACACTATAGCTGCTTTGAACAAGGCAAATGTGATCCGAGAGCTCCGCGAATGCATGCATAGACGTTTTCCTCGAGCTCAATATGAAATTAAGCTTACTATGCTAAGCTATAAAATTTTGCTTCTTATTTTATAATTTATTCATGTGTGCACATTCTGCTAGATCTGCATGAAATCTGCTGTGTTCGCCAGGTTCTGATTGACCTACAATGTGAAAATTCAGATAATTTGGGAAATAACACTACGAGACTTTGCCGAGATCCTAGCGTCGTTGGGCCAGTGTTGAAACGACACACTTGTTGAAATTCGCGAAAATGAAAACGGAGAAAAAAACCGTCGTGCATGCTACTACCCGAGTCAGCTGCTTCAAGTGCGGCACGGTGTGAACGCTGAAGGCGACTGGCAGCAGCTTTTTGTTTTTTTTTTTTGCATGTGAAGTGATGCTCGGTATGTTGTCCGAGTGATAATCGTCTGAAAATGGCCCCCTGTGTTCAACTTACGATCCCAAGCACATAGAATATTGCGTCTAAACTTACGCTGAGAGCACGACAGAATGAGAACGAGTTGCAGGCATTACTTGATTTTTGCACAGTTCACCACGCGACCGAACAGCAATGATGCGAAGTCAGAGACACAAACCAACTTATTAGATTTGAATGCAGACACGCCATATAATAACCCAAGGGGCGAAGTGAGCTCGGTGTAATAAGCCACGAGCTCTGCGGTAATAATTAGCCGCGAAGCCGGTCCGTCGCCGAGCCTGTCTTGCTCCTCGAACCCTGCCCGTAGCTTTCTCGCCTATATGACTGCAGTAAACTTGTGATACTTATGCCGCTTCCTCTCTTCTGCATTGCGGCTCAACCAACTGCACCACGATTTGTCGGCACGTCGTGAATTGTGCCCAAAAACACGCAAGCATGGCACACCCAATGCGGAAGGTCCCGCTTTTTGCCTACACAATGAAAGTCGCTGCTGACGCCAGCGGCACTGCATCTCTTTGACGTCACGGCCTGATGCTTGTCTATAAAATATCTAGGCTGTCTTGTCAGCAATTCAGGAATAACTACAAAGGGCAGTCACATGTGGAAGCTATAAATGTTGTGCCATAAAAAAAGGCAAATGAGGTAATTGAAGTTGTGGACATGAGCAAAAAAGCATGAAGTGTAAAAAAAATTGAACGACAAAAAGAACATATTCACAGCAAACGACAAAATTTGCTAGCTTTCAATTGCATGCACGGAAGCTTTCTTTTTAGTCAACGTTCCAAAGTGAGACACTTTATTAACTAATTATGTTAAATGGTTTGTGAACCTGTCCCCTTCTAACAATGCAATAGCACAGCTACATCATTTGGAAAGATAACAATCCAATAACACAGCTACGTCATTTGGAACGATAACAAAAACTGGACTGCGGACATGAAGTGTTTACATTTTATGCTCCTAAACGAAGCAAGCCCCAATTCATAAATAAATATAATATAATATACACAGCATGCTTCTAACTACAGAGTCTTTTCGATTTATAACTACAATCTGGAATAGTACATGACATGGAGGTTGTAAAAAATCTATAGATATCTGGGCGCATCTAAATAAATATACTCTCACCGTCTGCTCTAGCATGCCTCGAGGAAATATAGACTATTTGTGCACGAGCTTACAAAGAATGGTGCTGTACAGACAAGCCACATTAAAGCAGTCAGATCATATTTGTCATCTAAAGAAAAGTCCCAGATGACACGCATTGGGCACGCCTACCGAAACACACACGTGCCAGTCCAGAAGAGCACAGATGGATGCCAGAAGTTGGGTCTGTGGCCAAGCATGTAAAGAGCCACTCATTCTTTCTGCAAAGTTGAGGACCAGCTGACTTTCCCTGCAGAATCTTTCTGAATGCCACCGGCAAAGTACAGTATGTTTGCTTTCATTTGCACAACCCTGCACGAAGTTGTCCCACACAAGTGGGTGTATTAGTGTAAAAAGTCCCAGCTGCTTGTACAGTAGCTGCCCTGTGTCTAAAGAAGGTCTCCGTCGATCCCTGAGGAGCTTCATTGTGCAATTGTACGACGCCTCCTTCCTTTCATGTGGCAGGATTTGAGCTGCGAGCAAATGTGCGGCAGTCTTGTCTTGGCTTGGCAGTGGGCTCGTGCTGTGAACTCCTCTGTAGCCATAGTGGCTGGTGCTCCGGCGTCGCATACGCTACTTTCACGGCAGTGTGTGCTGATCCATGTTACGGTGGTGCCTCAGGTGTTGGCCTTACTCCAACACAGCTGTGAAGTTCAAGCCATGATCTAATCCGACGAAACTATTTTCCACAGCAGTCATGAGAGTCACCAGAAATGTGGGCAAAAACAGTTTTCAGACTCTTTGGTTTGGAGCTTCTTGTGGCTTGGTGCTGTTGCCATCGTCGGAAGGCTCATTCTTGGCTTTTTGAAGACATGCAGCACTTTCCCATATCCGTTAAAGTCATTGAAATACATGAAACAGACACGCATATATCACTGCTTTGTGCACAAAATGGTACAATTCCAGAAATCATAGTATGACATAAATGATTCCAATTGCATAACTGGCTTCAAAATGTTTCCAGGACAGGGTGCATGACCGATTTTTTTTTCAGCTCACTGTTTTGTCTTGAATGAATCCCAAATGCACAGTGAAAACTGCTACAGACTGTCTTCAGAAGCTTTCTCGTGTCCTCAGACTCACTGAAATGTGAGCTCACATTTCTTCATTGGTGACTGGAAAACAAGTTAGGAAGCACCATTTATGCATCCTCTTTGTGCGTGTCTTGGGAGCTCTTTTGTGCCATGATCTTTGCCAGCCACAGCATGTGGTCTTCCTCGCTTCCTCGATGCTTGATGTTTTGATGAAAAGCTGCTCTAAAAACACAGGGCGTGCTTGACCAGCAGCTGCTGGTGACAGGCAGCTGCCAGACTTGAGGTCGTTAAAAAGCCGTGTTGCCACTCTTGCGCACTCAGTAGTTGAAGATGTTGAAGAGCACAGCGAAGAGTGTGCAGGCCGCGTACACACCTAGTGCCACCCACCACAGTAACTGTTCGTGCAGCTTTTGTTCAAAGTTTTTGAGCACCAGCAAACCGATGGTGAGGCCCGCTAGTGCACCCGTCAGGTGCGCCACATATGATACCGGCGGCCCGTGAGGTTCGGCGGCGTACCGGTCGTAGACTGCGAAGCCGACGTCCGCAGAGGCTGCATAAAGGAAGAACAGAGAACAAATAAGACAAATGCGCTGTAGCAGCAGTTGAAACAAAAACAATGACATTACTACATTATAATACTGCTGTGCAGTAAGATCAGTGGAATAGCTGGATGTTATTTACAAGTAGTGTTTGTGAATTTTGGAAACTAAAGACGGAGATGTGCATGATATGGTAGCTCGCATTATTATGTTAAGGTTGTTCTGATAGCCAGTGACTAGCATAACTGACATTTTTGGTTACGCGTTTTGTTCTCTGGAACGATGCGTAAGACATTATTACATAAAGATCACCACGTTGAATTTGCTTACGTGCAGCAAATAATTTATAAACGAATTTCTTCTCTCGTGTCGTTTCACTTTCGAAGCTGAACGGTTCCTATGATGTAATCTTGACCGTCAGGTCATGTGAAGCATAAAACAGTGCAGTACAGTCACTGCTTCAGTCCTCATTTTGATACTCTCCAACTCTTGCACCAACAACCTGATTGATCACAAATGGGTAAGCAGCGATATATCGCCGTTTTATTACACCTCATGTGAGCTGCAGTACAAGATGACATCACAGCCACTGTATGCCTATTTAAAACGAAAACAGCATGACCGAAGAAACTTGATTATTAATTATTTAGAGGCATAGTCATGTTCCACCTGGCGGTTTATGTTTTCTAATGTTGGTAAACAAACAGCCAAAGTTTGACTCTGTGTTAAAAGTAATGAGACAATAGTAAAGTAATTCAGCACCATTAGCAGAATTAGCAGCATTGTACTGTCTATCTGCAGAAAAAAGTATATGCGATGCGGGTAAGCCGTAAATATTTATTGTGACCCAGTCAGGTAAGCCAGTTGCCTGAACTTTCTGCATGTGTGAGGAAACGTGCTCATGATTAACCCGCTGGGAATAATATCAAGTGAATGGGTTGTGAGGGAGCGCTGTAATAAGCTTTCCCCCTATGACACGAATCCAGTAAACTTGTGATGCCGATAACACAACCCGCGATATGTAGGTGGTACGAGCGAGGTCTCTCTTTTTAGACCTCCTTCTCACAACCTGCCAATATCACGTACATTCGGGCATTATGCACACCAGAGTTCCACAGCTGTTTACACAGCAAAGCAAAGCTGTGAGGGCAGCGAGACTTTCCGTGCGGATAAGTCCTGATGCGGGAAGGGTGCATTTCAGCCATAATATTTCAGAAACGTTGACACGTTAATGCGCTTGGAATCCACCACACGTAGAAAAATGCAAGGCGACTCAGACTGGCGCAGAGCTGAATAAAGCAACAGCACTGCTTCAGACTGCGAGGGACACAATTTATTCTAAAAGAAAGAAAAAAACAAGGCACCACTTACCGATCACAAATACGCCCACCAGCCTCACGAGACCGAACTGCATCTGGTTGTAGTTCTGCAAAACAACAAATTGAAAATAAATAAATGGTTGCACTCGCAAAAATACAATCTCAAAATTCCTCTCTTATTCCTACCATCAAAATATTGATACGAAGGATGAAAGCAGAAATTAGTGAGCTGAAAATACAACTAGAAAGTGACGTGCCACTACTCAAATCTTGCACAATACAGCGGCAAGTCGACAACTTTTTGCTATGTACAGTGTTCAATAGATTTATTCGGCTTGTACAGTTTGCTTCACTGCACAGTACGCAAGGCATGCAGGCACGCTCGCTTTCTGCACCAGGCAAACAAGCCACAAGACTACGGCTACGCCGGATGAAGCCACTGGCCGCACATTTATTACATCAGCACTTCAGGCACCGAAAATATTGCAGTGAAGCCTCACTTTTGGTTAAAAAAACATCTTCCTCCATGTTAAAACACAATCACTAGGAGCACACCAAGCTCGCTTCACTGTAAGACAAAAATGCCATGCGGCAGAGCTCGCACACGATTGCAGGAATTTTGCGACGTTCATTCCTTTTAAGTTATCCCTGCGATGACGGAGCTTCATCGGTTCAGCAATCGATGCTTACCGAGGACTACACTTGGACGGAATTGTTTTAGCTATCCCCTTTAAAGTACCCGCAGACACTATGCTTCAAACGAGGGTGTACAGTTAGGCGAAAGAAGAGAAGGAGCCAGGTGGCACTCACCAGTAGCACATTGGCTAGGTGGGCCGCTAGCAGCGCGTAGACGCCACCCGAGGCACCTACGAGGTAGACGTCCGTGTCGAACACGGACGTGCCCAGGGAGCCTGCACCACAGAGAGAGGAAGGTCAAAGTAATCAGACAAAAACAAAAGTTTTCACACATTTTGTTTGCCAAAATACGTGTGCTACCTACGTAAGCAGTTTCCGGGGTGTCTCTAGATAGCGATCACAACTGTACTTCGGGCTCTCTACAACTTGGGACCGACGTAAGCGTCAAAGCAGGGTGGGGTTTGCGAGTGGAAGAGAGGCTGGGCAGTCACCCTCCTCCTCAGTGACCAATTTTATGCAGAAACACCTTGGAAGAACTCAATAAAAAAAAGAAAGCTCAAGATCTGCGTACTCAAAATAGCACCCCCACCCTCCCCGCAAACGCCCCTCCAAGAGAGGCGCATAGATCCGCGCCTGCGTTAAAGTGGCCCGCACATTTTCGAGAAAGTAAACAATGTCGACAGGATGCCGATATTGAGAACTGATAGTAACCGAAGATTCCACAGCAGCGCCACATATGTGTAGTAATAGTAGCGACAACCAAAGGCTAAGATATTATAGTTAGAAAACCGGCAACGGGCGTTCTTTTCGTCTATAGTTTCGCGGTAACCGGGATTTGACACGCGGTGTTAACGACCGCCAGAGGGCGCGGTTGCTCTCGGCGGCTACCAGATGGCGCTACCTGTTCTGTCCCAGCGCGCTTCGTCGCGGTCGCCGAGCAACAGGTGCGAAGCGCGTTTCACGAGGCGAGAGAAAAGCCTCACACGATGCTACCCGAGAGAATGAGGCAATAGTAGATGAAAGGAGGGTAAAAGAGAGGTATGAGTTCAGCGTCAGCACACTCTATACTCGGGACGAGAGGGGAAAATGGAGATTACAAATCAGGACGGCGCCTCTTGAGAGAGGAGGTCGAGAGAGAGAGAGAGAGAGAGAGATAGGGAGAGAGAGAGAGAGAGAGATAGGGAGAGAGAGAGAGAGAGAGAGAGAGAGAGAGAGAGAGAGAGAGAGCATGTAGGATCCCCCTCACCTGCGAGCACTCCGGCCATGTAGACCGTGCCGATGCGAAGCGAGCCGTGGACCATCTCCAGCGGCAGGCCGACCAACATCTGGACCAGCAGGTTGAACAGCAGATGGATCCACCTGTTGCCGTAAGAGGGGGTAAAAGACGGTTGAAGGGCAAGTGAGGTAGGGTCAACGACAAAGGTCAACAACCTGGACCGCCCATTGAGGTTTGCCGGGTTTTTAAAACATTTCTCACTAATCTTACAAAGTAGAAATCAAGAGTAGCTATTCAATAAATAAATCAATCAATCAATTTTATTTTTCCAGAAAGGTAGCTGTATGGTCTCCTGGGCTGAAAGCTGCTCAAGCAGCTCGACTGAGGCCCAAGAGACCACTACAAGACAGTAGCAGTCAAATAGAAGGCACAGCTATAGCACCAATAATTATCAAATAAGTTGAGAAAATTCAAAACGTGAAATGAACGTTGGAAAGTTCAAAAGAAAATACCTGGGTCGAAAATATAGTAATTACATCCTAAAACAGTAAACACAATCAAGACAATTCATAACGATTATCATATCCGGGTGCAGCAAATCCTTGCTGAGAAGAGATCGCTCAATTCGGAGTGTCTCTCCCAAAGTCTTCGGGGGAAGCTGCACTGTTGCACTACATATTGTACCATAGGGGCGGATTTATTTGTGGGGGATGGGGGGGGGGGGGGGGCGACAATCGAGAAATTTTACATCCAGAAACCATGCCGAACCCCGTTTTTTCGGCCAAATAAGTGGAAGAAATGCATGACTCAGATGGAATCAACCCCCATGGAGCCGCTTCCTCCAAGAATGACCCGTAAGTCAGTCCCCGCTGTAGCACCACCTCGCTTTATCGAAACGCAGCTTGTACCGAAATCCGGCGACCAGCAACTTGATGCACACGCGAACAGCAAGAAAAAGGGAGGGAACTCACCCCGCGTGGAGGACCATGTAGAACACGAACCGCCATACTTGTAGGCGCTTGTCCGGCCTGTAGATGAAGAAGCTGTCGATGGGCACCGGACCCGTGGGCGTCACGGCGCCCGTGGTCACCGTGTAGTAGGTGAAGAAGCCCAGCTGCGCATGATAAAAGAAAAAAGAAAAGAAATGTCGACGTTAGGTATTTCCTTTTGCTGCATTGTATTTCATCATCTACAAGTGCAGAGAAAGAGAGACGCTTGCGACGTTAAAAAGCGCTCGCCCCCAGCCACAGCTGAAAGTCCACACACAGCACACAACTAAACAGCGCATTTGGAAGAGTAGAACCAGCGGAAAGGATGCAGACACGGTATAGACACACAGGACGACGTTGCAGTGTATAGTACACGTACTTAGAGCGTACGCATACAGTGTACACAAGCGGTGTAGTACATATACCACGCAATGACGCGTGGTATACAGGCCGTCTTGATGGCAGCCGTAGTCTACATGGCAATCAAGACAGCACAATGCAGCTGCAGTCAAAGATTTAATGTGCGGCGACTGCCTTCCTGTACCGCACGAATACGAATACAGGTGAGCCATAGCGCAGCAAACACGCCTAGTAACACTTAACAAAAATGACTGCGGCCGGGACTGCAGCCGCTACAAGTGAGACACCAAGCCGAAGCGCTTTCCTCTGTCCACCAAAACGAAGAGTACACCGCAGCTAAAGTCACAAATGTTTCTCCCTTTTTCACGAAAGAGAAAGCTAGCGTAAGCTCTAGCTCCCTTCGTATTCTGAGAACGCCTGCTCCAAGGCCCCATCCGATGGACAACAGCCTCATTGAACGACATCAGCTGCGCACGGCGGTTCTTAGCCGCTTAGCTCGGACAAGGTGACGAAAAACATTATGTTCGAGGCGCCGGCCTAGTCCGGCCAGCCCGTGTCCTATTACATGGCGGGTGATGGGGGTCATGGCATGATACAACGCGTATCAAGAAAAAAGCAAAACCACAGAGTAAAAGAACAGAACACAATCTCAGCTCTGAGAAAGAACCCGAGAGGGCAAGCAACAGTCCTCCGTATACGACTCAACGAACGTTGCTCAAGGCGCAATATAAAGGCGCAGAGAACGCATATTCACCCTAAAGTGAAACAGGCAGTACTTCTTGGCGGGCTAGTCGGCGAGTCTTTCAGTGCCTCTTCTCACGTCTCGGGGTTTTTTCCCGTATACTTTTCCTAAAGACAGGCAAACACATTATTCGCGCACTCGGCGATGGGTCCTTTGTCTGGTCCGACATGATCCCTCCCGAGGTCGACACCGAAAGGGAAGGAGGAGGGGGAGGGGGGGGGCGCAGGATGATTAGCGGCCGATCGGAGGTCATCACCGGCATGCCGGAGCTCCGCAAAGACAGACGCCAGACGTCGCTCCTCGCAGCGGCACGCCGGCGGCGCAGAAGAAGGACGGCCGTGACGAGGATCACTGGACGGCGGTGGTCACGCCTGGACAGGCCCGCCACCTGGCAGCCGCGTGGCCGGCACGCGTTACGCACCGCTAATGACCCTAATGAGAGAGACGCCGGCGCTGGCCGGAGACGCCATACCCCTGGTGTGTGTATATCTTCTCTCCCCCTCTCTCGGGGGCACGCCTCCCCGGCTCCATCTTTCTCCTCGGAGGCCAGGCCTGCTGCCGTCGGCTCCTCAGACGCGGCACACACGCCCACAGCGAGAGAGGGAGAGGGCGAAGGTTGCGTACACACGGGAGAAAACGTTGGCAGCGTCCCACTGCTCGCTTAGGTGCATGACCCTTAGGTGGAACCCGCCGACAACCGTATACACATGCGGGACCGGAGGTGTACTCCGATGAACCGCGTCAAGAACACCCCGTGCATTTGCAGCGGAAACACTTGACAACATTGACCAAAACGTGAGTACATATGGAGAGTCGCTGAAGTGTCTGCCCGTTAGATTACCTGGCAAGGACCGGCAGCGGACTCGACGGCAAGCGAGGCTGAGAGACGATGCAAAGCGTGGAAACGAACACTTTTTCTTCGGTGAAGCTCAAAATCTCGCCCGGCCAAATATTACCATCTCGCGTACGCAGCTGATGAGGCACGCACATAGTATGTCTCCTAGTCTGACCCGATTCCCCTTTGGACAAGACGATGACAGTGGCGACGCTAGCATACAAAGCGATAGCCGAAGACCCCGGAAACGAGGACACAGAAGACAGGCGCTCGGCTACTGATCCGGAGTTCCCGGGTTCGAACCCGACCGCGGTGGCAGCGTTTCGATGGAGGCAAAACGCATAGGCGCCCGTGTGCTGTGCGATGTCAGTGCACGTTAAAGATCCCCAGGTGGCCGAATTGTTCCGGAGCCCTCCACTACGGTACCTCTTTCTTTCTTCTTTTACTCCCTCCTTTATCCCTTCCCTTAAGGCGCCGTTCAGGTGCCCGCCGATATGTGAGACAGATACTGTGCCATTTCTTGTAATAATAATAATAATAATAATAATAATAATAATAATAATAATAATAATAATAATAATAATAATAATAATAATAATAATAATAATAATAATAATAATAATTGGCTTTGAGGAAAGGGAAATTGCGCAGTATCTGTCTCATACATCGTTGGACACCTGAACCGCGCCGTAAGGGAAGGGATAAAGGAGGAAGTGAAAGAAGAAAAGAAGAGAGAGGTGCCGTAGTGGAGGGCTCCGGAATAACTTCGACCACCTGGGGATCTTGAACGTGCACTGACATCGCACAGCACACGGGTGCCCTAGCGTTTAGCCTCCATAAAAACGCAGCCGCCGCGGTCGGGTTCGAACCCGGAATTTCTTTTCTCATAAAACCAATTTTCAGAAGATTCTGGCGCAAGAAGCCGGGGCCTACGCTTCAACACTCAGCATGTGTCCACTGTATTGAGCGTGCGTTCCTCAAAGAGCCTGGGCCCTCTCCCTCAGACCATGCAAACGAGCCTACCAAATCTTTCTAGAGCGCGGCTTTCTGTTTAACTACGCTCTAAAAAAAATGAAAACGGCCCTTGCATTGACTCCCCCGGGTGGTCGAAATTATTCCGGAGCCCTCCACTACGGCAATAATTCTTCCTTTCTTCTTTCACTCCCTCCTTTATCCCTTCCCTTACGGCGTGGTTCAGGTGTCCAACGATATATGAGACAGATACTGCGCCATTTCCTTTCCCAAAAAAAATCCCATTATTATTATTATTGACTCCTGTGTACTCTCCCCTTTCTCTCAGCCCACACATCGCTGAAGCGCTTCCAAGTACATAGATATACACACGAAAAACGTATGAAAGCGATCCAATCATTCAGTACACAGCGAAACTCTAATAACCATTCCCTCCTGTACTGCTACTTCATCTTTCCAGTCAACGCGGCGGTGGGTCTGCTTGACGCCTTTCCGGTTGGACGCGTCTTCGTTCAGAAAGAGCATACCCCCCCCCCCCCCCCCTCTTCCACGAAATCGGGCGTTTTGGAGTGCGCAGCTACTCTAGACATACAAGCATCCATGAAGAATCTCGACAGATCGATATATATATATATATATATATATATATATATATATATATATATATATATATATATATATATATATATATATATATATATATATATATATATATACAGGTATACATACACTATAGGGAAGCATTGCCTTTGACATGCCGAACGAGAAGATGCAACGCTCAAGAGCTTCGTTTCAGCTCTACTTAAAATTCAGAAATATGCCCCGGCCGGTAATATGCCTTTATAAGCGTTCTCCCTGTAGCGACCGCGGCATGTTCGCGTTACTATTCGTATATTAAAGTGCGAAATGGCGTACACAGAGGGCGCGAGATGACCCGATGACTGCGAGTATAGGAACAGTGTCGACCAGGAGCGGAAGCGGTGCCAAAGGAAGCCGCCGCCGCATCAGCATGCGACTGCGAGTCCTCATTTAAAGCAGCGCTTTTCTCAAGAATTTCAGGGCGGAGGCCACGAGGGCGTGTGTACAGTACTCACGGATTGAAATAGGACATTCGGAGCGCGTGGCCGTCGCTTCATGGAGCGCCGCCCGTAGACGCTCATGGAACCAAGGTGGTGCATTGTGGTATGGCGCGAGAGGGAGAACATCTACAAAGCAGAATTGTTCCTTCCAGTAGCTAATGAGCCGGCCTGTGGCTTACCACATGCCTGCGTGGCACTGCAAGGCTAGCGCTCCGAATGTCCTATTTCAATCCGTGAGTACTGTACATGCCCGAGAATGCGCGGTGTGTGACGCTCCATACATGGTACGCGCAAAGGGTGGCGAAGCGAAGGTGAGGAAGGTATAGAACAGAACCATGCATCACGGGCTGCGTTATGACTGAACAAAAAAAAAAAAGGGGGGGGGGGGGGGAGGGGGGCTCAACACGAAAGCAGAACCATGCACGGATGTCTTCCGGTGACGACGAGTAAGTAATGAATAAGATTCAGCTATACGCCGGCCGCGGAAAAAGGACGCCACAGCACGTAGCCTTTGCCAAAAGTAGCCTGGCAACGTGGTTCGTTCATCAGCCGTGTATAGCGAAGCACTTGCAAGCTTAGAGGAATAATAATTGGTTTTTGGGGAAAGGAAATGGCGCAGTATCTGTCTCACATATCTCGGCGGACACCTGAACCGCGCCGTAAGGGAAGGGATAAAGAAGGGAGTGGAAGAAGAAAGGAAGGGAGATGTGCCGTAGTGGAGGGCTCCGGAATAATTTCGACCACCTGGGGACCTTTAACGTGCACTGACATCGCACAACCCTCGTACTCATATTTCGAGACCTTTAGTTTTTTAGTGGATACAATTAGAGCTCCACAGTGGTCATGCGCTCGGCTACTGAGCCGGAGCACCCGGGTTCGAATCCGACCGCGGCGGCCGCGTTTCGATGCAGGCGAAATGCAGAAAAAAGGTGCCCGTACGCTGTGCGATATTAGTGCGCGTTAAAGATCCGAAGGTGGTCTTAATTACTCAGGAACCCCCTCCACTATACGCCATCCCTTCTTCTCTTTATCCTTTCACTCCCTCCTTCCTCTCTTCCCTCGCGGCGTAGTTGAAGTGTCCACCGAGGTATGTGAGACAGTTAATGCGCCCTTTCCGTTCCTCAAAAACCACTTACCGCTGCAAGGGTGCAACGAAACTATGCCGTTGCTTTTCTTCTTCGCGTTTTCTACTTAGGGTGCATAATAGGGGGGGGGGGGGGGGGGGGCTCATCTCGGAAGGTTCACACTCGGTTACCCTTGCTCACTAAGCGCGTCACTCGGATCATCAAAGAGCAATTAAAGACGGAAAATAACATAAACAAGCTACGTTTTTGCGCAAGACGGGCCCAGCCACGCGAGAACGGCTCCGCGCTCACGTGACCAAGGCAACAACAGCACGAGCGGTGTTCCCCGTGCATGCAGGCCTTCGTCCCGAGTGCATTATCCCTGCACAACACCGTGTCGAGTGAGCCGGCACCGCTCGCGCCTGCCATCTGTCGGCGGCGGCGGCGGCACAGGCTCAGCCGCCGAGGCAGGCAGCAAACCGAAGCATCCTTGTTCCCCCCGCTCTTTAAAAGGAACGCCGGCGGCAAGTTGGAGGCAGTAATTCATCTCCTTGCTCTGTCCGCCTCCCCCCATTCTTTCTTTGTGCGTGCTTGTTTTTTCCCGGCGAAAGAACATGGCTCCGCCCCCCCCCCCCCCCTCTCTCTAGCGCTGGTTTCGATCCTGGCTCGGATGTGCGGTCTAGCTGCGATGCGTCTTCCAGAAGGCGACAAAGGGAGAAATACCGAACAGCAACAGCGGACGTCGCTATAATAACCTGACAGTGGTAGCCCTCTCCGTAAGCCATTTAAACAGCGACAGCTGCTGCTGTACGAGAGAAATTCCATGTGGTGAAGGCCCTTCACTCCTTTAAGAGTTGTCATCATTTGCGCATTGCAATATCGGTCATTAATAATAAACATCATCATCAGTCCAACTACTTCCAATGCAGGACGTATGCCTCTCCCATGTCCCATGTCTGTGCCTGCTGCGACCACCCAATCCCAAACTTCTTAATCTCATCCGCCCACCTAACCTTCTGCCGCCCCCTGCTACACTTGCCTTCTCTTGGAATCCACTCCGTTACCCTTAAGGACCAGCAGTTGTCTGACCTTCGCATCATATGCCCTGCCCAAGCCCATTTCTCCCTCTTGATTTCGACTAGGATGTCATTAACTCCTTTGTTCCCTAATGCTACCACTCTGCTGTCCTCCCGTATCTTACCGTTACCCTTATGTCCATTTACATATCACAATGCGATGCGCTCAATTTAATTTCACATATTTTCATTAACCTCCAAGTTTCTGCCCCATAGTGCTAAATGACAGTCAGCGGCATATCACGCCTCAACACTATATATCATAAACTACCAGGCATGCCATCTACACAGCGCGGGGCTCCAGTTTAATATCGGCCACCCAGCAACACAGCGAACAAAGAGACAACTGAGGTGGAGGTCGGAGTGCGTGTGGTGCAATGCCAGTCAAAGACGGCGGACAGGCGGGATTTCAATTAAACAGAGGGGGCCGCCGGGACGCGCCCTTTTCTCCCGTTTATTATTAAAGGGAGCAGGGAAAGCAGGAGAGCCGCCCGTCGCCTTTCCCTCCGTTCCCTTTCCTCCTCTCCGCCCAATCCCTCCTCCTCCTCCTCCCTTCATAGATCACCCGCCTGCATCGCACGAGACCCGCCGCGGTGGCTCAGTGGTTAGGGCGCTCGACTACTGATCCGGAGTTCCCGGGTTCGAACCCGACCGCGGCGGCTGCGTTTTTATGGAGGAAAAACGCTAAGGCGCCCGTGTGCTGTGCGATGTCAGTGCACGTTAAAGATCCCCAGGTGGTCGAAATTATTCCGGAGCCCTCCACTACGGCACCTATTTCTTCCTTTCTTCTTTCACTCCCTCCCTTATCCCTTCCCATACGGCGCGGTTCAGGTGTCCTACGATATATGAGACAGATACTGCGCCATTTCCTTTCCCAAAAAAACCAATTATCGCACGAGCTAGCGGGCACGTCTGGGCACGGCTCTCTCCGGAGGGGACCTTGGCGATGGCGTAAGACGCCAGATGTGCTGCGCGGGGGAGGCAGCCAAGCAGCCCAGACAACAAAGCAAAAAGCCGCGCGGGCAGCCAGGCATGGGGCAGCGTGATCCCATGGAGAGCCACGGTTAATTCGCGCGTCCGCTCGCTGCAGGCTCAACGCGTGTGTGGCTCGCCGAGAGAGCACCGTTCCGCACGGACGCCTGCTGCCCCGGGGCCCATCTCGCAATGTCCACTATACACTCCAGAGACGTAGAAACAGAGACAAAAAGGACGAAAAGAAAGAAAGACGTAGTGCCTGGGGCAATACCTATTACCGGAGAAGAGGAAAAATTAGAGAGAAAATTATAATGAAAAGAGAAGCAAAGAAAACAACTGCGTAGACAGCTATAGATTACTGTCTGGAGGCCATGAAATTGTTCACCTCTAAAGAAAGATCCGGACAACAGAGATGGCTTTCGCCGCCCCGTGCGTTGGCTTGTTTCGCGCCAGGCATATACTTCCATATATATCGGCATATATGGCAGTATGTATGGTCGGAATGTGCATATATGATATTTATATATCGTCGCCGACAAACGTAGGGCGACAATATATAAATATCATATATGCAACATATGCTCGCAGAATGTGAGCAGTGTGGCAATATTATATATATATATATATATATATATATATATATATATATATATATATATATATATATATATATATATATATAGATTTAAGAGAAGTGGGCACTTCTACAAAGACACTTTTATTTATCAACGTTTCGACCGCGGTGCGGTCTTCTTCAGGACTGAAGAAGACCGCACCGCGGTCGAAACGTTGATAAATAAAAGTGTCTTTGTAGAAGTGCCCACTTCTCTTAAATCTTTATTCTGCGGAGCCAACGCAACCTACGTTCGTAACATATATATATATATATATATACACACACGCCGACCAGACACATGCGTGCAGGCTCTTCGCAGCGCACAATTCCTAAGAATACCACTTACGCAACACAGCTCGGTAGCACAATGTTTCGAAATTCCTCGTCTAATACGAGGCTTCACGAGAACTCCACGTTTCGTTCCTGAGCCTAAAATCTCTACGAACGAGAAAAATCTAGCCCAATCGAAACATTGCGTACTACAAAAACACGCTAGCGAACTGTGCGATGTCAGTGCACGTTAAAGATCCCCAGGTGGTCGAAATTATTCCGGAGCCCTCCACTACGGCACCTCTTTCTTGCTTTCTTCTTTCGCTCCCTCCTTTATCCCTTCCCTTACGGCGCGTTTCAGGTACAGTGGCTGTCACTGTAGTTCAGGTGTCCGCCGATATGTGAGACAGATACTGCGCCATTTTCTTTCCCAAAAAACCAACCAACCAAACAAGGCACAGCTACACACTCCACCTGACGCCTTCTTCTTGCACTAATGGGACAGGTATGAAACGCGCTAGCATAAGACGCGTCTCACGTTCGTACGCTCAAATCAGAGAGGTGTAAAAAGTGAGTACCCGCCGCGGTGGCTCAGTGGTTAGGGCGCTCGACTACTGATCCGGAGTTCCCGGGTTCGAACCCGACCGCGGCGGCTGCGTTTTTATGGAGGAAAAACGCTAAGACGCCCGTGTGCTGTGCAGTGCACGTTGAAGATCCCCAGGTGGTCGACATTATTCCGGAGCCGTCCACTACGGCACCTCTTTCCTCCTTTCTTCTTTCACTCCCTGCTTTATCCCTTCCCTTACGGCGTGGTTCAGGTGTCCAACGATATGTGAGACAGATACTGGGCCATTTCCTTTCGCCAAAAAACAACTATTATTATTATGTAAAGGAGAGTAAGTTGTCCTCTAGATCACTCCTTTTTATAAAAGGGATTGCGCTAGAGGTCAGATTATTCCCTTTTTACTCTCATATAAATGTATTCGTGTTTAGAGAGGAGCTCCCACTTGACTGCAAGATGTTGCGGCAAATCCGTATTACAAGTTCAGGCAGGTGCCTGCTTCCTCCACTTTATTTCAACTAACGCAAAGGATCAACTCGCACCTACAGGCGTATATATAAAGCGAAAAGACATGGCGAATATGGAGGCCATGGCTCCCTCCCCACAAACTCCGACGAAGGCGAACATAGCCCCCGCGGAAATCACTGACTGATAATAATAAAATAGTTTTGGGGGGAAAAAATGGCGCAGCATCTGTCTCTTTTATCGATGGACACCTGAACCGCGCCGCAAGGAAAGGAATAAAGGAGGGAGTGAAAGAAGAAAGAAAGAAAGAGGTGCCGTAGTAGAGGGCTCTAGAATAATTTCGACCACCCGGGGATCTTTAACGTCCGCTGACATCGCACAGGACACGGGCGCCTTAGCGTTTTTCCTCCATAAAAACGCAGCCGCCGCGGTCGGGTTCGAGCCCGGGAACTCCGGATCAGTAGTCGAGCGCCCTAACCACTGAGCCACCGCGGCGGCTACCAAGAAAGTTCAAGATATGCTTTTTGCGCATGCGACCACTGCCGCTACCCTACCTGCGAGTGCGCCCCCTAACTCCGTCATACCTGTCATCCGCGTTCATGAATGCTGGGTGACGTGACGCAGAGTACCTACAACACTCCCTGAGCATACCTATTTTAGTTATTTATTCAATTCTAGGGGGTGGGGGGGACAAAAGAAACAGCAAAGAAGAAAACATATCGCTAAAGACAATTCTGAGTAATGCCGTCGCCGGTGCACTGTGCTATGACAGCAGAAGGTGGTACCATGCATTCCCCTATCGAGTGCGTTGAATGCATCTTTTTGCGCGAGGTAAAAAGTTAATAATAATGATAATAATTGGTCTTTTAAGTTTCGATGGAGGCAAAACGCAAAAGGCACCAGTGTGCTGTGCGATGTCAGTGGACGTTAAAGATAATAATAATAATAATAATAATAATAATAATAATAATAATAATAATAATAATTGTTTTTCGGGTTTTGGGAAAGTAAATGGCGCAGTATCTGTCTCGTATATCATTGGACACCTGAACCGCGCCGTAAGGGAAGGGATAAAGGAGGGAGTGAAATAAGAAAGGAAGAAAGAGGTGCCGTAGTGGAGGGCTCCGGGATAATTTCGACCCCCTGGGGATCTTTAACGTGCACTGACATCGCACAGCACACGGGCGCCTCAGCGTTTTGCCTCCATAAAAACGCAGCCGCCGCGGTCGGGTTCGAGCCCGGGAACTCCGGATCAGCAGCCGAGCGCCCTAACAACTAAGCCACCGCGGCGGGTTAAAAAGTTAATGAGTCAGTGTTTGCGGGGGGACAGGGTGACTGCAGCTGGCGCAGGACAGGATTAATTGGAGAAATATGGCAGATCCCCTTTTTTGTCCAGCAGTGATGATGATGACGATGATCAGCCACGGTGACAGTGCCGAGAGCGCACGATGTGCTCCCGGCAAGGCTGGCGTGTCAAAATCACGAGAACGCACTGACCTCAAACCGGCGTTTGGGTAAACCTTGAGGCGAACGCGGCCGCTCCGACAGGGCGACGCGAATAAACGCAAGAAACCAGGTCGTCATCATCATCACCATCGCGCCCTCTGCCCACGCCTCCTGCTGGCCACACACACGCGAACGACCGAGTGATGAACTTAACCCCCCCCCCCCCCCCCATACTCTCTTCTTTATCCAAAGGGCGCGGTGCTGTTCGCCCTCTCCCGCCTTCTCCGTAGACGACCACTGGGGCAACAGCACCGGGTGGATGGATACATCTATGCTGACCTGGAGCGGGGGTCCACCGTAATGCACACTCAAGTGCGTGCTCAGAATACACCGCCTTCCGCTTCCCACGGCGCCTGTGTGCGCGAGTCTAGCAGCAATTGGAAGAAAGAAGGCAAACTGCGTCGGGTGATCAGTTTGCAGTTCTCTTCAAGAGGGGTGCACAACAAGCGAAGGCATCGACGAAGAGAACTGGCCGCTTGACTCTATTCACATAGCTCACTGTTCCGTTACCAAAGTCTGTCTCCCCCCCACCCCACCCCACGAACAGACACGTTCAATGCCTCGAGGCGTTAGCGTCTTGAAAGGAAGGCCTGGCATTGTTCCGGAACACTGTCGCTTACGAATGGCATCGCGGCTCACGCCCCACTTATGACAGCAGTGTGAAAGCACAGCCATCACTCATTGTTCGGAGAACTTCCCAAGCTTGCGTACGTACACTTTCACTTCGGCCTCGGGGCTGTCGTGTGCGCAGTTCGCGAGGCACTGTTATTGGTCTGTACACTGACGAGCGAGAAGACCGAAGCCCTAAAGGACGACACACCGAACAGAGATGACCCGCGCGTGTTTATAATAATAATAATTGGTTTTGGGGGGGAACGGAAATGGCGCAGTATCTGTCTCATTTATCGTTGGACACCTGAACCGCGCCGTAAGGGAAGAGATAAAGGAGGGAGTGAAAGAAGAAAGGAAGAGAGAGGTGACGTAGTGGAGGGCTCCGGAATAATTTCGACCACCTGGGGATCTTCAACGTGCACTGACATCGCACAGCACACGGGCGCCTTACCGTTTTTCCTCCATAAAAACGCAGCCGCCGCGGTCGGTTTATGCAGTGCAGCGTTTCGTTGCACTGCAATGCGCCAATTTGCGAAGCACCATACTCACGACACACTGAACCAATGGAGCAGTATCACACATGGATGCAACAACCAGCCCGACAACCTGTCTTAGTGCACCTAGACGACAGGCAGAACTGCTGACAACGCGCTGCACCCAACTATTTCAGTATACACGCCTCTCCGCTCCACCGCATCCACAGCCTATCGCGGTCTGAATGAATAATTCCCATCCGGCCTGGGACGTCGAGGCGTGGTTCCACTGCCACCAACCTCCACTCTCGCCACGAAGACAAAGAGGGCGCTGGTGACGGCAGGCGAGAGAGAGAGAGAAGCATGGAGGGATGCTGGGTGTGCTTCGCCCTCGTTATGCAGAGCCAGACGGCCAACGCCCTCTGGGACCCGGGGC
The DNA here is from genome assembly GCF_052857255.1 of Amblyomma americanum. Taxonomy (NCBI): domain Eukaryota; kingdom Metazoa; phylum Arthropoda; class Arachnida; order Ixodida; family Ixodidae; genus Amblyomma; species Amblyomma americanum. Next base: position 19,674,724 of record NC_135504.1, read on the forward strand.
CCAACCCTGAGGAGGCAGACAGCGGAACCCCGGGTCCCGCGCGCGCACGCCACGCGGGATCAAGGACGCATTAGTAACTCAGTTCCGCTCTTCATTATTGATCCCATAATTCCTCACCTCCTTTCCTTTTCTCAGCGTGCCCCAGAGAGCTCGTTTCGCGCTCTTCCGGGTTGTCGGAAAAATTGGCGAGCAGGGTTAGTGGTGACGGATCGGGCGTCTTTGAAGACGTAATATAATGGTGTTATACGCGAGAGGCGACTTCGTAACGCGGTTAAAAGCGGAGTGAGCAACTGGCCGGAGCATAACTGTGCACATATATGGCTCCTTTAGTCCGCGGCTGCTAGTTACAGAGCGATAGGCTCGGGCGCAAGCGTAACCAGCAAAGCTTAAAAAAGGGGTAGGGTTGTAACGTAGTTGAACCGAGTAGACTTGCCAACGCACGTGTTCATTCTTCGCCTCTTCTTTCTGGCATCTGCACGCGACCGCCTTTCTCGCTCTTCGTTTTCCGCATCGTCCCCGAGTTCCTCCGAACAAATCCGAGCTTACCCGAGTTACTCCGAACAAACCCGAGCTTACCCGAGTTACTCCGAACAAACCCGAGCTTATCCGAGTTCCTCCGAACAAACCCGAGCTTACCCGAGTTCCTCCGAACAAACCCGAGCTGACCCGAGTTACTCCGAACAAACCCGAACTTACCCGAGTTACTCCGAGGCTCCACACGATATTCTTGATTTGGGACCGTGTTAAGCACTGTAATAAATAAACGCGGGCGAAAGTGTCCCAGCTGCGCAAATGGAGAATGAACGTGGCCACGACTGAGCTAAACATAGCCCATTTACGCGCTATAAAGACGCTAATTCGACTGTTCCCTAGTGTACGTGTGCGGAGAGTGGGACGGGGGGTGAGAAAGATTAGAAGGCAAGCCGGCCCGCCCTGGTTGAAGAGGGCTGCTTCACACAACCCCTTCCGCCCACTCGTCTCTTCCCACAATAGTAAAAGGTGGGCGAGTACACCCCCCCCCCCCCCCCCTCCTTTCCCTGTCTGCCCCTCTACAGAACGAAGGCGCCGTCTCCGATATCTCCCGGGTCGGTCCTCACTGAGAATGCCGGGACTAAAAACGGAATCGCTATAAACGAAGCGTGCACAGACGAAGATGCCAGCCCTTTTCACTTCCGGCACCCAAGGCGTACGGTGTATGTATACATACATTAGCCTCTCAAGTGTGGAGCCCAGCGAATCAAAAGATAGGAGACGACTTTGTCGTAACAGCCAGGGCGCGAATTCGGCGAAGGAGCAGGGAGAAAGCTAGGCGCGCACGCAGAGCTGCATCGAGAACAACTTGTGTTTTTTTATTAAAGTGAAAGCATAACATGGCCCAAAATATTGCGGTTTTAGAAAATTAGCGACTAGTCGAAACCGTGTCGCATCAAAAAAGCGGGAAAATACGAAATGTTGACCAGTAGTAGTCAGTACTACTACTTACAACTGCACCAGCTACAGAGGAATAAGAACAGAATAAGAATAAAATTAGAATAGAATAAGATTAGAATCATAAAAGAATTGGAATGCAAATGAAACAGAATTGTAATAGAAATGCTTTCGCGTTACAGGTATTAAGTTCCTTAATTGCCCCTGGTAACTTTTTTTATGACTGTCACATATTTCACTCAAGTATCCCGCCTGACACTGACCAGTACTGTTGGTGTACGTTACACTTTCAATTCGAACAGGAAAAAAGGCCCGTGTACAATGCACGCATTTTTACACGCAACGATTCACGTTGCGTGCTGGAACCGTGGAATCGGAACAGGAACTTGCGTATGTCGTCTAGAAAACGCACTGCTGCACTATATTGTAAGTTTTATTATTTGTCCTTATTTTTATGCCACTTGCACCAACACTGCAGAATGACATCGCGTACAGAAAGGGCGCTGCTTGGACGACCCTACAATTCTACACATTCCTCGGGTGACCTGGGACTAAAGAAAAACTCGCAGTCCCCGTCCCATTCGACGAAAACGCCGTTCAACGTTTTCTATTCCGGGGAAGTGTTGCGACAGATTCAGCGTTCGACGCGACAAAGACAGGGGGAGGGAGGGAAGAAGAGGGAGTAGAACACACACACACACACACGCACACGCACGCACGCACGCACGCACACACACGCACACACACACACACACACACACACACACACACACACACACACACACACACACACACACACACACACACACACACACACACGCACGCACGCACACACACACACACACACACACACGCACGCACGCACACACACACACACACACAGGAACACAGGCACCCAATGAAAAGAGCCGACAGCCAAGGAACAGGGCGCTCGGCGTCATAACACGTGCGCGGCCCGCGCCGCGCACCGGAAGTGCGCTGGCGCCCAGGAATGAGCCGCGGGCCAAATGCGCCGCTCGACACACGGCGCGTGCGCAGGAATTCAATTAGCCGTCAACTAACGCCCCTCCTTCTTCACGGGCAGGAACACCGGCAACTATGTGCCGTTACTGCCAGAGGAGGAGGAGGAGGGGAAGGTGGGAGGGGAGGACACGTGCAGGGACAAGACAGCGGCCCGGAACACGGGCACGGCTTCAACGACAGGCGACGGAGAAAGGGGGAGCCGAAGTCATCTCTACACGTGGCCGCCGCCCGCGCGCCACGTGCCGACCGTTGGATACACGTAGAATGCAGCTCCTTAATGATGTCTCCGGGGGCCCCCCAAGACGGAGGGACGACTCTCAAGGGACCGATTGTTTCCGGCATCTATGCGACACCTTGCTCTTGGTTGCAATGGGGAACTTGCGCTGAAGTTTGCGGTGCCGATTGCAGCGCCATAACACACTGCCTAGCGGGAAGAGCAAGCAGTTTTGGGTAGTACTGTTAGTACTTTTCCGCGCCACTTTCAGGCGCTTATTGGCGTGAGCCTCCGCGCTCTGTCGAAGGCGCACGTGCCGTGCGTCAGCTATCTGGGCTACGCCGAGAGAAGCTAGGCAATGAATGCTGTCACCCAAACGCGGGTATCTAATCGCGCAGAATGTGTTCTCGCGTTTGCAGCGGCCCAAGCGGCTGACAAAAGCAGTTTTGAGTCACCGAATGGAACAATTGCAGAGCCACCTTGGCAGCGCAGGTTCCCCATGGGAGTCCTGCACAGAAGTCATCGAAGCAAACGACGGCATAATTTTAGCTCGAAGGTCACGCAGGTTCAGCAGTGTATGGCTAACGAAGGAGATGACAAGTAAGGCTGCATGCTAAATGCGATTTCTCTCGCTTCAATTACGCTATACATCTCGGCAGAGTCATACTAGATAGATCGTACTAATGTCACCATCATCCATGTTGCGGCGCCTGCGGCCGCAGCTGGCTCAGTGCAGGATTAAATGGAGAACAATCCACGTATGATGATGATGATGACGATGCTGGATAGGTTCTCACATGCCCGGAGCTGAATGATCCGCCTTTTGACTGATACAGGAAAAAAGTGATGCCATAATCAGCGAAGATTAACAGAAAAGCAGATGCAGTACGCGCAGCCTTCCGAAGAAGGCGAATTTAGTCCAAGGAAACGATGCGTCTTTTTCACCCGATAAATGCTGTTGACAACCCAGCAATCTTCGCATCAGTGGCTGCGCTTCGATTTAAATCAACTGCTGCGCAGTGCTGCACTACGTGCCATTTGAACAAGCCACGTGCACCGCGGATCCCTTCTCTGAATCAGCTCAAGTGAGACGACTCGCTGTTAGCGGGATAAAAAAATAAATAAGTAACCCTAAGAACGCCACGCTTGACCAACGAACGAACGTTACATATAGGAAACGCCCTGAAGCTTCGACCCTTGTAATTAACAGACGACACACGCACAGTTCAACACCGTCGTCCAAGCTTTGCTTCTCTACATCCGGGTTCCCGAAAGGCGGCTGCCCGCGTGTATATAGTATAAGCTGTTTTAAAGCAAAACTAAAGAAGCGAAGCTGCCGCAACAGGTGTGCGCGAAGTGAACCGGGCCGGAAGGAAAAGTAGAGAAAAGGCGACGCGCGTAACATCCGGGGTAACGTGAGACCGGATGTGCCGGAAGTGTGCTTAACGCCGCAGACGACGACGACACTGGGTGAGACCAGGAACGGTCCGGGGGGGGGGGGGGGGGGGGGGGGGGGACCTCCGCCCGTTTGTAGTAGAGTGCGCGCTAGCAGCCTCCCCCCGTTCGCCCACGGACGCCCACCTACTACTACCCGGCTCGGGTGAGAAGAGCGTCGAGTCGAAAAACAATCAAACGCAACATAAACACAGTGAATGATGGCAAAAACAGACGCCCACGACGCGATGAATGCGCGCAGCGTTAGCATAAGCGCTGTACGCCGGCATAATTGATCACGTTGGAAAGCGCTTGAAGTTTCACTTCTATCATTAGCAGTGATAACCGAATAAAAAATGCATTTCCGAGGAGTGCGGTGGTGCGACTATCCGACCTGAATGAATGAATGAATGAATGAATGAATGAATGGTTTATTGGGGCTTAACGTTCCAAAGCGACTCATGCTATGAGGGACGCCGTAGTGAAGGGCTCCGGAAATTTCAACCACCTGGGGTTCTTTAACGTGCACTAACATTGCACAGTACACGGGCCTCTAGAAGTTCGCCTCCATCCGAATTCAACCGCAGCAGCCGGGATCGAACCCGCGTCTTTCGGGTCAGCAGCCGAGCGCCATAACCACTCAGCCACCGTGGCGGCAATGAATGAATGAATTAATGAATGGATGAAAAGGACGGACTCTGCTGCCCGGTTTCGAGAAAGGAGGGGTTGCTTAAACACTGCGGAGGAGAATCTTGATGACTTGCGCTTGATCATTTCCTCAAACGCGGGGGTTCATGCCAGGACGTCGACCAGGGACAGGAACAAATCGACCAGATCAAGAGGAACAAATGCCAGGAACAAACCGACCGGGGCTGTCACTTCAAAAACCTTATTGCAAGGCAGCTAACACCAAGTCAGCGAAAGACAAGCACGACAAGCGCGGTCTACCATGAGATGTCAGTGTACGTTAAAGATCCCCAGGTGGTCGAAATTATTCCGGAGCCCTCCATTACGGCACCTCTTTCTTCCTTTCTTTTATCACTCCCTCTTTTATCCCTTCCCTTACGGCGCGGTTCAGGTGTCCAACGATATATGAGACAGATACTGCGCCATTTCCTTTCCCCCCAAAACCAATTATTGTTATTATTATTATTATTATTATTATTAACCGTGTAATCCTTTACTGCCATGCCAAGGTTCAAGAAATAAATCCTTATAACTGCTTCCGTAGTCCATTTACTTACTTTCCGGCCGAAAGTACCCGGTATACCCCTAAACCGACGGGTACCGCACCGCCGTACCGCAGCGGTGGCCTCGTGGTTTGGGCATCCGCCTCGCATGCGGGAGGTGCGGGGTTCGATCCCCACTCGGTACCCACCGGTGATACAATGGGTACGAGCTTTCCCCTGGTCTGGTGCTCGGCTTACGATAGCGTTATATGCTTGGGAAATGCGTCTTTCAGCTCACCTCGTGCAATGAAGACTACCTTGTGCCATGGCGCTCTTTGGCCAAAGCAGCCCTTGCGCCATAAAAATTCGTCATCATCATCACCCTAAGCAGAAGGGAGTGATGGCCAAAGGAAGCGGACATCGGGGAAACGACCTTTCTGTCGGTTCACTCCTAACGTTCCACCACCGCAAACGCCACCGAGAGTCCGCGCCGGCAGGGAGCGCTGACCACAGCTGCCACAACGCAGGCTGTTTTTTTTTTTCTCTTTACCACCAACCCTCTCGCCTGTTCTGCACGGCTCGTTAACATCTTCATTGGGGAAATGCGCGCTTGAGGGAACGACATATTCCGCGCTCGTGCCCTTGCTCAAAAAAAAAAAATAAGTAAGAAGAAGAACGCATCCGCGCTTTCGGTGTTGACTTCCGCCAGGCGTGGGCTAGATCGTCCTGTCGCCCGTCCGTCGGAGGCGGCGGCGGTAGAGCGGCAGCTATCCATCCGGTCAAACACACGGGTGAGACGCGCAGGCGTGTGTGGGCCACGCCACTGCCACATGCATACACATCGCCACAGACGTGTGTGTGTGTGTGGGTGGGGGGAGGGGGGGGGTGCGACAACAACCAACCGGAAGCGGCGGCTGCAGACGAACGAAAAGCCAAAGAAGAAAAAAAGCGAGTCAATGGCGGCCGGAAGTGACGCCGAGTTTGCTCAGAAGCCCCGCGCGGATATGGCGCGGGGCAGCACATAGAAGAAGCGCGCGACAAAGCAGAGTCCAGCGGATGCGGACACCGCTGACCAAACGTCCGAGTGTATAGGGCCGCCTCCCTTCCTGTGCGGTCGCATGGTCCGACTGTTGGATCAGACGCCGCCTTCCCTGTCTAAGCTAAGCATGCACGCTTGAGCCAGGCATAGCTCTTTCACACGCACTCGGCATGTCAATGAACTGAAGCTTTCTGGCTCCGGATCGCTCGAATTGTATACATAGTGGAGTTCCCGGGTTCGAACCCGACCGCGGCGGCTGCGTTATATGGAGGAAAAACGCTAAGGCGCCCGTGTGCTGTGCGACGTCAGTACACGTTAAGGATCCCCAGGTGGTCGAAATTATTCCGGAGCCCTCCACTACGGCACCTCTTTCTTCCTTTCTTCTCTCACTCCCTCCTTTATTTATTCCTTTACGGCGCGGTTCAGGTGTCCAACGATATAACAGACCGATACTGCGCCATTTCCTTTCCCCCAAAACCAATTATTATTATTATTATTATTATTATTATTATTATTATTATTATTATTATTATTATTATTATTATTATTATTATTATTATTATTATTATTGTACACAGTGACTTTCCGCTCAGCTATGCAGCGGGCACGTCGAGGGCTTGTGAATATGTGGCGGCGGGCAGGGAAAGACACTTCCTCACGTTAAGCGGTACTCGGAGCATAGCTCACTTAAGTAGAAAAAAAAACGGTGTTTCCCTGAAGTTCCCGTTTACAATGTTTACGCTGCGCCTCGAGTAGGCGACCACAGACTGAACCCAAGGAGGGGTGGCTAGATGCGGGCCTTAAATATTGCGACAGTCAACAGACAGCAGTGGCATCTATCCTACAGCGTGATGTGAAAATACTCACTCCGCTCGAGCACATATCTGAGACTAGGGACACGTGGCCAGAGATGAAACGTTATCACCGGCTATCGCACAAAAACCGCAATGCTCTGCTTCCACTGACCAGAGGATAATTACGCTAACTACAATAATGGTGAAGTCGGAGACTATTAGTACACGACGCGTATGACGTCGACGCGGTAAGCACCAGAAAAACCTGTCTGTTACAGCTCATCGTCATCAGTCGTCTTAAATAAGGCCACTGCTGGACAAATGCGTCTTCCATATCGCTCGAATTAACACTGTCCTACGCCAGCTGCGGCCATATTACCCCCGAAAACCTCCCAATCTCCGCAGCCCACCTGATCCTCAGCCCACCTGACCCTCAGCCCACCTGACCCTCAGCCACCCTCTACTACGTGGCTTGCTTGCTGCTGTTACGGCAAATCAATAATAGTAATAATTGTTTTTTGGGCAAAGGAAATGGCGCAGTATCTGTCTCGTATATCGGCGGACACCTGAACCGCGCCGTAAGGGAAGGGATAAAGGACGGAGTGAAAGAAGAAAGGAAGAAAGTGGTGCCGTAGTGGAGGGCTCCGGAATGATTTCAACCACCTGGGGATCTTTAACGTGCACTGACATCGCACAGTACACGGGCGCCTTAGCGTTTTGCCTCCATAAAAACGCAGCCGCCGCGGTCGGGTTCGAGCCCGAGAATTCCTGATCAGTAGCCGAGCGCCCTAACCACTGAGCCACCGCGACGGGTTACGCCAAATTAAAGAAAACATTTTTCGATGCTGCTTAAACTACACCTACCCAGTGTGCTCAACGCTTCATCTTCTTCAAAGTCGGTCGCTTTTCTCAGCTTTCTGAATTCCAGAAGGGTTACGAAACGCCCAAACCACGCCACCTCCGCGTTTTATACACCAGCGCGACCCAGCCGGGCTCTGGTTCGCAGAAAGCGGCGCAAAAAATAGGAAGCCACGTGAAAGGCGTACACGCGAGCGGCGACGGGGGAAACCGGAATGCCCTCGCGCATTTGTGCGAGCGTACGTGTACGCGTTCCCCATTCACGCCGCCGAGAGCGTTATACAACGGCCGGTCCCCGTGGGCGGCCGAGAATACGGAACGGATCTCGGCGGCTGCCCACGCTCGGACCTCCGAGGCAGTGGGCGCGAGTAACTTTAACCACCACGCCGTCGTGTACGCGTGCGTGGGTAAACACGGTGAAAGGACAGGCAGAAGAGGGGAAAAAAATCTGCATCGACCAAGGAGGCCAGGTGCGTATACGCCTAAGATGAAGATTAACCGGAAGAAGAAAAAAAAAAACTGAGGCAAGTCGACCCGGCAGCTACACAGCGTGTCGTATATATACGCACACCGGGCGAAGCACGCAGCGTTAATTAGACGCACTGCACGCGTAAACATAGGCGAGCGGACCACGCCAGGTCGAGTTGCGTAGGACGCGGATTCGAGTGCGCTGGCGCACGGGTCAGCGTGAACTTCGCGGTGCTGTTAGAAGTATACGGTGTTACGCGGGCGGTTGCAGTGCAGTGGAATCGAGATTTGGGGCAGCTGGTTTGCGTTCAAGGCGAAGAAAACTGCGCATGAGATCGCGAAGTAAAAGAACAGCGCCCGTTCTGAGTTCATTGAATAACCGGCCGTCTTAAGCGTTGTTTTCTTCGCCAAGTTTGCGGTAGTCTCCGAGCGGTGCAGTCAACGAACTTAATTCGGGTCTACAAAGAATCGCAATGAACAACAGATCCAGCACCAGCTCCTTGCCGCTGAGTGGTTCATGCAGTAAACGGCCCGGGGGCGCATAGCAGCGATTTCTCAAAACTTCCTAGAGGGCTTAGATTCGCCACCACCAGGGGGTCAAATGACTAGTAGCGCTATCTGTTGCAGGTTCCAGGCGACCGCCAGAGGAGACGCGACGACCAGAAGGCCGGCTGACACTACAGCTACACCCCATGAGCAAAGGGTCAATGACTGGTAGCACCATCTGTTGCAGGTTCCGGCGACCGCTACAAGAGGCGCGACGACTAGAAAGGTCGGCTGAAACTACAGCTACACCCCATGAGCAAAAGGTCAAGGAGTGGTAGCTCCATCTGTTGCAGGTTCCAGGCGGTCGCTACAGGAGGCGCGACGACTAGAAAGGTCGGCTGAAACTACAGCTACACCCCATGAGCAAAAGGTCAAGGAGTGGTAGCTCCATCTGTTGCAGGTTCCAGGCGGTCGCTACAGGAGGCGCGACGACTAGAAAGGTCGGCTGAAACTACAGCTACACCCCATGAGCAAAAGGTCAAGGACTGGTAGCTCCATCTGTTGCAGGTTCCAGGCGATCGCTACAGGAGGCGCGACAACGAGAAGGCCGGCTGACACTACAGCTACACTCCATGAGCAAACGGTCAAGGACTGGTAGCGCCATCTGTTGCAGGTTCCAGGCGACCGCTACAGGAGGCGCGACGACCAGAAAGGTCGGCTGACCCCCAAGATACACCCCGTGAGCTGTAGGGACGACGTCTCCATAGGCCATCTACGGAAACTGGGGGGCCAGCTCACCTCGATGAGCGTGACGACGAAGACGAAGAGTGGCGGCGGCCGGCACGTGTAGTGGTCCGCGTAGTACTTGCGGTCCCTGCCGTCCGGCAGGAACTCGGTGGCGATGGCGCGCACCATGGTGCGGAACAGCGAGCCGCCTCCTGCGCCTCCCTCCGCGACGCCAGGGCGGCGCCACGGGCCTTCCTCCTCGTCGGCCGCCGACGAAGACGAGCCGCAGCCTGCACGCACCCAGGAGTATACAAGTCGTTTGCACCGAACTGCGTGCTATGTCATGCCATGCCACGCCACGTGTTCCACACTAGACTATATGCATAGGAACTGACTATGGGGAGTAAAAAGGGAGTAGGCTGTCCTCCGGAGCAGGGTGTGCGCTAGAGGACACCTTAGAGTGTATGGTCTCATTAGAATCATCACCAGGACCACGGGACACTGACCTCCAATTAGCCTAGCTTTCAACGCCATTACCTCTTGTCATATGTCATTATACGTCATGAGATGTCGTCACAGCGTGTTTATAGTCGCCCGGAAACTATCAGGGACATTTAGAACATAGTGATTCTATCGATTAGGAACATAGGGGAACATCGGGGTGCCAGATCGGAGGCGCAGAAAAATTACCGGAGGGCCGTTAACGTCCTGCGCCTGTGCATTGGCGCTCCGCTGTTCCCCTACGTCCCTAACCGCAGCAGGGTCACCCTATCCTAAAAGACCCCATTACCCTTTTCCAGGGGATCTACAGTGGTCCTAGGGATCAGGTATCGGTATACGACGGCCCGGGGAAGACTGGGACAATGCGGAGGATTGCTCCCAATGCGGCCTTCTCCATCCACGTGAGTAGAAATCACGGACTATCTGCCATAATGGGATTGTACGTATAGGAAGGAAGAGGCAATAAAGGGGGGATGTTCGCTCACCGTGGTATCCCCTTCCGGGAGTGGTGGCGGCGCTGAGCGTGCCGTGCCGCTGGCAGCAGTTGCCTCCTCCGGGCCCCCGCGCTTGGTGCCAGATGTCGCGCTCGTCTCGGCGGTGCACGGCGATCTTAAAGCTCCGAGTGCGCTTGCCGCTCATCTGAGAGAGAGAGAAAGGCGAAGGGAAAAGGAGGATCAATACACATGCGCGCTCCTCGAATTATCATACACCATTCTACTAATTAACAGTACACGTACACACACGCGCGCGCAACTTTTGGACCAGTAGCCGAAGCTGGTCCGGGCGCACGCTCACACGAACTTGGCAGCAAATAGTGTGTCACTGAACTCCATCTCAAGTCAAGGACGAAGAAGATGGTAAAAGAAATACGCCTGTTACGGTATCCTACAAAACTATCTGCGAGATCTGTGGAATGAGGGATAGGCAGCTTTGGACCAGTAGCCGAAGCCGGTCCGGGCGCATGCTCACACAAACTTTTCAGCAAACAGTGTGTCACTGAACTTCATCTCAAGTCAAGGACGAAGAAGATAGTAAAAGAAATACGCCTGTTACGGTATCCCACAAAACTATCTGCGAGATCCGTGGAATGAGGGATAGGCAGCTTTTGGACCAGTGGCAACTTTTGGACAAACTTGGCAGCAAATAGTGTGTCCCTCAACTCCATCTCAAGTCAAGGGCGAAGAAGACGGTAGGGTTTCGCATAGTGACTGTGCGAATGTCCGGACCCCGTAAGAGTATCTGTTACGGGTCCAATTGGACTTATTTTTGGAAATGTGGCTGAGAGTTTGAAGGATGCTTAACTCCCGCCACCGGTTGGCCCGGTATTGCACTACCTCCGGGATCGGCCTTGTCTTTAGCGCGTCTGTACTATCCTGTCTTTCTGCCCCATCTTTCAACTCTCCTACTCTCTGCACGTGGTAGCGATTGTGGCTCGGCTAGAGCCAGTGAGCAGGCCTGTGCACTTTCCTTTTCTTTCTTCCTGGCGACAACAGACAGACAGAGAGAAGAAGACGGTAAACAAAATATGCGTGTTATTGTATCCTACAAAGCTATCAGCAAGGTTCGTGGAATGAGGGATAGCTGAAACAAAGACGAAGGACAAACATCAGATACACACAACACAGGCGTCTTGTCCTTCGTATTAGTTTGCACTAACCCTCATGCCACGGATCGCAGATACAAACTTGTCCAAGTTTCCACCCTTATATCTTCGAGATAGTACAATATGCTCCTAAGTAGGTTAAGAGACGTTCGCTCCGCTCTAATCGAAAAGACATCCACTCGTTTGATTATTAGTTGTATCGCTCGCTCAATGACGTTCGCACAGTGTGCAGTGTAGCCTACCGCGATTTTTACAGCGCGCCCCAAAGCATGCACGGGAAAACGGCTCTGCGCAATTTACGGCATGCGTAAATCGCGTGCTTTTTTTAACATGAGAAAAGTAAAGCGTTGTATAGAGCCGGAACAACTTCTCAAGTGCGAAGTCTTGTATTTGAATGGAAGACAGTCAGTTCAGACAGAGCTAAATGAGAGCATATGTCTTGTCCCCCCCCCCCCCTCCTCCCCTCCAGGCCTCTTTCTTCATCGAGCTTCAACGAAAAGAAATTCCGGTCGTAAACATGTACGCAATTCAAAACTTCTGTCGCAACGTCCGGGTAAGTTCGTGAAGATAGAAAATGGCAGACTGTTGCATCCATGCACTCTAAACATGAACACGGATACATGAGTGTAAAATGTAAAAAATGGAGTAAGCTGACCTCTTGAGCACACTCTAAAAAAAGGAGCGCGCTCGAGGACAGTTTACACCATTTTTACTCCTTTCAGTTTAGAATATATAGGCCGACTTAACTTCTGTACGCCCTGAAAAAAATCAGCCGAACTCAAATAAGGAGAAAAAGAGGAGAGATAAAAGACACAAAGAAAAATAGGTACAAAAAAGAGAAAGAAATGCAAGCAACTAGACAGACCTCTTGAGGACGCACAAACAACCCCTCGAGGACAATACAAGGTTACACCGAGCAGAAGGTGAACACAGTAATGGCAAATCACAAAAAAAAATAGCCGCGCAAAGAAACCATTAAACGTATACGAGATTGGAATCAGGCAAGCGAATGCGCGGCAGTGTGCGAGTGTGTGTGCATCGCTTTGGAAGAATTCGCGCACATGCCTACCCCTGAAGCAATCGAACCGAGGAGGAAGCAGAACCAATCGGGGTCAGTGCCAATCGATCCAAGAGTGCGAGTCCCCGTGCCCATGGCTGACGCTGCCGTCGAAGGACAGGCCCCCCAAACAGATAAAGGTACAAAAATCATCGGTGCCATCGCGATCGATTTGCAGGAGAAGCTGGTATCGCTAATGGGACAAGCATGTTACGTCCCGGAACGCAAATGGACTCGATATATATACATACATATATACATGCGGTAGTTGGTTGAAACTGGCCAATACGGCTTCAAGACCTGTCGCATGTGAGGCATCGTCGTGGCTGCCGTAATAATAATAATAATAATAATAATAATAATAATAATAATAATAATAATAATAATAATAATAATAATAATAATAATAATAATAATAATAATTGGTTTTTGGGGAAAGGAAATGGCGCAGTATCTGCCTCATATATCTTTGGACACCTGAACCGCGCCGTAAGGGAAGGGATAAAGGAGGGAGTGAAAGAAGAAAGAGGTGCCGTGGTGGAGGGCTCCGGAATAATTTCGACCACCTGGGGATCTTTAACGTGCACTGACATTGCACAGCACACGGGCGCCTTAGGGCCGTTTCACATGCTGCGAATTTCACCGCGCGGCACTGCGAATTCGTTCGCTCTGGGGCGGAGAGGGCCGCCGCTCTTGCCGCAGACGGCTTGCGAACGATTTCCGTCCGGTTGGAATTCGTACGCAGCGTCGGTGTGTTCGCTCTGCGACTGACCAATAGGCAGCAACCTTTGCTTGGCTCCCCGCCAGGCTTGGCTTGGCCAGCTATGGCTGTCCTTGCACTCACGCCTCATGGGTCTGACGTCACTTGCGGTCACGTGCCACAGCTGAAGCGGCGCCGCGGCAAACACAGTGTCTTTTGGTATTCACGTCCAATGATTTCATTCAGCGCACCAACGTACTTTTTGAATAATTCAGAACTGTTTACTTTAATAAAAAAACATTCAAAATATTTTTTTGTGTCTAAAAACACGCATGACTACAACAACACGATCACATTCCATGTTGCATTAATGCCACGTTTAATCACGAGTTCCATGAGCAGTCATCTAGCAACCCTGCTGTCACACGGAACGAATTCGCAGGTCCTGCGTTGCATGTGAAACGACTAAGCGGCAATCGCATTGCGGCGTCAACGGCGGGACCGAATTCGCAGTGCCGCGCGGTGAAATTCGCAGCATGTGAAACGACGCTTAGCGTTTTTCCTCCATAAAAACGCAGCCGCCGCGGTCGGGTTCGAACCCGGGAACTGCCGTAACCGAGCACCTAGATTGAGCGCGAAATCCAGCCTTTGCACCCAATCAATCAATCAATCAATCATTCAATCAATCAATCAATCAAACAGTCAGTCAATCAATCAAATCAATTTCATTCATTAAGGTATTCTACCAACAAATCAATCACACTCATTAAGGTACTATATCAATCAACCAAAAGATCAATCCCAACAGGCTTTAAGCATCAATGACGTCAGTCATCCTTCGATATGCGGATACCCCGATTATGACACAGGAGCAGGAAACTCACCCTGCCTCAGCAACGAGAACAAAGTTGATCTCAGCACAGGCTCGAATACGCGAGAGATCGCAGAGAACACATCACGCTGTTCCTGACAATTCTTCCGCAGTAAGGTCTGCATATAAAAGCTAAACCATGATGCGGCCTATATTCCAGACCGGAGAGCCTCAGCTTCGAGAGCTCCGCCTCATACAAGTTCGAAGTCGGCGCGCCATTCTCACAAGGCAGTAAAAATGCCCGCCTTTCACCAAGAGCGTGACACGCCATTTACCTAAGGGTGTTTCCGAATAGCGATGTAAAAAAAAACTCACGGTCCCCTTCGCGGGTACCAAACATCATCATGACTATTCCCACCCGATAATCATCAGAATCAGCAGCAGTCCTGTTACACCCATTTCATCACAGAGGCCACTCCTCCTGATCTCCAGATAGCCTGCACCAGATACGGTCACCCAGACACGGCAACAACAATGCAGCCGAACTATATAACCATCGGCAGATATAAGCGACAAGGCAGGCAACATTTATCTGCAAACTACCTTGCATACCAGCGAAGTAAACACAGTCCTCGAAAAATACGAGCACTTACTGGTTGGCCCCGATGCGACCATCATCGCGCGAGTTCCCGACACCACCACACCATATGCGAGGGGCGACAATCGCTGCCAGGGCGAGCGAAGCAGTGGAACCACAACAAGCCGAGGCAGCGACCACAAACAACAGTTCCGGGAGAATAGATGCACACAGACGCCGCTCGGAACCTCGGAGCGTGGACTGGCAGAGCAGGGCTTCTCCGATCACAAGAGCGACATTTCGGTCCAGTAGACCGGAGGGGGCTTCGGGGGTCACCGCAGATCGGTCAGTCGTCGTGGGATCGCCAGCCGCGACAGAAAAGACAACACACGTGTCCCGCGAGCCAGCGGAGGCTGGCTGCCGGCCATTGGTCGCCGGCGGATCGTCCGATGGGCACCAGCGTCTCACGTGCTATGAAGAACGCGCTGCTACAATCAAAACAAAGGAGAAGCAATGCGCGCGCTGCTGCCTGAGCGGTGAATTCGTGTTAATTTTTTTTTATATTTCCAATATTATTTTTATTCTTACAATTATCATTATCATTTAACTACTCGGCTATAAACATCAGTCTCGATCTCCTGCGTGCGTTATGCATTTCCCGTTTCATTTCGTTGTTTCTTTGTGTTTACTTCTTCCGTCCTTACCATTCATTTTAATTTCGTCCAGGCATTATTTACCTAAAAAACTCTCTGTGCCCCCAAATTCTAGGCCAATCCCCATAAGTGGGCATGTGCCATAGTATGTGGACAACAACAACAACAACAATTCGTGTTCTTTTTTTTTTCAGATTCCTCCATATTTTTGAACCGCTTGAGATAAACTTGGATGTTTTTTCCTCTTTGGATCTGCACCAAACCCTGGCCAATCCCCCACCGTGGGTATGCGCCATCGTTTTTGAGGCAACAACAACAACATTCACCCCATCACCGAAAGTTGCGATTTAACGTTCTCATAGAGTCCGTCATTCCTTACCCCCCCCCCCCCCCCGAAAAAAAAAACAACCAATTATTATTAATAGAGTCCGTAAGCAGTTGGGTACAGTATTGGAGCCCGCGGAGCCGGTCGTCATTGGCTAGAAGGCGCGCTGACCCGCCACGGTGATCAGTGGTTATGGCGTTCGGCTGCAGAACAAAATGTTTCTGGATCGAATCCCGACCGCGCGGTCGCATATTGATGAGAGCGAAGGGGAAAGGAAGCCCATGTTGTTCACTGGGATGTCAGAGCACCTTAGGAGAAACCCAGGTGAGCGAATTCTGTCAGGAGCTCTCTACTGCGGTGCCTACTGCTCTCTGCCTCCTTTAACCCGTTTCTCCGTTCCATTCACAGCGCGGTTCCGGTGTCCACGTACAGCGAGGCAGTTATTGCGCTTTTCCTTTCCTCTCGACGCATTTGCTCTGTATTCGAATGAATGAATGAATGAATGAAAAACTTTATTGTATAAGGGTTATTCCTCGCAGCGTAGGTGGAGCCCTCAGTCCAGGGCCCCAGCGGCCTTTGCAGTCTTGCGAGCCCTGTCGATCAGCTTGAGCTGCTCTTCAAGCTTCGAGCTGGACAGCGCAGCCTCCCACTGATCCGGTGTAGGTGTGTTGTTTATCGGCGCGGCCTGCATTTTCTGACAGGCCCATGTAACGTGGTAAAGCGTTGCGTGTTCACCGCATAGCGGGCATTTGTTTTCATAAGTGGATGGATAGATTTTGCTGAGTAAACTCAGATTGGGGTATGTATTAGTCTGTAGTTGTCTCCAGGCAACCGACTGCTGTTTACTAAGGTCTTTGTGGGGAGGCGGGTAGGTCCTCCGGAGGGCTCGTTGGTGTTCTAAGATGGCTCCATACCGTCTAGTGACTGCGTCCAGTTCCCCTTCGGTGCGCGCCTCCCGGTTGGCGTATGCTCGGGCATTGGCGTCCGCACATTGGTTCCCTTTGACAGCCTCATGGCCTGGTGTCCACGTGATGAAGCATCTCGTAAAAGTGATTGTCCTCGCCTTGAGTATGTGAATGGCTGCATTGGATATGCGTCCACTGCTGTATCTTCTGCACGCCTCTTGCGAGTCTGTAATGATGTGTGCATGGGGCTCGTCACTCTGCTGGGTGATGGCGAGTGCAATTGCTGCTTCCTGTATTCGAAACGTTCGTAACCTCGGCTCAGTGTATGAGCGATCGTCAGATCAAAGGCGCGTTCGTTAAGCCTGCTGAGGCAAAACGCAACAACATGGACAACCTCAAATGTAAACATTCTATTCCAATTCTCTTTTCTATTTTTCGTCTTGCCATTGGCTCAACCGGTGACACTGCTTAGAGGCCGTCAGAGCCTGCAAGTCAGCGCAGCGAGCGATAAGAACGGAGTCGGTTAGCAGAAGAGGGAAAGAGAGAGGAAATGAGGTTGTTTCTGCTGTCTTAGCTTCAGCAAAGCCATTCAGCAAAGTCGCCGCGGTCGGGTTCGAAACCGGGAACTCCGGATCAGTAGGGCGCTCGGCTACTGATCCGGAGTTCTCGGGGACCGCGGCGGCCGCGTTTCAATGGAGGCGAAACGCTAAGGCGCCCGTGTGCTGTGCGATATCAGTGCACGTTAAAGATTGCCAGGTGGTCGAAATTATTCCGGAGCCCTCCACTACGGCACCTCTCTCTTCCTTTCTTCTTTCACTCCCTCCTTTATCCCTTCCCCTAACGGCGAAGTTCAGGTGTCCAACGATATATGAGACAGATACTGCGCCATTTCCTTTCCCTAAAAACGAATTATTATTAAGCTAGGTGCTAATATGAACCCTGGCCCGCACGTACACTGATACGGAGAAGCGCCGTGGACGCGCCTCCAGGACCAAGTCGAAGACAGTGTCCAGCAACACTATCATGTTGCGCTTCCAAATCCTTCAGGTGGGAAGTACGAGTCCACCCTGGGAAAAGACGCGGTCGTTGTTCTTTCGCTAGTTTGCGCAAAGGCGGAAAACTGTTATACTGCAAACCTCCTCCCTTCTTTCCTTCGTTCATGCTTTCCTTATTTCCTCCCTCCATTTAAGCAGACCAAAACACATGTCAGCCAAGGCGCCTTTTGGTCACACCGTGCTTGCGCCATCGAAGCGAAATCATCATTGTCGTCGTTGTCATCCCTATCGCTCCTTGTAAACCTCTCCCCTTTTTTCACTTTCTTGTTTTTCTTCTTTTCCCTCTTGTTTCGCACTGCGGCGGCCGCGTTTTGACGGAGGCGAAACACAAAAAGGCACCCGCGTGCAGTGCAATGCCAGATCACCAGGCGGTCGAAATTATTCCGGAGCCCTCCACTATGGAACCTCTTTCTATCTTTCACATCCCTCCTTTATCCCTTCCCTTACGGCGCTCTCCAGGTGTCCGCCGAGATGTGTGAGACAGATACTGCGCCATTTCCTTTCCCCAAAAACCAATTTCCAATTTTAGTTCATTTGTTTTTTTTTACTTCTGTCATTCCTTTATTTTCCGCAGGCTAGCTGGCTTGCTTGGTTGCTTCCTTCCTTGCTTCCTTCCTTCCTCCTTGCTTCCTTCCTGCCTTCCTCCCTCCCTCACTCCCTTCCTTCCTTCCTTCCTTCCTTCCTTCCTTCCTTCCTTCCTTCCTTCCTTCCTTCCTTCCTTCCTTCCTTCCTTTCTTTCTTTCTTTCTTTCTTTCTTTCTTTCTTCCTTCCTTCCTTTCTTCCTCCCTTCCTTCCTTTCTTTTTTTGGTTCCTTCCTTTCTTCCTTCCTTCCTTCATTCTGCCTCCTTCCTTCTTTCATTCTTCATTTCTTCCTTCCTTCTTTATTTCATTCTTTCAATCTTTCTTTCACTCTTTCTTCGCTTCTACTGCCCCACCCCAAGCGGAGACACACCGCAGCGCGGCTGAGTGGCCCAGAATCCGATTACGCTCGTACACCAAGCACGCCGCTTCGTGGCGGCTGCCCTAATGCCACATCCATAGGCTACCCATATCATGCACGCTGTGGTCTACGCTGCACGCATACTGCACGCACACACGCACACGTGAGCGGGACGAGCCAAACCCACGTCGTCCGCCCACGCCCGGCGTCGGGCCGAGAATGCCGACGACGAAGACGACGCCGAGACGTGGTGGCAGCTAGTGCGGACGCAGCCGAGCAAGACAAACTGACCGCCTCCGCACGCGCGCAACGCGACGCGACCGGCATCGGGAAACGAGACGGGAAGGCCGCGCGCCTATGGTTGCCAGTGTGGACGGCTGGCGACTGTGCCGGGTTCTCTCGCGCACTGCAGGCTTCTTTCTCGATGCTCGCTCGGAGGGATCCTTTGTGCCCTGGTTTCATTTTCTTTGTATTCAGTTCTTTTATAATAGGGTCACGGTACCCCCGTACCCCATCAATACTAAACAAGTGGAAAGCGAGAGAGACACACTGCGCTATCCTTACAATAATTTCTTTAGACAGTCTATAGACTCTCTACAGACAAACCCTAGAGGACAGTCTATAGGCAATACAAATACTATAGACAGTCTATAGGCAATCTATAAAATTATGGTCATACACATTTAGTAGACCTAGCCGCCACGGTGGCTGAGTGGTTACGGCGCTCGGCTGCCGGCCCGAAAGACGCGGGTTCGATCCCGGCCGCGGCCGGGTCGAATTTCGATGGAGGCGAAATTCTAGAGGTCCGTGTGCTGTGCGATGGCGGTGCACGTTAAGGAACCCCAGGTGGTCGAAATTTCCGGAGCCCTTCACTACGGCGTCCCTCATAGCCTGAGTCGCTTTGGGACGTTAAACCCCCATAAACCAAACCATAAACCAAACATTTAGTAGACATTTGCCTATAGTCTATAGACAGAATACAGACTGTCAATAGACAAAAAGAAATATGTATAGGAAGGCAATAGAGGCTATAAGAAGTCTATAGCCAGCGTATAGACCATATTTGTAAGGGGGATACACTCACAAATGAACCCCCTATTGAAAAACACAACCATACATGCAACTCCACTGTTCTTAGAAGCGCACGCGCTCCCCATTTAATATACTCTACGGTCATCTGTCCATCTAAAAGTACAACCAAACAGGCTGATAGACACGACTAACCCGATTCCTTTTTTTGTGTGTGTGCTTGCGAATAAGTAAAGGTTGCGTCAGTTCTCCACAGTACGCGTTACGCTAAAACGAAATAAGAAGTGGTGGTGGAACTGAATCGCTAAACGCAACACCATCGGCGTTGATGACAAGCAAGATGGGTTCAATGGTTACCCTCAAGGGAGTTAGTTGACGTGTTCCCTAAGTCTTCCCTACTCGTAACATGTGTGCCAGAGATCGAACCCACGACCTCGAACTCAGTAGCCGACAGCTGTACAGTTGAACCTCGTTATAATAAAGTAGAAGGAGCAAAGCGATTACTTCGTTATAGCCGTAGCTTCGTTACATCACGTGTTTACCGACCTTCCGATGGGAAAATGCAGTGCCCTGGTCTGGGATTCGATCCCAAGACCTCGGGATCAGCAGCCGAGCCGAGAGAACCCGGAAAAACGGAGCGCACCCTGCGCAAGCGTACAAAGCCTAGCAAAACGCGACGTAACGCACCGCATTACTAATTGCATTGAGTGTGCGTAGATGGCGTCTTCTGGAGTAAACTACGTTATACCGTGAGTGAATGTGTGTATGGATTGTGGCCCTGCAATGGACTGTGTTCTACTGTGAGTGAATATGTGCATAGATGGTGACTTCTGGAGCGGTCTGTGGTGTGGACTGTGTGGAGTGAATGTGTGCATAGATGGTGACTGCGGGAGTGGAGTATGTGCTATTATAAGTGACTGTGCGCATAGCGGGATAGATCCGACAGGCTTTGGGACATTGTTAACATAGAAGTGACGCTACGGTGGAGCAATTGCCGGCAGAAGAAGCAAGGCTAACCCCACCTGTAGCTTTCAACACCTCAACTCAACTACTAATTGAAAGGATTAAGAGCCGTCTACGATAAACAGCAAGAAAAGCATCAGCGCCGCGGAGTGGTCGGCCAAGAGCCTCAAAAAAGTGACCGCTCCGCGGGTACACACCGGTGTATGAGACGGAGGAAAACCGCGCGGTCAACCCTCGCTCCAGTACCCACCTGCACGTATAAGTATACATACTTGTTTCCCCATGGCGTTCACATCTTACGGGGTCATAGACGGCGGCGGCTCACAATAGAGAGAGATATATACACTAGCCACGAGCGGGGGGAGACCACAAATCGCCCCGTCGGCCGGAGTGCCTCCATAAGCGGGCGGCCGTCCGCCTAATTAAAGAGGGCAGGCCGCGGCAGTCGTCGTCCACCACGCAATGATCACAAAGCGGAGCTTCGCCCCCCCCCTCCCCCCCACTCTGCTCGCTTTCTTGCTCTCTTAGCCTCCCACGCCCCACGGCAGCGCCCCCGTATCATCTCGCCGCCACAGAGGAGAGCGCACAAAGACACGTGGTTGGGAAGAGAGAGGGAGAGAGATTATATATAAGGCATATAGAGCTACACAAAGAGGGCAATGCACACTCCAGTTTACATTGTTGCCGAGTCGGGCACGCTTTAGATGCTGGCGTTCTCGAGGTACAAGTCGGGCTTTTGAGTGCACAGGTCGAAGCTATGCGAAAGATGCTCACGGTTGCTCCCAAGTATGGGTACCATACATCTTGGTTTATTGTATGCGGGTACACCATTGATTTAAGCAGCTAAAATGATTGATCGATCGATCAATTGATCGATCGATCAATCAATCAATCAATCAATCAATCAGAACATTGCGATTTCGCCCGCAGCATAGCGCAGTGAAAACGCGGCTGAGAAAAAAGTGAAAGTTCATAACAGGTGAGGAATCGAGGAATAGCATACAGTTACGTAAAGTCGTTTCCGACACTCATACAACCACAGGGAGGGAAATAGTTGCCCAACCGCAGCAGTGTCCTAGTCCTTTGAGCATCCGCCTCGCATGCGGAAGGTGCTGGGTTCGATCCCTGTGACACACGGTACTGTGCCGGTGGTACAAACGATACAAGCTTTCCCCTGGCCTGGTGCTCGGCTTCTGTGGAGTGAAAGGCTCGGAAAATGGTCCTTGACACCGTCTTGAGAACGCCTTGTGCTGTGGCGCTGTTAGGCCACCGTCGTCTTCATTAATTGTTGCAAATACCTAAGCTTTTCGGACACGCTTCCTTGCGTCTTTGTGCAATGTGATCAGTAGAACGTCAACAAAGTTTCTCGGTTTGAGGAATCAGCTTATTTGCATGTGTATGCATGCGTGCGTGTGCGCGTATTTGCAAACATCCGCCCGCCAATGTAAGGCGCGCGGAAGCAGGTGTCAAAGCAGGTGGCTTTAAGAGTGCACTTTCGTTAAGCCAAGCTGTAAACCGTAGCTAAACAGAAATAATGCCTCTAAAAGGAGAAAGGAAAATGGCACACGCTATTTCGCGTCAAAAGATGGAGAGGGAGAAAGGCGGAAGGGAAAAACGGCCCAGAGTAATAATAATAGGTTTTTTTGGGCAAAGGAAATGGCGCAGTGTCTGTCTCATATATCGTTGGACACCTGAACCGCGCCGTAAGGGAAGGGATGAAGGAGGGAGTGAAAGAAGAAAGGAAGAGAGAGGTGCCGTAGTGGAGGTCTCCGGTATAATTTCGACCACCTGGGGATCTTCAACGTGCACTGACATCGCACAGCACACGGGCGCCTTAGCGTTTTTCCTCCATAAAAACGCAGCCGCCGCGGTCGGGTTCGAACCCGGGAACTCCGGATCAGTAGTCGAGCGCCCTAGCCACTGAGCCACCGCGGCGGGGCGCCCAGAGTGCGAAAAGCAAAACAGGGTGCATGGTGAGAGAGTGTCCTGTTATACAGAGTGCATGCCGCGCAAATCGCCTCACTAATGTCGAGTAAAGAAACCGAATATATAAAGGAACATAAGAAAACAACGCTGCGATTAGAGACGCCATTGTTACATAGAAAACAATTGGCGCTCCTCTTCTATACGAAGCAGTCGAGGCCGCAGCCAGAAGAATAGCATAAGGGCACCGCCTGTGGCGAGGGGCGGCAGTTATAGAAGAGCACAGAAGAACTCAGAGACAATAAGAGGAATAAAGCCACATGCGAGCAGGACAAACACTGACAGCGTATAGTCAGCAATTACCTACACTCGCGAGCAACATAAAAGGGAACACACAGCTCGGCCTCAAGAACCATTTTCACTTCTCTACCTCAAGAACACTTTAAATGGCTCATGTATCTAGAGGGAAAGGGTGCTTTTCACTCACAATTCGGCAGCGGTGTGGTATACGCTGCGCGCTAATAAAGTGTTCCCCTTAACACTACCGCGGCCTGTACATCGACGAAGAGGCGGCGACGAGATTAAGAGGAGAGAAGCAGCAGCACCGATTCGGTCAGTGCCGTCCCATCATGCCTATCTGTTCCCACACGGCGCTGCCCGCTTACCGCCAGTTCTTCCTGTATGTGTACAGGTATGTATATAGGTACTACATACATACGTATACAGGTACACACGTAGAACACACATTCCCACCAATCTGGGCACGGGCGAACAGCGACGACCGCGCATGCGGCGGCCGTGTCTATATGCGCAGTCCTTGAATAGACAGATTAGCGAGCCAGCGCTGTGCGGAGAGGTGCTCGCGGCAGCGCTTTCGCCGAGTGGGATTGAGAGCGGCCGCGATGTGTCTACGCTCGGCGGGCGGCTTTTCGGCCCGTTCCCACGGTGGCTGCCTGCCTGCCTGTCCGGCTCCGAGGAGCGATCTAGACCGACGCTATGCGCCTGTGACTCTGCGCCGCCGCGGCCGGGCTATGCAGCGTTCACGCTCGTTCTCTGTGTTCGTGTGTTTATGTAACGTCCCGCCAGCGGTCATTGAAGGGGGCGGCAAAAGTCGGGTTTAAAGCAAACACGGAGACCCCATAACGCAGCGGCCGCAGCCACCACGGTGCGTGGAATGCCGAAATGCATCGCCCCCTCCAACCCCTGTGTTATTGTTGTAGCCCGGCCGAGACTAAACGCTTGATGACGATAAAAACACCGCCTCCGCCTCTCCACATCCCTCCCCCTCCCACCTCCATCCCAGCCGCGGACGATGATGCGTGCATAAGGCGCGAAGAAAGAAAGAAAGAAATAAAGAAAGAAAGAAAGAAAGAAAGAAAGAAAGAAAGAAAGAAAGAAAGAAAGAAAGAGAACCTCCTCGGTGGCCGTATGACTGAGCTCATGTGGATGTCAATGGTAACCATTCCTTTGTGGGAAAGAATCTGCCGCCGTCGCATTAGAGTTTGACCCTGACCCCCCCACCCTCCCCGCCCCTCGCTTTTCGTGCACCGACACAGGGATATCTGCTCGATCTGAGATACCCACACAACACCTCCCGGCCTGCTTCCAGCTTCGTCTTCCGGCGAGGACTCCGTGGATCGTGCGGCGGTGTGTGTATATGCTCATAAGCTCTATTGCCTGACGATCTCTGGGGGGCTTTGGGACCGACACGCCAGGAAGGAAGGGCAGAATGTCCGAATCGTGAAGACATTCATGAGTGGTCGCAGGCGTTCTTCTCCTTTTGACTCTGCGTCGCACTCTCTCCTTCACCTCTGTCATCTCGCCGTCGTTCACGCAAGAGCCTACCTCTCTTGTCGTCCGAGAGACTGTATTATACGCTTTGAGAGACCCCGGTGAACCAAGCAAGCTCGGCTGCATTTTCATCCGCCCGATCGAGCACGTTTCTCTTTGGCCTCTCGCCGCGTCGTGAGGCTTGAGAGCGCGTGCCTTTTCCGAAACATCCCGGCGATGAGGCAGCAGTGACTGCGCGGCTGAGGAGACGACTTACGTGCGGGTTAGTTTCCAAATATACTGACCCCTTTGCCTTTCTGCACCTCTAGATTATTGGCAGATTCTCGAGTGGAAGCCGCTAGATGAGCGAAAGACAGCAGCAACAAGCAGAGGAGTATACGTTTAACAAGACGATCAACACGCAGAAATCATTAGCAGGCGATGTACCCTTACAAAATTTCATTAGTCTTACAGACTATATTGGACTGCGTATTGTAATTTTCGTAACGATGTACGTTAGGCGCATTCCACAACCCCCTCCCCCGGCCCCCCTTTTTTAAAAGAGGACACTCCCTACAGGTTTCACTCGCGTAAAGTTCCTTAATTCGCTGATTTCATCCCTACATCATTTATATGCTACTGATTACAATCATTCGTGCATCTGTTTCTTCCTCCCTTCAGCCATTCGTTCTTTCAGTCATTTGTTCGTTCATTCATCTGTTCCCATTCATTCATTCATTCAATTGCTCGCTGTCCCCTGCACATCTTTCTTGATTCCTTCGTTCACTTGTATCCTTCGTCGTTCATTCCTTCACTTGCTCTGTTATTCACGCGACCATCTATCAGTCCACGCATCCCCCCCCCCTCCACAAAAACACCACTAACTGATCCCGGATTTCCATAAAAGACCTCCACCAGACCTCCTTCCAAACCCACGAAAAGCATAAAAGCTTCCAAGCGAAGGAACTCGAACGAGGCTTCCGACCAAGGCCACGGTGCTGCACAATCTCGGTGCGTAGCAAAAGCAGCGTCGCTGGCCTCTCTGCCATCCCGAGGTTTATATTAAACGCAAACATCATTTCGAACGACGACCGGAGCAAAGCCTGATGACCCGACACTCGACGGGTCAAACACGCTCTAGTCCACACCGCAAAGCCCGCGCACAGGCGCGCACTGAAGAGGTATCCTGCTGTGCATGCTCCGCGAGGGGGCACCGTGGTTCCCTTGAGAACGCTCCCGCAGCCTGGCAGCGCCACCACCGGCGCCGCGTCAAAGTACACACAGGAGACAGGCGCCTATTCGAACGGCTGCAGGAAGGATCGAAGCCGTAGCCACCTTCACCATCTTGCGGGACACCTCGGTTGGCCTGACTTAGAACAGGCTTGTGAACTCGTGTGTGGGAACGGAACGTCGCCGAAACCGAAACAACGCTTCTTGTTGGACGAGGCCTACTTTTCGGGGTTAATGGTCATCGAGACTCAAGCTGCCGAGAAGCCCCGTGCACACAGAAGGCGGTAACAGAAGGAGCACAAGTAGTCGTCCACTCTTTGTTTAACAGTCGGCTCGTCTGAGCGGTCGCCTCTTCAGCACGCTTGTTTATGGGAGCGCTTTTGTTCGCCGCTTTGCAGGCTGCCGCTTGTCAGGCAGCGGCTTTGTTGGGAAGAAGGCGCCACCAGGGAGTCAGACGTCGTCGGATTCTTCTTCGGGCTCCCGAGTGCGCTGGCGAAGACGCTGCTGTGAATCTTTTCTGCGCGTCGTTTCGCGCGAGTCATTCACACAAAAAAGAAACAAAGGAACCGAAGCGCCCCCCTTTCGTTTCGGTTCCTTTTGTTCGCGGGTCTTCGACGACGCCGCCGCCTTCGGAAATGTGGAGGCACGAAACGTATTTGTCGCCGCTTCCCGCTTTCTATTTCGTCTTGTTCGCGAGCCGCTCTGCACAGCTACGCGGCTTTGGCTTTTGTCTTTGGCGTTGCTGGACAGCGTGCTCGTCTTGCCTCCTCGTTGAGCGTGTTTGCGGTGGGCGGTAGACGTGTGGTAGCGCGGTGTCTTTCGGGCGCTTCGATGCTCGCTTTGCGGTATAGCTAAAGGCCCGGCCGCCAAGGACAGGGAGGACAAGGCAGGGAGGAGGACGGGGCTTGCCTATAGCTCTTCCAGACTCGTTGCGATGCGGGGCACGGCTTGTGGTGTCTTCCCACGAAGAGAATTGCTGATGCGGTGTCTGGATATAGCTATGTATACTGGTTGGTTTCATCGCTCTTTGAGACAAACGCCATAATTTGGACAAGGTAAGGCGCCCGTCTGCTGCGCGATGTCAGTGCGCGTTAAAGATCCCCAGGTGGTCGAAATTATTCCGGAGCCCTCCACTGCGGCACCTCTTCCTTCCTTTCTTCTTTCACTCCCTCCTTTATCCCTTCCCTTACGACGCGGTTCAGATGTCCAACGGTATACGAGACAGATACTGCGCCATTTCCTCCCCCCCCCCCCCCCAAAAAAAACAATTATTATTATTATTAAGAAAGCAAACGTACAAGTGAGCCCTCTCATGCCACTAGGTATATGAAGTGGCATGCATGATGGGGGGGGGGGATATATAAAATAGGCTTTTCTTTGGGATAATACAGTTTCGAAGCACCTCTCATGGATGCGCCTGCCAGGGAAGCCGCTATGAATATTTGATTGAGAGTTTTTGATATGCGTTCGCGTTCAAGTTCACGTCGTGATTTTCACGGGGGAACTGAGCCTCAGATTTCCGTGCCATGCCATCGTTACTGCGCCGGAGTTTCAATAATAATAATAATAATAATAATAATAATAATAATAATAATAATAATAATAATAATAATAATAATAATAATAATAATAATAATAATAGGTTTTTGGCGAAAGGACATGGCGCAGTATCTGTCTCATACATCGTTGGACACCTGGACCGCGTCGTAAGGAAAGGGATAAAGGACGAAGTGAAAGAAGAAAGGAAGAAGAGGTAGTAGTGGAGAAGAAGAAGAAGAGAGCTCCGGAATAATTTCGACCACCTGGGGATCTTTAACGTGCACTGACATCGCACAGCACACGGGCGCCTTATCGTTTTTCTTCCATAAAAACGCAGCCGCCGCGGTCGGGTTAACCGAAAGGCCTGCACGTGGTTTCCAGTGAGGAGGACGGCGGAAGCAAACCCCTGGTGGTCCTCGCCATGTATCTTCGCGTGATGCAACGACTACGCGTGCGGTGTTGTATAAGTGCAACACGAAGGAAGAAAGGAGGAAGCTGCCGCCACGCGAGTGGAGAAACGACAGGGAGCTCCTTTCCAACGACGACGAAAGGGCGCGAGTTCACCACCGCCAAACGCCGAAAAACGACGACCCACGGGGGCAACCGCGGCGACGTCGTCATTTCGATGGGCGTGCGCCCGACGCCGGAGGAACGGGTCGAGAAGGGGAGAGGGACCACGGGCGCATCCGCCGGAAGGAGGAGGTGAGTGGCTGCGTGCGTGAGGTGAGACGCGGCCCTTCCACGAAGCCGAAGGGCGGCACATGTGTGCCTCGAGGAGAGAGCGCGCTACGGGTCCGGCCGGCGCAGTCCACGTGGGTTGCCGCCACAGACAGCCGGAAGGGTCGGCGGAACTTTGGCTTACTGTGGGCTCCATGTACTCGCCCGAACACTTTTGCCCTGGGAAAAGGCGCGAAGAGTGCGCGACGCTGTTTTTCAATGACAGTGGCCTCCCTCTAATAATAACAATTGGTTTTGGGGGAGAGGAAATGGCGCAGTATCTGTCTCATATATCGTTGGACACCTGAACCGCGCCATAAGGGAAGGTATAAAAGAGGGAGTGAAAGAAGAAAGGAAGAAAGAGATGGCGTATAGTGGAGGGCTCCGGAATAATTTCGACCACCTGGGGATCTTTAACGTGCACTGACATCGCACAGTACACGGGCGCCTTAGCGTTTTGCCTCCATAAAAACGTAGCCGCCCCGGTCGGGTTCGAACCCGGGAACTCGGGATCAGTAGCCGAGCGCCCTAACCACTGAGCCACCGCGGCGGGTATGTGGCTTCCGTCTCAGCTACTGAGCTGGAGGTCCCGGGTTCGAACCCGACCACGGCAGCTGCGTTTTTATGGAGGCGAAACGCAAATGCGCCCGTGTGCTGTGCGATGTCAGTGCACGTTAAGTATCCCCAGGAGGTCGAAATTATTCCGAAGCCCTCCACTACGGCACCTCTTTCTTTCTTTCACTCCCTCCTTTATCCCCTCCCTTACGGCGCGGTTCAGGTGTCCAACGATATATGAGACAGATGCTGCGCCATTTCCTTTCCCCAACAACCTATTTCAATTTCATTTCAAGACTAGATTTATGTCCCGTCAATGACCAACATTTATTTGTCAGTCAGCATTTGATCATGTCTTCCCATAAAGCTAATTTAATTGGTTAGTTTGACTGACTGCGTGAATGACTAACCAACCGTTTAGTAAGTTAATGAAACGATTTATTTATTTATTTATTTATTAATTTATTTATTTATTTATTTCGTTCAGCAGTGCCAAGCTCAGACAGGCAAAATTCGCAGGGCCTGTCACGAGCATTTGGAGAGACCGGATACATATCGGTTGGTGCGACACGTGGAAACAACACTGCACGCGAAATGTTTTTATCCTTCACTCACACACGGATGCGCGCCGGGTTTCCGCAAAAGTTTCTTCTACATACAAGTGTGGTGAGTGCACACAACGCCGCCTTTGGTGTCGTTCCTGTTAAAAACGGGGAAATGGTGACGCGACAATCCTTTCTTGCTGACTGCTCGTTTTTTTTTCTATTCACGGGTATAAACAGAATCCGTGCTTCCGCACTCTTTGTATCACACTGACGCCACAGCCTCATTTCCAGTCACTTTCTCAACAAAACGAACACGGGTTCACGACAGGCACATCCTTCCTCCTGTCTTGCGTCTGCTTTCTTTCTTTCTCTTTTTCTTTCCTTCTGTCTTTCTTTCGTCGCGTGGTGACGATGGCTGCGCATCAGTGGGCATTTCGAAACTGCCTGCCAGCTCCCGGGTTCATTAACACGCCCGTCACCGCCCGGGGTTTCACGCGCCAAAATGTGCGTGGGAAAAACGCAGGCAAGCGCGCCCGCATGGGTGACGGGGGAGGGTGAGTGAGAGGCCATAAAAGAGAGAGGAGGGTAGAAAGTGAGTGAGCGGGAGCAGTTCGAAAGGAGTCGAACAACCAGCGACGCTGAGTCACCCACAAGGCGACGACACCGGGGCAGAGTCCTCCTGCCAGGGCGCGCTCACACGAAACCGCGCCAGCAGCATGCAGCCTTCGCGATGTCAAACACTGCAGCGACATAAATGTCTAGCTAGGACGGGTGGTATGAGGGATCCCGTTTTAAACGGGCAGGTGGCGGCTGCCACGAACCTCGGCAATTTCCCCACTGAAAAACAAAACGAAAATATATTCCCCACCTTTACGGTAGTAAACCTGTATACAGGTATACTACATAACAACATAACATAATACACAAGTATACTATATAAATAGCAAGCCTTCATGCAATGAAAATTCAGGTTCTTTTTATAAAATACCAAACATGCTGCCTAAAAAGCCACCGTTAGGTCGTTTCCTAGCTTTCAAAAGCCACCAATCCAGCTCGCGTACGGAGGTCCTGCCTACCTTCCACAGAGGGAAGCCGGATAATTCGGCTGACGTTTAACCGAAAAGCGGAGACAGACAAAGACACGGGACTTGAGAAACATCCACTCTTTATCTCCTAAAAATAATAATTGGTTTTCTTGGGAACGGAAATGGCGCAGTATCTGTCTCATATATTGGCGGACACCTGAACCGCGCCGTAAGGGAAGGGATACCCCGCCGCGGTGGCTCAGTGGTTAGGGCGCTCGACTACTGATCCGGAGTTCCCGGGTTCGAACCCGACCGCAGCGGCTGCGCTTTTATGGAGGAAAAACGCTAAGGCGCCCGTGTGCTGTGCGATGTCAGTGCACGTTAAAGATCCCCAGGTGGTCGAAATTATTCCGGAGCCCTCCACTACGGCACCTCTCTCTTCCTTTCTCCTTTCACTCCCTCCTTTACCCTTCCCTTACGGCGCGGTTCAGGTGTCGAACGATATATGAGACAGATACTGCGCCATTTCCTTTACCCCAAAACCAATTATTATTATTATTATTAGGGAAGGGATAAAGGAGGGAGTGAAAGAAGAAAGGAAGAAAGAGGCGCCGCACTGGAGGGCTCCGGAATAATTTCGACCACCTGGGGATCTTTAACGTGCACTGACATCGCACAGCACACGGGCGCCTTAGCGTTTCGCCTCCATAAAAACGCAGCCGCCTCGGTCGGATTCGAACCCGGGAACTCCGGATCAGTTGTCGAGCGCCCTAACCACTGAGCCACCGCGGCGGGTCTTCTGCACCGCGTGTTTCTGAGCCTTCGTGTTCTGGGTCGTACCGCGCCCACGCGGCGAGAGCGAGAGAAATCAGAGAGTGGACAGAAAGAAATAGAAATGAACCGCGTCCGGGCCATTCCTCCTTAGTGAGAGAACATTCCGGCGAGGCGGCGACAAGAAAGGGGTGCACACGGCTGCTGACGCACTCGTCGTGGCCGCGTCGGCGGTGTCGTCGAACAGCAGCCAGCTGGACTGCGAACACGGGGCGCGCGCAAACACGACACAGCGAGCTTCGGCGCCGCGCCCGTGAGAGTGACGGCGACGTTGGTGTCGATCAACGCGCTCAAGGTTGCCGGCACGCCGTCGGCCCGTACGTTGCTCCGCGGGGCAACGGCGTCGTAAATCAGCCGGCGTTGGTGACATTTGCGCGGTGGCAGTATACAAGAGTGTGTAGCTGGCTAGCCCTAGCTCTCGGTGGGGAGCACACAGAGTGATACATTGTTGCGAGCGGTGGCTTTTGGCTTCCAAGCCGCGCGGCGCCGCCTTTGGTTGCGCGGGTCTGTACATTTGGCACCACGTGTGTGCTCCGTTCGTCGGCGTCACGCTATGCAACAGTGACATCTGGGGGCTGGCGAGGGAGGACAATACTCCGACCGCGTCCGTTATACTATTATAACCATCTCGTTTTATTTATTTTTTACGACGATAACTGCTCTTTCCGGAGGTTTTTTTTTTTTTTCCCCTTGGAAAAACGTGTCGTCGGAGTAAGCCTTAACCAAACACCGAAAAACTGGTCGTTCATTCGATTATTTATTTATTTATTTATTTATTTATTTATTTATTCCAAGATACTGTCAATACCCACAAGAGATTGTAACAGGAGTGGGCACAGAAGTTAGTACAGACTGAATAAAGAAAGTATAGAAGACATAAAAGCGGCACAATCGACTCCTGGGGTCTTCACAAGGCAACTCCCAGAAAAGGTACGAGAGCCCTCCACTACGGCACCTGTTTCTTCTTTCACTCCCTCCTTTATCCCTTCCCTTACGGCGCGGTTCAGGTGTCCAACGATATGTGAGACAGATACTGCGCCATTTCCTTTCCCCAAAAACCAATTATTATTATAAAGCTTATACAAGCGAGAGTTACCCCTTATTGCATTCGAAACATTCCTCATTCCTCATGAAACATTGCTTAGGGCTTTAGTTTCAGAACGTGTGGATTGGTGTCTATATACTTGCTAGCGTAGTGTCTTATGACGATGATGGCCTCTGGTTGAATGCCATCCCACCTGTCACGTGATCCCCTTGTATACGTAAGACCAACCTGTCACTAATAACCAGGCTTTTTTGTTCCTCCTCCTACGTCGGCAGCTGAATCTCGGCTCCTGCCTTGACCCGCATTGGATCAATACTACACCGTGAACAGAGCGTGTCCTCCACGATGTGTCCTATGTGGTTACGGTATCCGGCTTGGCTCACGTTGGTCTCAGAGCGGATTGAACCTTCTGTCTTTTCCTTCCCACAGCCCCCCACCCGGCTTCCTAAACAATGCGAACGCCAACTCCGCACAGTTGCACACGCAACAATAAAGATTCACCAAAGCGCACTTAGCTGCCACAACATATCTGCTAGCGCTGCAATCACGACCGTAAACGCCACGCCTTCGCGACATATCCCTCCATCCAGCCGCAATCGAGTCACGACTAAACAGCGGACGAATTGAGCGAGTACGAATCCACAGACGTGACGCGAACGGAATACGCCGACACAATGTGTGCAATCAGCGAGCACCAATGAGAGAAAACTGAAGGAGTGGAAAGTATATATATACAGGGACGAAAACGTGGGAACCGAAAACTGTCCCGCTGCACTGACACAGTCAACCACGCCGATTGTCTACGCGTATAATAATGCACATAATGAACCGCTTGACGGCGCGTGCAGCAGCAGCAGCAGACTCGCGCACATCCCTCAATCACATCACCGCTTCGAGGCCAATGGCGCTATTAGCTGTAGTAGATAGACACGCACAAAAAAAAAAAAAGATAACGGCAGGTGCAATCCTCCGTGAGGAGGAGGAGGCCTCATTAGTGGCACATTACACACACACGCACACTCGTGGAAACAATCAACTCCGCGACTAGCGCGCGAACAAGCGTGTAATACGTGCATCGATGCACGCGACGCAAAGAAAAAGCAAAGACAAAGGGCGAAAAAAAACGAGAGAAACGCAGGAAGGTGTCGCTACACCGTTACGGAGCGAAGGACAGACAGTCGGAGCCCTACGCAGACAGGGAACGAGAGAAGGATCGAGAAATAAAGAAGGGGAGATATCGGTGTGTGTTCCTATACCCTTCCCCACACCTCACCCTCCCAACCGGACCCCGCCGCAATGGCGCCGTAGCTCGTGTAATTACAGGAAGAGCAGCGCCGATAGCCTATACGCACAATAGACGGAGAGCGCCCCCCCCCCCCCCCCCTAACTTCCTTCACCATGCTCTCGATAACGGTGCCGCAATCACCGCTAGCGGAGATGCATTCAATTGGGAAAGAGGGAGCAAGGCTTAGCCGTGACGGTATAATGTATACGCGTTGAAAGACGGTCCCAGTCCGGTTAAAACCGTGCAGTGTTGTGGAAGTTGAGCTGTGAAACAACGCGCCTATATAACGTTGCGCATTCCAAGGCCAAGATTAATAATAATAATAATTGGTTTTTGGGAAAGGAAATGGCGCAGTATCTGTCTCATATATCTTTGGACACCTGAACCGCGCCGTAAGGGAAGGGATAAAGGAGGGAGTGAAAGAAGGAACAATAGGTGCTGTAGTGGAGGGCTCCGGAATAATTTCGACCACCTGGGGATCTTTAACGTGCGCTGACATCGCCAAGATTAAGGCTGATTCTGCTTTTGAGTTGTGTTATGCCCCGCCGCGGTGGCTCAGTGCTTAGGGCGCTCGGCTACTGATCCGGAGTTCCCGGGTTCGTACCCGACCGCGGCGGCTGCGTTTTTATGGAGGAAAAACGCTAAGGCGCCCGTGTGCTGTGCGATGTCAGTGCACGTTAAAGATCCCCAGGCGGTCGAAATTATTCCGGAGCCCTCCACTACGGCACCTCTCTCTTCCTTTCTTCTTTCACTCCCTCCTTTATCCCTTCCCTTACGGCGCGGTTCAGGTGTCCAACGATATATGAGACAGATACTGCGCCATTTCCTTTCCCCAAAAACCAATTATTATTATTATTATTATTATTATTATTATTATTATTATTATTATTATTATTATTATTATTATTATTATTAAGTGTTATCGCCCCCAAATGGCCCACATCGGCGTCACGGGACAGGGGTGACAGACAGCAGCAGTGGACCCAGTGCAATAAAGCCTATTGTGTCGGAAGCAATCCTGATTGGCGGACTCCCAAGTGCACTATACAGCCGATCAAGAAAACCAAAAGCGCTGCAATTAGTCGCAGACGGGAAAAACAATAGAATATCAGTCAAGCCTCCTCGTTACAACGAAAACTGTCTATATCGAAGAAATCTCTATGAGCGAAAGTGGTTTAAGTTAAACGTAATCTATAAGTATAACGCAGTTTCCCACGGGTATAACGAAACACCGGTTATTGCGAAACAGCTGCAGCTCAGCCGTAAAGCGAATCACGCGAACCGAACAGCGTATGCTATACTGCACCGTTTTTACTAGGAAGAAAAAGAGTTTTCCTTCCCCCACTAGCGGGGAGTATGCGCGCAAAACGGAGGCGGCGATAGAATCTCGAAATGGCCCATTGTTTTCTGGATGCGCGGCGCTGTTTCCGCGGACAATACGTGGAGCATATTTTTTTACCTTTTTTTATACTATCAGGTATTCTTGCTTATTTCGTTTCTGTCAGCCCCCTCTGTACCTTGACAGCTGTTGCCGTTGTATGGACTGGGGTCATTATAGTGATTACGCACCTACTTTCCCCACAGGTGGGAAACGGGATCTGGGTCAAGTAGCCGGTGATCGCATTGCGAGACGTGTCTATTTTGCGACGTATCATATTGAATATATACCGCAATAAGCTGCGCCAGCGTGTCGTTTCCCGCTTACAGGTATATAGCTTCAATCTGAGAAACAGGGCTGTTGTTCAATAACACACCCATGATTGCGGTTATCGTTACATTTACTACTCTGTCTGAACCGGTAAAGAGAACAAATTGTTCCAGGAAAGTGAGCCTTGATTGATCTAGGGATTGAGTGAATAACTGAAATATTCACTGATTCACCTATTCAATGCCACGCGATTTATGAAGTTAGTAATTAATAGATCCATTCCTTGCTGGATTGATCTATCGGCTGGCTGAATGACAAGTAATCGATCGATTAATTAATTGGTTTGATTAAACGCTATCAAGAAAGAAGTGCTGTAATCGACAAGTTCGAAAACATGAACTGAAGTGAGTCAACAATGGACACAAAAGAGGCCCCTTGTAATCGCCCCTTCATGTATCCAGTGCCAACTTGCTGTTTTCTTCTCATGCTTTTGAATCTGCACTAACTATAGACCCAAATACTAACTAAAATAAACAACTAGCCCATAGGTCACCAGGTATCACAAGGTACCACGATTACAGCAGCAGGATAGAGGCAACCGGAGATAGCTGAGCGAGGTCTTTGTCCTTCAGAAACGTCACCCGTCTGACGATGACTGCACTGATGGCGCCGATATGACAAGCGAAGTGATAAGCGGCTCACCAGCCGCTCCCAGTGCCGTTTAACAGTAATGACTCTCACACCGGACACGCCTCGCCCCATTTCGACAGGCGCTCACAGACAGCACCTCCTCCGGTTCGCAGAGCTCTTCAGGCAGTGAAAGGTCAAGTATGAGAACGTGCCCGCAGGGTATACAACTCCAAACATCTCTCTTCCTAGTCCGCGGTGACGGCTGAGACGGTTGGGATCAATAAATGCGTTCACAGACAGGTCGGACAAGGGACATCCGCTCTTCCTCAAAAACAATCACGAACCCTATCAGGGCAACAACGGAGAGAGAGTTTCTCAACGCCTTCACCCCTCGCGCAGCTTCTAATGCGATTTCAACGACCCGCAAGCACCTTTTGAAGCTGCGTTTGCGTTCCGGGGTTTCAATGGGAGCTCTCTGAAAAGACGGACTAAGGCGTGTATGCCGTGCAGGTGTCTATACGTTGACGCCAGGTCCGGGGTCTTTCGCTCGTTCCGTTCGCCTTGGTCGTTACGTGCGCAACGCGGAAATGCGACGTTACCCGCTCCAGAAGCGCGGACGGCGCTTTGGATTCCCACGCGGTTTTCCTTCGCAATGCACGGGAACAGGGCAGGCTCTGTTGTGGATTGCCTCGAGAGAGCGGGGCTCGAAGGAAGGGGTGTAGGAACAAGAAGGCTTGCAAGGAACGAACGAAGGAGGGAAGGAAGGAAGTAGTACAGGGGGAAAGACGGTGGAGAAATGTGGCTGGACTTCCGCGAGAGGGCGGGCTGCTCGACACGATCGAGAACGAGAGAAAGGAGGAACGCGAGGGAGAAAGAAAATTAGGAAGGAAGGACAGCCGCATCGTGAACTGAGTTGAGAAAATAAACTTGATTAGGACTAACGAGAGTTAGGAGCGCAGCTGCGGGGGAGAAAGAAAGAAGAAAGAAAGAAAGAAACGAAGGAAGGAACGAAGGAAGGAACGAAGGAAGGAAGGAAGGAAGGAAGGAAGGAAGGAAGGAAGGAAGGAAGGAAGGAAGGAAGGAAGGAAGGAAGGAAGGAAGGAAGGAAGGAAGGAAGGAAGGATTGATACAAGTCGTTAAGTATTCGTCACAGGCATCGAAATCGAGCGCTTTTCTTAGAAATGTGAAAAAGATAGTCAAATTAGAAGACATTTCAAAAGAGAAAGCTGAATGAGAAAATAAAAAGATAACAGAGTTTGGAGGGGGGGATGACGTAGGCAAGGTGGCGCAAGCAGCCGCCCCGGACAAAGGGTAAAGCCATTATTATGCATCCACCCATCCATGCAAGGCTGCACAGTTTATATATTTAGAACTGAGGAGTTTACACCGCCGGAGAAGTTTACAAACACGAAGGTAGAGGAGGCTGCTTGCGAGTTGCACAGGCAGAGTCATTTCTTTGCTCCTCCTCCTCCTCCTCCTCCTGCCTCAGTCGCGCTCCGGCTGGTATCGCCCGCGGCCCGGAACACGGCATGCCAAGAGACGCGCTCCGATTGCCACCACTAGGAAGTGCGGGCGGCCGGACCAAGACAGAGAGAGAGAGAGAGAGAGGGGGGGGGGGAAGGGGGGGGGGGGGGTTGAGGAAGTGTATACGACCAGTGAGAGAGGGAGAGAGAGAGAAAAGAAAATCCGAGTCACGGAAGGGGACAAAAAAAAAGAGAGGGAAAGAGATAAACAGAAGGTTCAAGCCTCCGGTGCATAACGTGACCTACCGAGCGTTTCTGCTACGCAGGCAGGCACGAATTAAAAAAGGCCTCTCTCTCGCGACAGCGGCAAGAAAAGAACGCGGCGGCGGCGGAGTGCCGACGTGAAAAGGAATCACCCCCCCCCCCCCCCCCCCCCCCCCCTCGGGCACGCCAGACTGGCTCGAAACAAAAGGCATCTCCCCCTCCCCCCTCCTCCCGACGA
Organism: Amblyomma americanum; assembly: GCF_052857255.1. Taxonomy (NCBI): domain Eukaryota; kingdom Metazoa; phylum Arthropoda; class Arachnida; order Ixodida; family Ixodidae; genus Amblyomma; species Amblyomma americanum. The sequence continues at coordinate 19,712,190 of NC_135504.1, forward strand.
CGACGCGCAGTATACAGGGCCTCCTCCGTATAACAAAAGGCATACAAAAGAGCAGGGGGGGGGGGGGGGGGGAGGTGTGCGAGTGCGTGTCTCTAGAACGCGGATCTATCGTGATTAACGGGACTCCGTTTCAGATGCCTTTTGAATACGCCGCGCCGTGTGAGAATAGTACATAGGCTATAGCGAGGCATATAGTGCCTGACACATGCGGGATCGTGAACGGTATATGGGTGCGAAAGTGAAAACACTGCCAGCCCCCCCCCCCCCCCCCCCTTTTACTTTATTTCTGCATTCATTAATTTCGACAGTGTCTTTCGTTTCGCCTTACAGCAACGGGGGCGAAGCTGGCTAAAGCATCATATACACAGCGCTCGCGTGTGACTCAGAGCACAGAGCTTCTCAAAATTGCCTGAATGCTAAAGAGGCGCTGCGGTCGTTCGTCTACCGTGGGCAGCGCAGAAATGACTTGGAAGTAGACTCTTCGCGCTTGGTCTAGCTATCAGCGCTAGTCAGAACACGTGGGTTCAGCCGTGACAATACTTTTCTCGAGGCGGACCTAATGCCGAACAATCCTCTGCCGAACAATCGCTCGCTTTAAATAAATCGTACAAGGGAAAAACACTCTATTAGAAGAATTTAAGCTTTGGTAGAGTGGAGAGCACTGCGTCGCAGATACATATGATGATGATGATGATGATGATGATGATGATGATGATGATGATAATAATAATAATAATAATAATAATAATAATAATAATAATAATAATAATAATAATAACTGGTTTTTGGAGAAAGGAGATGGCGCAGTATGTGTCTCATATACCGTTGGACACCTGAACCGCGCCGTAAGGGAAGGGATAAAGGAGGGAGTGAAAGAAAAAAGGAAGAGAGAGGTGCCGTAGTGGAGGGCTCCGGAATAATTTCGACCACCTGGGGATCTTTAACGTGCACTGACATCGCACAGCACACGGACGCCTTAGCGATTTGCCTCCATGAAAACGCTGCCGCCGCCGTCGGGTTCGAACCCGGGAACACCGGATCAGTAGCCGAGCGCTATATATGAGCATATATATTATTCCGAAGCAGAATTGACGCGCTTCGGACTCATCAACACCACAGCCAATTATTAAGCCAAGCTTGAAGTTGGTTGGTTTATGGGGGCTTAACGTCCCAAAGCGACTCAGGCTATGAGGGACGTCGTAGTGAAGGGCTCCGGAAATTTCGACCACCTGGTGTTTCCGGAAATTTCGACCAACCTGGGGTTCTTTAACGTGCACTGACATCGCACAGTACACGGGCCTCTAGAATTTCGCCTCCATCGAAATTCGACCGCCGCGGCCGGGATCGAACCCGCGCATTTCGGGCCGGCAGCCGAGCGCCGTAACCACTCAGCCACCGCGGCGGCTTGCAAGAAGAAGCACGAAGCATGAAGTAGCATGAAGTGCGCACTTCCCGAAACGCCCTTTAGGAAATTCGCATAGACGGTGGCGCCTCTCTTGCCCCTCGGCAATATTGAGAAACTATTCCGGGGTATGGCTGGCTGCGCTGATGGAGGCGGCGGGTTGGGTCATTGGCCACTAAGGTTGGGCACGGCGTAGCATTCGTTCTCACACCGTACACCGGTGCCCCCCCCCCCCCCCCCCCTTCTCCTTCCATCGTTTTCACACGCGTTTCGCGTACTTCGCGGCTGGCCTTTACCGTTCCCTTCTCCGGTCCGACAAACACAGCAACCACGGCTGCGACTTTTCCGTCGCTCGCAGAGTGGTTTCGAGCTGCGAGGATCCCCCCTTTTTAACGGTCTTCTCAATGAGGCGTCCTCGTCAGCGAAGTTACAAAAGGGGAAGAAACAACCGAGGGGCCACGAAAAAGAACAAGAAGAAGAACGGGAGACGACGCGTCGATGAGCCGCGGCGGGGGAGCGCCACGAAAAAGAACAAGAAGAAGAACGGGAGACGACGCGTCGATGAGCCGCGGCGGGGGAGCGCAGGAGACGGCCGTCGTCGGAGCACGGCCGGGTGAAAATGAGAGAAGACAGAAGCTGAGCTGAGGCGGAGAAGAAGGTTGTGTGTGACGGCTCTCCGCGAGCTCTTTACGAAAGGACTCAAGAGACCGGCCCGAAGCCGCATCGTACCGCCCTTGTCTCTTCGCTGTTTCGCAAGGGGGGTGGGGAGGGGGGGGGGGGTGCTGCGGTGTATTCGACTCTCGGGAATTAGTTACGCCTCACTTGCAAAAGCGCCGTCGTACACGGCTGCGACAACTAAAAAAAAAAGAGAACGCGAGGAGGGGGGGGGGGGGGGGGGGGGGGTAGGACACAGCGGGTGGTCGTAGTACGCTCCCGGTCTGTCTGTCTGCCTGTCTGACTGCACGTCTTTCGAGTAGGCTTTGTTTCCTGCTGACACACCGTTCTGACCATTCTTTCTTTTCTTGTTTGCATCGACAGCTCTGTGAAGAACTTTCTCCGGAATTGCCGCCGCTTAGCTCCTAATACACTCGCACCTCGTTATAATGAAACGGTTTATAACGAAATAATGGACGTAACGAAGGAAAGACGATTCCTCAGTTATCGTCCATGCCATTCTTATCGCTGCCACCAGCGACGTCGATGCAACAGAGGATGATATTAGAACAGAGTGAAAAAGATCTGCCACACTGTCGACTCTCTATACTCTCAACTCGAGGGGAATCTCACGGTATTTCGCTTTATGCGGAATTCGAATTAAACGGACCCTTTTCAATATGTCCTTGATGTGGTTATACGTGAGGTTTAACGTCCCCTATAGAGCGACACATCAGCTATGACAGACGTCGTAGTGGGAGGCTCCAGATTAATTTAGACCCCCAGAGGTTTCTTTCAACATGCGCTGGAATCGCACATGACACAGGCGTTTTTGCATTTTGCCTTCATCAAATTGTGATCGCAGTGGCCTATATTCGATTCCGAAACCTTGGGATCAGCATCAATACACTTGATATATAAAGCGGCAAGGCATAACTTCGAATAAACCGGAGGTTCGAATTAACCGAGTTTTCACTGCATTACACCGGCCCTGGTCGCTAACTACCGGGCTGGGAACAGATTCGCTACACTTGATGTTGATAATGCTAACGCCAAGGCGTCACTTCGAATAAACCGGAAATTCGAATTAACCGAGTTTTCACTGTATTACACCAGCCCTGGTCGCTAACTACCGGGCTGGGAACAGATTCGCTGCACTTGATGTTGATAATGATAACGCCAAGGCGTCACTTCGAATAAACCGGAAATTCGAATTAGCCGAGTTTTCACTGTACTACACTGGCCCTGGTCGCTAACTACCGGGCTGGGAACAGATTCGCTGCACTTGATGTTGATAACGCCAAGGCGTCACTTCGAATAAACCGTAAATTCGCATTAAACGAGTTTTCACTGCATTATGCCGGCCGTGATTGCGGACCACCGGGCAATGGTCATATAGCCCAAGAGATGAACGCAGTGTGGGGGTCTGGAGGAAGACGCTGGGGTCTCGGCGGCTCAGTGGCTTAGCGCGAGCCATGCCGTTGACGTCGCACTAACGGGCCCTCTGCTCCCTCCTCTCCCTCTGACGAGACGTCGGCGACGTCGCCTTCCGGGCTGCCGCCGACGCCGGGTTCGCTGACTCGCAGGTCGCGCCGGGCCGAAGAAGACATGCCCGGCACTCACGAACGCCGTCGTCTGGCTGAGTCGTAGGGCTAAAAATACGGCACCCACAGCAGACACCCACCACCAGCACCACCACTCCTCCCTCGTACCGAGTCCCGTCGCAGGGATTGCACGACTCACGCCACGTCAGACGACTGCCAGACGGCAGCAGTCAAGCACGCGGAGACATGAGACACAGGAAGTGACGCCTGAGAGCGAGAACATATCCGGACATTCCGAGCACAACTGTAGGTCTGTGGCGGAAAGGACAACTTGTAAGGTATACATAATATAAGTCGAAACAGCAAACGGACCATGCAAGCCACTTGGAACGTGTTACTGTAACACTGCAACCAGAAAACGAAGGACACGGTAAGCGCTGTGTTTACCATGGCTTGCAATATATACCGACAGACCGAATGTTTACCGCTATGCCAGATGTAATGAACAAAATTTTTAAATGCGCTGACGCAGTCCCTTCATTTTTACTGCCGACAGTACGCTCAACACAGACGCTGCTGATTTACAACTGATTTATCGCCGGAAATAAATCACGACCGATGTGCGCCTACGATTTTGTACGGACATTTCTAGAAAGGCTTCTCTATACGTATTCACGATTTTACCACGATACTGGTATAGAGGGAATGTTTCGGAATTCACGGGCGCCTTAGCAGTACCCTTACAAAGGTTTCTTTAGACAGACTATAGACTGTCAATAGTCTTCTGTACATAAAGTCTATAGACCGTCTATGGACAAATGCTAGAGAATAGTCTATAGGCAATACAAATCGTATAGAAAGGCTATAGACAATCTATGGATTTATGGCCGTACACTTCTAGTAGTCTTTTGTCTATAGACAGTCTACAGACTATGAATAGACAAAAAAGAAATATCTATATGAAGGCAATATAGTCTATAAGAAGTCTATAGACTATACAGACCATTTTTATAAGGGTATCTACCTTTCGTAACAGAAAACTCAATGACGTAACCGTTCAGAGATCACGTCATCGCATTCTGACCAACGAGAATGGAGCAGCTGCCATGTCCGCTGTGTTGCGAGTAAGAATGCATCATGTGTCATCATGCGATACAGATCCGCGGTGAGGGGGCTCGGAATTTACCTTTCAGGGGATGCGAGTGTGGGAGTCGGGTCGCAAAGGTAAGTGATGCATCACTGTCGCTGTACTCTGCAGGGGCCAAAGGTGATCGATAACTGCGAGGTAACTTACGAGGCAAACCACGCAGATTCAACTCCGCTAAGGAGGTGCTTTCCCATCGGCGGCGTCGTATCACCACACAGTGTGTGCGCGACTACCTCGTATTTTACGAGGAAATGCGACAACGCAGAGGCGAATTAGAGACACAAGCAGCACAGCTGCGGTTACATTGTCAAGGGGAAACATGTCTCAACAGGAAATAACCATCTCAGTTTCCCAAAGGCACCGCAGTAGAAAACCGGCGCTGCGATCGTTCATCCAACATGGCAACCGCCGGGGATTGCGAACTTGGTGTTTGGCTACAACTGGCTACTGTTCTCGGTTCAAACATTTTTGATCAGGCGGTGCAAATATAGCATTCCTCAAGGCTGAATAGTCCGAAAAGTATTTCGTTAATTTCAATCCCTGCTTAATTAAAATGTTTGCAGCTTTATCGAGACTCAACGACCATCGAATCTCAACGAAAGGAAAGCCTGGTCGTGAATATGTACGCAATTTAAAAATTCGGTCGCAACATCCGGGTAAGTTCGTGAAGATACAAAATGACAAGACTGCTGAATCCGTACACTCTAAACATGAATTCGCCTATGTGGTATTCGCCTATGAATTCGCCTATGTGTGAATTCGCCTCACGGCGCGGTTCAGGTGTCCGCCGATATATGAGACAGATACTGCACCATTTCCTTTCCCCAAAAACCAATTATTATTATTGGTATTAAAAGGAAGTAAGGGGTCCTCTAGTGAATTCCTTTTTATAAAAGGGAGAGAGGAGAGTTTACTCCTTTTTTAAAGCTTTTTTCTGTTTAGAGTTGACCCGAGACGTTAAACAAAGTCAAGTCGAGGCAACGTCGCAGACGAATGCGGTTCCGCCGAGGCAACGAACTGCCGTGTATAGTTAAGCAGACTGCAAAACAGCGGACGGGCGTGATGTTTTCGTCTGCCCTTGAGGACGACCTTGGTTCGCCTGTTTTCGCAGACGGACGAAATCGGCGCTGTGAAGAAACAGTTAGAGAACGAAAAGCCCATGGCAAGTATATATAGTGCTTTCGACCGCCTCTGTTGGTAACGAAACAGCACCCCACCCCCATACCTTCGGCCCTTTGTTGGAGGCGAACAAAAACAGCTCGATGAATGGAAGCTCACGCATGTACGACCACGCAAGAGTCGAAAAAACAAAAAAAAATAATACGGGGACACCTAGGCAACCATGATTTGTAAATGCGAGAGCTCACCGGCTCACTGGGTCTGTGGACACCTCAATCGCGCTGTGACGTCACAGGCAGTGGCGTCCATCTACATGTTGAAGCAGTCAGACGCTTTTCCTTTCTTCAAAACCAGCGGTGGTTTAAATAGTAAATTGGTTGCTGGGGAAAGAAAATGGCCCAGTATCTGCCTTACATCTCGGCGGACACCTGAACCGTGCCGTAAGGGAAGGCATAAAGGAGGGAGTGAAAGAAGAAACGAAGAAAGAGGTGCCGTAGTGGAGAGCTCAGGAATAATTTCCACCACCTGGGGATCTTTAACGTACACTGGCATCTCCGTTGATTTTGAGGAAAGGAAAGGCGCATAACTGGGTCCCCGGGTTAGTGGACACCTCAATCGATGACGTCATTTGCGTGCGCGTTTCAGCCACGGGTTTCTGATCACAGTGGGGCTTTCGCACAATGAGCCAAGTAATGCTGTCGCATTAAAATAACGCACAGAACGAAAGCAAACCATCTGAAGTATATCGCAATTTCAACAACAAATAATGACCATAAAATGATTTCAAACACAAGACAAACAGCAGGTTTTTAAAAAACTCTACACAACTTCGAAGTATACTTCAGGAGGTAATACCACAGTAAATGATAATAAAAATGTTTTTGGGGGGGAAGGGAAAATGGCACAGTATCCGTCTCATATATCTTTGGACACCTGAACCGAGCCGTAAGGGAAGGGATAAAGGAGGGAGTGAAAGAAGAAAGGAAGAGAGAGGTGCAGTAGTGGAGGGCTCTGGAATAATTTCAACCACCTGGGGATCTTTAACGTGAACTGACATCGCAGAGCAAAAGTGCGCCTTAGCGTTTTTCCTCCATAAAAACGCAGCCGCCGCGGTCGGGTTCGAACCCGGGTACTCCGGATCAGTAGCCGAGCGCGCTAACCGCTGAGCCACCGCGGTTCGTATTTCCCGCACAGGGCATAGGACCAAAAACATAAACCACCAGGAAAAAAAGGAAAGAAAATCTATGCAAGAGACAACAATTAAAGAAGTAGAAAACCCCGGGGAAGGTTCCGAGCCTCCAAACACGCGCACGGAGTGAGGAAAACCGCCGTTTCGTAATAGTTATCGAAGGCACACGTGCCACCACGCTCAATGCGCACGATATACGGCGGGAAAAAACCGTCGAGCAGCGACGACACCGAATAGCTATATAGCGCCCAAAGCCGAGCGACAGAAAGAAAAAAAAAAACCTCCCAAATCCACACGCGCCACCGGTCTCCGAAGCCTCCTCCGTCTACCGCCGAAGCCGTCGCCATTATAATACCCGGCTCGGCGCCGAAGATTGCACACACGGACACTCCTGCAGGCAGGTAAACAATAAAGCCCCACGCGAAAGCAAAGAACAAAAGAAGAAATAAAATATAGAAACGACGAAGAAAAAGAGAGGGAGGGAAAGAATGAGAACAGAAGGAAAGGGGGAAAATAATAAAAACGGAGCCAGCCTATGAGCATTAGTCGGCCACAACGTAAGCGCCAGGAACGATCCATTATTTCGGCCTGTGGACGGCGCGATACAGCTTTCATTTTTCCCTGACAAACAAGAGGGGGGGGGGGGGGGGGGGGGGCGTTATAAGTACCTGTATACCGCGACGTCTATATACCTCGGGGACCGCTGCTGGAGAACAGGGGCTTATTACGAATTGCGTGGACCACCTGAAAGGCCGACGCGAAGAAAACCTTGGCGACAACAAATGGCGAGCCATTTGCGGGTGGATCGTATGCGTCCCGTACCGCCTTCGGTCTCCCCCTGTGTTTTTTCGAGTGGCCTCCTCCTCCTCCTTGAACCAAGGAAAACACCGAGGAAAAGCAGGCAGGTAGGCAAGCACGCGTTGGGCTAAGTGTCTCTTGCCGCAACGGTGGGATGTCTGTGCTTAAGCCGAAGAAGAGACCCTGTATATAAAAGTATGTCAGTGCGGTCGGGAACGGAATTACCGGAGACGTATAGCCCATGGTTCCTTCGAGGACAGTTGTTTTGCGGACTGCTAGACACATGGATACTGTCTTCTTCTTCCTTCTATAGGACATAGACGTATACGTCGACGCGGGCAATATATATGCTAAACGGTGCTGACACCTGTCGACGGTCGCAGACGGTCCGAGGAATGAGATTTATTCCGTGGCCGTGAAACAAAGGCGATCGGACTGGACGAGAAGCGTCAGCGCATGAGTAACTATAAGCTTCTGACGTAAGGCGACACACTGAAGGACCGAGAAAATAAAAGTCCGGCAGGATTCAAAGCGCCGGAAAACGAAAAGACGCAGTGGTGTCGACACATACGACCGGACCAATCACGGCGCGAGGTTTTGTGACGCCACGTTTAGCGTAATGAATTCGACCGCTCTGGCGCGGACCACTAATTCTTTCGTTCACTTACTAGTTTTTTTTCTTTTTCATTTCGCTGTAACAGCAGCGTTCCGTTCTGAAAAAAACACGGGGAAACACGATAGGACTTACAGTTTGACTGCGTAAAGAAAAAAAAATAGATAAAATGCAAGATTGACTTGGTAGTCCCTTTAGTACAGCCGTCGAATAAACATATATCAATCACTACCACTGTCATATGACAATGTTGTAGCTTTCATTTCCGATGATTGGCAGGAAGCCCAGATTACATTCAGGCCAACTATAAAGCCTTCCTTCATTCAATTATCACTTTATATACCATCATCAGCCTGACTAGGCCCACCACGGGGCAAAGGCCTCTCCCATGTCTCTCTAATTAACCCTATCTTTTGCCAGCTGCAGCCACCGTATGCCCGCAAATTTCTTAATCTCATCCGTCCACCTAACCTTCTGCCGCCTCCTGCTACGGTTGCCTTCTCTTGGAATCCACTCCGTTATCCTTAAGGACCAGCGGTTATCTTGCATTCACATTACATGCCCTGCCCAAGCCCATTTGTTCCTCGTCATACCCATCAATTCTGGACCAAAGCATTTTTGAGCGGGAAACCGTTTATGAAGGCAATTTTTTCATATAATGTAAGATTTCACTATAACAATCAATATACTGGCAAATAACCCGGCGGCAGTAATGTATTTTTGTTTTCTATTCCCATTTTTGCTATCGTCAAAAGAGTGCTCTATTGATTTTCTATGGCAGTCTTCACTGTTCGAAGCGATTGCTGGAAACGCTTTAAAAGAAAAGATTTTGCTACATACCAGAGTAATTAATCATTACCTTAAACACACACACACACACACACACACACACACACACACACACACACACACACACACACACACACACACACACACACACACACACACACACACACACACACACACACACACACACACACACACACACACACACACACACACACACACACACACGCACGCACGAACACATATATATATCGGAATCGGGTCGAGGAACTATTTGCACATTTTAGACTGTTACTATAACCGGGCTGACCTGCCAAGCCGTGTAAAGTAGATGCAAAAGCAGCAAAGGCTTTGAAAGCGCAATACTTCGTTAGCTCGTACAACCTGCTATTCGGGTTAATTTGCGAGCTACTCTCGGCCCTACGCTCGACTGCGAATGTATACCTTCCGAATAGGAACGACGCAACACACACACACACGCTCCCAATACCTCTCGCTGCGAGGCAGAGTCGAAAAAACAGGGGCACGCGGTAATACACACACGGTAGCTCTCACAACTGACACACAAAGGGGACGACGAAGAAGACGCCGCTAATGACTCCGCTATGCGGGCCTAATGACGAAAGCGGAGGAGGAGGGGTGGCACTGCAAAAGAGCGGCGCTGTAAAAGGCGCAGCTTCAAGGAGGAGGGGAAGAGGAGGTGGAGGAGGGTAGAGACGGAAGGGAAGGGGGAGAGGAAGGCTAGAAGAACAAAGCCCAGGGCTCCGAAAGTGGGACGGAGCATTCCATTACGTAATTAAGTGGATATCTGCTACGAGTCGCGCCGCAATGCACCTGCACTGCGGGCGTGTCTTCCCCGCATACCCGAAGCAAATCTCCGCAAGTGTGTACCTTCTGGAATTGCGTGCAGCGCACGCAAGGAAGGTGCAGTGTAGCGTGTCGTTTTCTTAACCCAACGAATGTGAGGAAAACACACCTATTGTCTTTGCCAGGCGATGTGTTTAAATACTCTTTCTTTTATCGCAAAGTAGTTGATTGAAACAAACTAGATGACGATATAACCTAAGCTAAACGATAATGAAAAATTATCATCTCTGGTTCAGGCGTAACCCTTGTTTCTTTGTATTCTTGGCTTGTATATAGCTTCTGCATAACGTTCCTTCTTTCTTGGCCTGGAAATTTGTGTATCGCGAATTTTTGTATTTTTTTCATTTCTATATTTTCGTCGCTGTTATAGTATTTGTCACCCTGCAACAACCCCCCTGAGGGGTTAGCAGTATTCCAAATAAATAAAGAAATAAATAAACAGCAAGGCATGATTACTCTTTTTCCACCGAGAAAAAAATGTTCCCTTTTCCGTGAATGCATTTTTAGAGCGTCTGTACTCGCAGAATCAAGGTCAATGCAGTTTTGCCAGGAAAAAAAAATGAAGTCTCACTTAAATACGCTGCTGGAAATAAGAAACTGTAAACAATCACGAACACGACATCCTAATAATAATAATTGGTTTTTTTGGGAAAGGAAATGGCGCAGTATCTGTCATACATCGTTGGACACCTGAACCGCGCCGTAAGGGAAGGGATAGAGGAGGGAGTGAAAGAAGAAAGGAAGAGAGAGGTGCCGTAGTGGAGGGCTCCGGAATAATTTCGACCACCTGGAGCGGAATATTCCCAACAGTGGTAAGACCTGGAGAAACGCGGCCACTGTTCATTCGTAATGGGGGCAATGAGAAGTCATGGGTGAGACCACTGTGTTCTGCATTGCACTCAACTTGGTCGCTATAATGACGACGGCCATAAAGATATCACGGATGGCGATGTATACTGCGCTAAAAGATATCGCCCCATGATCCTGCACGGCGTAGCTTCAGCCGTGGTGCACTCAACAATTACTCGCCGATCCTAAATCGATTTCCCAGGTTTACCGAAGCACCACGCGTCTCTCACGGCAGCGACGCGAATCCTCCTCCGCATGCAAATATATTTATTTACCAGCGCGTCCGCCGCCGCTCATGCCATAAAAGCATGCACAAAAGAAAAAAAAAACACCCAAGCGCTGCACTTACTCTCTAAACAGAAAGGTGCAAAAAGAGAGTAAACTGTCCTCGGGCGCACACCCTTTTAAAAGGGTGAGCGCGTATACTTATTTTTACTCCAATGTAAACACTTTTTACTCCCACACATACAAATTACTCCCTTTTTACAACCACGTAAACACACTCTTTAATCCCACGTAGGAGCTTACTCTCTTTTTACTACCACATAAACAGCTTCCTCCCATTTTTACACCTGGTTTGGTTTGGTTTATGGGGGTTTAACGTCCCAAAGCGACTCAGGCTATGAGGGACGCCATAGTGAAGGGCTCCGGAAATTTCGACCACCTTGGTTTCTTTAACGTGCACTGACATCGCACAGTACACGGGCCTCTAGAATTTCGCCTCCATCGAAATTCGACCGCCGCGGTCGGGAGTGAACCCGCGTCTTTCGGGCCGGCAGCCGAGCGCCATAACCACTCAGCCACCGCGGCGGCTCATTTTTACACCTATATAAAGGGTATTCGTCTTTAGAGCGATTATGCGAAGAAAGAGTTGCGTCTGTCCGAGCCCCTCCGAGTTCTTCCAGCGGGGCTATTTCGCGCACACGGAGCGTGCTAGATAAATGTGAAGGCATTCGCAAACAATGAAAAAATTATTTCAGAGGCCACGATTGAAATTCAGAGTAGCCTAAGAGTAATTAGAATTTGCCTTTGAAAGAAGGGCTAATTCTATGACTGTGCTTGTTGCGGATAAAATAAAAGTTGTCAAGATAACCTAGCGGCGCTCGTTGTCGGCCCGTTCGAAACGGGACTCTCAGATATCGTTCATCTTATATGATGCCAAAACACGAATATGCCTATGTGCACTCTAAGCACAAATACACCTATATGGGAGTAAAAAGAGCGCACACTCTTTTATAAAAGTGTGTGTGTGCTAGAAGACAGTTTTCCTCCCTTTTTACTCCTTTTGCTTAGAGTGTGGGAGTAAGAAGGGAGTAAGCCCTCTCCTAGTACATTGCCTTTTATAAAAAGGGGTGCGCTAGATGACAGCTCACTCCCTTTTTACACCCCTTTTACGCTACTTTCTGCAGTGTCGTCCGGAGCTTTACACGTCCGGCCAAAATCGAGCCCGTTACCTGCACGAAGGCCGGCATGTATGACAATCACGAAATCCGTTTCAGATGGCAAGCATGTGGTCACCTTTTATGGGTACAAATAATGCAGACTTCTCCAGCACACCAACGAAATATTTCTCAAGAAGGCATTCCCGGTCTAGCCATAAGGGGAATGCAAGGCCGAGGGGGTAAAGGGGGTATCACGTGACCCTGGCGGGCTTGGAGGGAGGGTGCAGTCTCTGGTGAGACCGCATCAGAACAACTTCTGTTGCCACTTCACCACCCCTTTGCGGATACCATGCCATCGCGTTATTCTTGCTAAGCGTTACGGCACGTCGCCTCGGTTTAAAGCAGCAAGAACACCACTCCTTACCCCCCCCCCCCCCCCCCCCGCCCCCACCCCTGACCCACGCCAAGTCCATCAGTGAAGCGGCGCACGTACTCGGCATAGCCTTCTATCAATCAATACGAGCATCGCAGAGAGGAACGCGCATACCAGGCGTCGCCTTCGCTGCCAAATGCAAAGATTAGCGCTTTCACGAACCAGGCCATAGTATACCAAGTATACGTGCTCGCACGCTGAATCACGCGTTCCTGGCAAAGCGTTCCGGAGCCTCCTCCTCACGTCTACGTCACAACCACCGTTCCAGCTTCTCCCCTCCTTGTCCCTCGGGAAAACCTTATCTTTAATTTTTATTTTTTTCACCCCTTCGGAGGATCTCAAGTGGGTGTACGCGCGTACACTGTGCTGCACATACAACGCCGCTGCATTCCACGTGGGGATCGGCGTCGGCGCGAGGAATGCCTCCTCGCTAAGTCGTCGTCCTCGCCGACCAACAAGAAGCAGCGGCAGATGCCGAGGCGGCCGCATCGCACCGGACGCGAGCGGCGACGCCTTACTGGCCTCATTCCGCATGCATGCCCCGACGACGAAGACGCCGGCGAGCAGCGGTGGCTGCAACAGCAGCAGCACTGCCTGCCGACGTCGGCGCACAAGGCCTGCTGCACCTGCTCCATCCTACTCTGCATTCTCGACTCACTCGCTTTCTTTATTCTTCTTTCTTTCTCTCTTTAGATGTCTTTCGATGGCTCCTTCGTTTTCTCTCTTTTCTGATCTCTTTCCTACTTCTTTCTTTCTGCTCTCTCCTCTTCTTTCTATCTTTATCTAAACGCACTTCTCTCCCCGAGCAGGAGAAGGAGGGGCGTGAAGTGCATACGCTCTCGTGGTATATACAGGTATGCACGCAGTAGCGAAAGCAGTTCTCGCTGTCGAAGTAGCAGCAGCAGCAGCGTCAGCGTACTACTACTACTACTACGGCGTCATTTTCCCTCTCGCCTTTCTTTGGAGGCTTCCTTTCCCGGCGTTTCCGGTATGCGCCTTTTCGCGACCCAGCTGCGGTGGACGAGCGAGCCATCAGCGTCTTTTGCTGGCGTGAACTCTCACGATAAAGCGCGTTTACTCCCAAAACGAGCGTACCCCACCGTCAAAATAAGTAGGCCCCCCTTACGTCAGTCATTGAATTATTGGTTTTATAATTGGTATTTTTTTTGGGGGGGGAAGGAAATAGTGCAGTATCTGTCTCATATATCGTTGGACACCTGAACCGCGCCGTAAGGAAGGGTGAAAGAAGAAAGGAAGAGAGGTGCCGTAGTGGAGGGCTCCGGAATAATTTCGACCACCTGGGGATCCTTAACGCGCACTGACATCATTGAATTGGAGAAAATTTAATTTCTCGAAGATAAATTTTTTATCCCTTCCCTTACGGCGCTGTTCAGGTGTCCAACGATATGTGAGACAGATACTGCGCCATTTCCTTTCCCCCAAAACCAATTATTATTATTATTATTATTATTATTATTATTATTATTATTATTATTATTATTATTATTATTATTATTATTATTATTATTATTATTATTAAGATAAACTTTTGACTAACACATACGCACCTGCGAAATTAACACCGAACTTTCTGAAAAATAGTGCGCTCAATATGTGACTAAATAGTCAAATCCGAACGTACAGGCGCCCACAAAAGTTTTCGGAACGCAAAAATTACGAGAAGGCTCCATTTCTGGCCAATCTAGAGGCATGCACTCACGAACTGATGGATGTGTTCCGTATACTTTTCTACGCGACCTGAACAATGCACTTCTGAGTGCTTGGCTGTGCCTCTACGTAGCAAGGAAATTCAGCTCTTTTTGTGTCATTTCGGCGTTCCGAAAACTTTTGTGGGCACCCGTACACATTCTCAGATACACTGTGTATCGCCATTATTGAAACTGCTGCTTTGGGAGTGCTGCAGAGCTGGCGACTGCCAAACAGCGGTCGAGTTAGCAGACGACAGGTGCGATCCGGATAACCTGCGACTAGTATTCGCATCATCAAATCTATCACATGATGCAAATCATGTAAATCATGTGTATAAGCCAACTAGCTCACACGCGCTACAACTAATACACGTTTTCTTTTACGTCTGCGTTTTATCCTGAGTATGTTGGGCACATACGATAAATCGTCTGCAGTGCACATTGCATGCACGTTAAAATCCGTTTATTACTCAGGCCGTGAGGAATGCATTGAGTGAGGCCTCTTAGAGGGGACGACTCAATGAGTTCAGGAACTAAGGCGCATTCTTGACAGACGACTTTGTGTGCAACATATTCGCACTTACTGCATGCTACGCAAGTCGAAGCTCTACACGGGTAACTGCTTAACATTCAGACGCGTGGAAATACATCTGCACAGCATTCATCTTACCGCGGAATTCGATCTCAGACAAAGGGCGCAGCCGTCAATCACACAACATCGATTGCGAAACATTAACTTGTTTCCTCCTATTCAGTTCTTTTTCTTTAAGTAATCAGATGTACAAATGCGTCAAAAGCACACATTAAAGAGAAAAAAACATTTATAAGCCTATGGGTTAGAAATGTCCATGAAAATAACTGCGGGAATTAATAATCGAAACATCTCATTACGTAATTCTGCAATTAGTAGACGACCCGCCGCGGTGGCTCAGTGGTTAGAGCGCTCGGCTACTGAACCGGAGTTCCCGGGCTCGAACCCGACCCCGGCGGCTGCGTATTTATGGAGGCAAAACGCTAAGGCGCCCGTGTGCTTTGCGATGTCAGTGCACGTTTAAGATGCCCAGGTGGTCGAAATTATTCCGGAGCCCTCCACTACGGCGCCTCTTCTTTCACTCCCTCCCTTATCCCTTCCCTTACGGCGCGGTTCAGGTGTCCAACGATATATGAGACAGATATTTCCTTTCCCCAAAAAACCAATTATTATTATTAGTAGTAGTAGCAGTATTAGACGAAGGCGGTAAAATCAAGCCACATATGCTATGCTATGCTATGGCTCCTGAAAACGGCGGTGTGGACATTTCTATGACCGCGTACTTATTTAATGCAGTCAAGACAACCCTGGGCGAAAGATAACGTATCAGTCATTGCTGAGACAACCACTACGTCTTACACACCGATATAACCAGTTTCACGAACGGGAGGAGGCGTATACTGGAACATTGTATCATAAAGCCGGTTTTCAAGGCCGTCAGTCCCCAACCGCATTTAATTTAAAAGGCATCTAGACAGCTCTTATACAATTCGTGACACACACGACACAATCGGGCGGCAGACAACCAAGCGGACACAAAAGACACCACCTGGCGAGCGCTGATAACAAATTTGCGCCAGCCGGAAAGACTAGAGAAGTATATTCGCTCAACATAACGACAAAAAGAAAAAGAAAAGGGCTTCCATTGTTTCTACGCCGTACATCTGTCTAGTGGCCCGTTATTCCTTCTTGCTTCAAGCAACTTTTTTCCTCCTCCTTAGTAGGCTTCAATGTACTAACCGCCTCCGCCGCACACCCTTTATTTATCGCTTTAATTGTCCAGAAAGCCTTGGGAACAGAACGCGACGACAGAGCACGCAGACTCGACTTTTTAGAGGCCGGCTTCCTCGGCCCCGCCGCCAGTTTCCTACGCCAAGTGACACGCAGGCACCGTTTCTTTTCAAACGAAAGAAAAAAAAAGGGGGGGGGGGGAAGCGTTGGTTTAAGCCCCCCTGATAAGGAGGAATAGATAAGGCGGATAATGCACGCGCCTGTAATGAGTGCTCGTGCGTCCAACTATAGCTAGGGGTCGGTTATATGCGGTACGACTCGGTAATTCAAGGCCGTCGTCTGCGATCGGAACAGGACAGCAGACGACGCACAAAAAAGCAGACGACGCGAGACGCCTGCATACGGTAACAGACGAATAAATGCCGGGGGTTGCCATAAAACATAAAACACGCAATTGTCTCATGCATTTCCCTGAATTCCTGCATATTTCCTTTTCTCCATGGCAGGTTGTATATATAAGGGTTTAAGCATAGCCGAGGAATCCTGCTACTGTGTCTGCACAGCAAGCATACGTTAACCCGGTATACGTCTGCCCTAATACCTCTCTGCTAAGCCAAATCTCTCCATTAACTAATCAAGGCCATTGTTTCGGGGTTTGCATGTCGGTTCATGATAGCGAGATACGGCCGCGCTATGAAATACCTCTAACAAAAAATGGTCTATAGACAGTCTGTAGACTTCTTATAGACTCTGTTGCCTTCCTATATATATTTCTTTTTGTTTATTCACAGTCTATAAACTGTGTATAGACAAAAGTCTACTAAAAGTGTATGGCCATACATCTACAGATTGTCCATAGACTGTCAATAGGATTTGTAGTGCCTATGGACCGCTCTCTAGGGTTTGTCTGTAGAGTGTTTATAGACTTTATAGACAGAAGTTTAAGGACAGTCTATAGACTGTCTACAGAAATTTTTGTAAGGGACGGGCGAAAACGCAGATGACATACCGGTGTTTATCTCTCGTCAAGCCACATTACATATGCAACGCAACAGAAGCAATCAGACGCGCGAAACAAACTGACAAACTTGAAGCGATACGAAAGTCGGGGCTTCAACTTCCTCGACAACCCTTTGTCCACCGCTCTGCCTGAAAGGCCTTGAGACCCGAACGCGACGACACGGGAGACTCGAATTTATGAGGCTGGCTATCACCGCTGCCAGCTCTCGCATAACGAAGGGCATCCATCCAGAGAAAAGGAAGCGCATCTGTCTGCCTTCCTAAAGCCCGCAATAAAGCCTATAGCCCACGAATAAAGGCCGCAAAGGCAAACGCACATGTAACAAATTGGGATCGATTTCTATGCGCGGGACGACGCGGCATTTCAAGGCTGTCGTCTGCGGCAGACGGCGAGCAGACGACGAAATGTTACGGCACGGCAGCAGACGGTAGAAATGTGCGCAGCATACCGTCCAACGATGACGCAATACGAGCTTTACGGGCTGTAAGGCACGAGACGAAATTGCCCGGAAAAAAGGGGAAAAAAAAAGAGTTGCTCAGACGAGTGCTGAATGATAATTCTGAGCTAACGAAGCAGCTGTGAAAGGGGATGGAAATGCTTTTACGTGTTTCTGAAGATGCGGCTGCCTTCCGTTAGCTTTTCACCGGCGCAGTTTTTTATCTTTTTCTGTGAATGAATCTCCGCGTATAAAAATGGTCTATAAACAGTCTATTGACTTCTTATAGACTCTATTGCCTTCCTATAGATACTTCTTTTAGTCCAATCATAGCCTATATACTGTCTATAGACAAAAGTCTACTAAAAGTGTATGGACATAAGTCTATTTGATTATCTATAGACCATCTGTAGCATTTGTATTGCCTATAAACTGTTCTCTAAGGTTTGTCAATAGAGAGTCTATAGACTTTATAGACAGAAGTATATGGATAGTCTATAGACTGTCTAAATAGATTTCTGTAAGGGTCACATTAGAACTGGCCGCTGTATACAATGTATCTGTGGCGTTTTGGAACCATTGAAGGTGAGCAGCTTGTGTAGTGGATTAAACAATGGAAAAGCAACAAGAAAACAAGCCAAGCACGCAAGCCAAGGTGGCAGCAGCCACAAGGCACTCAACAGAACGAGAATTCACGGACTTCGAGAACTCGGCGCACTTTCTACAGACGTCAACCTACTCTGTCGTGGTCTGCAGGGCCCGTAATAACCCTTTCAAAACTGAGATTTACGGATTTTTTTTTCTCCTGGCTCCCCGATAAAAGACAGCGACACCTCTTCAGCATATACTTAAATTAAAAAAAAAGAGTGTACGACAACCTTGAAACCCCTCACTCGATCGAACATGTCATGGTCCGATGCTCCTCAAGCTTTCTTGTACTGAGTGTCGATCGACGCGATGCAAGCGAGGGAGTCGAGATAATATCTCGCCAAGGCCGATACCTCGAGCCGGTTAAAGTAGATTTTGTTTGCCACGCACCACCCAGCGATGGCAAGTGTTTGTCCTCCAGCTCAACAACGCCACCACGTGGCAAGCATTTGTAACGGCTACGCGTGGAGGGGGGTATTAGTTTTTCCCAGCAGGTATACCATTTTCACCAAACATGCGTAAAAAGGTCTTCGCAGGCTGCCCTAAAGGGGCAAGCAACGTACCCAACACGCCGGGTCGTTCCAGCCAACATTAAACAGCAACCACAAAAAGAAGAGGAGAGGCACCCGTATAACAGAAGCGGATAAGCACTCTCCGCGATAGGAGTGCAGAAGGGCAAAACCTGGCAAAACCAAGCACGGTTGGGGCGGTCTGGGGGAACGAATCCCAGCTGTGACGTTCAGAATCAATTACACCTGTAACCGGCGGGCAAAGCATGCCTCCCTCACCACTTAGCTCACGAGAAAGAAAAAAAAAAACAGCGACACGCAAACAAGGACCTCGCCTTCGACTATTTCTTTTTTTTTTCTCGTCCCCACGCCAGCTGGATTCCATCACGAAGCCGCCGACGCCGACGCCACTATTTGCTCTTTGTTTTCGCTTCTCCAAGCGTCCTTTTGTCTAGCTCCAAGGACGTTCGCCGCAGCACCGGCGACAAAGGAATTAGTATAACCGACGCGATACGGAATCCGGATGTCTACGCAGAGAGGCCCGGCCTTCGCTGGCTGCGACGCCGGCGGCGAGCGCGGTCAACCCCGAAGCGGGGGCGCAGCAGCAACAGCGCCACCCGGACGTTTCGGATCCAAAAGGGCGACCAAGTTTTTCTTTTATTACTCCGCGCAGGAATTTTTTTTCAACGCGCTGGTATGCGAAAGAACCTGGTGTACGGGTACACTACCTGGCGCCTCCCCTTGCAAAAATTTCTTTAAACAGTAGACTGCCCATAGACTTGTGTCTATAAAGTCTATAGACAAACCGTAGAGAATCGTCTATAGTTATGGCGCTCGACTACTGATCCGGAGTTCCCGGGTTCGAACCCGACCGCGGCGGCTGCGTTTTTATGGAGGAAAAACGCTAAGGCGCCCGTGTGCTGTGCGATGCCACTGCACGTTAAAGATCCCTAGGTGGTCGAAATCATCCCGGAGCCCTCCACTACGGCGCATATTACTTCCTTTCGTCTTTAACTCCCTCCTTTATCCCTTCCCTTACGGCGCGGTTCAGGTGTCCAAAGATATATGAGACAGATACTGTGCTATTTCCTTTCCCCAAAAAACCAATTATTATTATTATAGTTACAAATCCTATAGACAGTCTGTAGACAATATATAGATTTATAGCCATACACTTTTAATAGACTTTTGTCTATAGATAGCCTGTAGACAATGAATAGAAAAAGAAATGTCTGTATGAAGGAAACAGACTCTATAAGAAGTCTAAAGACGGTCTATAGACCTATTTTGTAAGGGGGATCCCCTCGCCAGCAGCGCAGGTATTGTTAATATGGGTACCAGAGAACCTCTCCGCCAACGCAGCATGGTCGCTTCGCTGCGTACGCAATTAGCAATGCTAATTAAAAGGTGTAAGGACGCAACAACACAGCGGCACCTAGTAGTAGGCCTCGCTGTTTATAGTTATCTCCCACAAGCTGGCAGAGGTACAGACTCAAGCGGCATTAAAGGGAACGAGGGAGCGCGTGCCGATGGGCACCAGAGGCGCACTCTTCTGGCTGTTCCGAAGAATGGAGGCACGCCCCACCGCGCTTTTCGCACGCGGTCGCGTGTTCCCTTTAATGGTGCGTGCCTGTGTACATTCATGCACCACGAATGAACGTGAACGCGTCGTTCCTTGAACAACGAGGATATTCTTCCGGACTTGTCATCCGGACCGCTTATAGAAACGCTTTACATGAGTCACGAAAGTTCAAGGAAGTGATTCTTGTTTTCTCTTTTTTCGAGGCAAGATTCAGCGCAGTGTAAGAGCAACGCTACGCAGTTCCAGCTGCCTCGCAATAAGTCAGTCCTTACAAACGCCAAACTCGCGTTTGGTTGAGAGTTCCCGGGTTCGAACCCGACCGCGGCGGCTGCGTTCTTATGGAGGAAAAACGCTAAGGCCCCCGTGTGCTGTGCGATGTCAGTACACGTTAAAGATCCCCAGGTGGTCGAAATTATTCCGGAGCCCTCCACTACGGTACCCCTTTCTTCCTTTCTTCTTTCACTCCCTCCTTTATCCCTTCCCTTAGGGCGCGGTTCAGGTGTCCAACGGTATATGAGACATACTGCGCCATCTCCTTTCCCCTAAAACCAATTATTATTATTATTATTTGGTTGAGAAGTGGTAGCGGGAACGGTGGTCCAAATGAATATGCATATTAGGTCGTTAGTCAGATAAGGATCATTAGCTTACGAGAAGGGCCTAGATACCGGGAAGTAAGCTTAAAGAAAAAAATTAGAGGCCTTCCGATGCAACCCCATCCTTCACTAGAGACATAATTAAAGGCCATGCAGTAGCGAGATGTACCTTGAGATCAAGTCGCTCAGGTCGAGGTTAAGCTTCAGCGCAGAAAACGGCAAATATGCGATAAGCTGCGTGCAAAGAGCCGACACAGGGACAGAAAATAAGGACAACTAAGCTAAAATATACACGCACATATAACTCTTCATCATAACCATCCACATCTGAGTGCAGTTCATTATAGGAAAAATACCTCTCTGCATAGTTTACAACAATTCTTGTTCTGAACTGACGACGGCTACGTTACCGCATCAACTTCCCAAGTCAGTCCCTGCATGTTACCGAGGGCCGCCTCTGATTACTTTTATCAGTCTCTCGGTATGAACTTTGACATTGTGGTAAATATATCGGTTGCGGAATGGTGCGCATTGCGTGCCTCGCCCTTTTGTTTATTTTTACTTTCGCCTATATTTAACCTCAGCACGCGTTTGCTGTCTTAACCACCCTTTGGGTCCCTTAATAATGGTAGACCTATCACTTTGATTTCCATTCCCTGCTGCACTTCCGATCTCAGCCTGATTTTAAGCATTACAGCGTTAGCTGTTAGTTGCTCTTACACGGCGCCGTTATCGGCGTCCGCACCAGAAGCAGCCGCGCAAACTGCGACAGTGACGTCATGCATGGTAGTGACGTCACGTATGATGTCACCGCAACGAAGAACAAAAATAGGATTAAGACTAAGAACAATAAGAAGACAGTATTTTCTTTTTGATGCTCCAACTATAAAGGTGACAACAATTCGCGTTGCTGGCTCGTAAATACCCTGCGGATTTGTTTGTCATGCCAGTAAACAAAATTAATAGTATTAGAACTGTGCAGGAAACATCTGTTTACCGAAAAACGATTCCTGGGACTACATCGTGCCTCAGCATATATGGTATCTCTGGGGGTCACCAGTACTGAGAAGGCTGTTGTGAGCGACTCGCATCGGGGCCTCGACCTCGGACATCTGCATTAATCTCACTCCTCACAAGACAAAGAGAATACTGCAGATCAATGTCATACGAGTGGGTGTATAGGGTTCCGAGTCGACTGAGCTCGCGTATCTTGAAAAAAAAAAACAATGGAGATTATCGGTGAAATAAGACAAACTTGTAAATAGGTTTACCTAATCGAAGATATCCTCGAGGACATATATAGAGACAAGTGCAAAAAAAAAAAGCCCCAGACTGGCGTAGGCTTACTGAAATTTCTGATAACCCCCACGGTCGCCTGCGTGTAATCGAATCGAAGGTCTAATCCTTGGCTCCGAAGGGTGCCGTCTTTCACGGCCTTCCGCTTTAGAGATATATACAGCGAAACACTACAGTGCACCTTGAACGTTTCTGAAGCGTTAATATAATTCGATAGATTATTGTGTTGTACAACAAGAGAAACTTGGTGAAGATAAGATTACGAATGCGGGCTAAAACACGCTCGTTACAGGAGAAGTCACGCTAAAGCGCTCCAAGAAATCGGCCGTCTTGGATCCGAGGGATTTTCAACCAGATACGCAGGTGAGGGACAAATCAACAGGAAGGACAGTTGCAGAGGATACGGCCAACCATTTACTCTCATCGTATCAAATAGGAGTACCTGGGGAGTGAGTGAGGAGTAAAAAGTAATGAGTACTTTTTTTTTCAGCGTTGCGTCGATAAAGAAGTTGAAAAAAAAATTATGTCGGCCAAACCAATGGCTCGTTCGCGGTAACAGAGGTGGCATTATTTAGCTTAAGTTTTGTTTTACGATATGTGTTCATCGGGTACAGTTCTTACCTTCTGCGCTTCTTACCTGTCGTTTAAAGCTTTTTTTATTAAATATCTTATTAAAACGCCCGTCCAGGTAGCGCCATCTGTGAACCCTCAGAGACTGCACTTCGTTTCCCCTTACAAAAAATTCTTCAGAAAGTCTATAGACTGTCCAGGGACTTCTGTCTACAAAGTCTATGAACTGTCTATAGACGAACTCTAAAGGACAGCCTATAGGCAATACGAATCCTATAGACAGTTTATAGACAATCCATAGATTTATGGACATACACATTTAGTAGGTTTTTGTCTATAGACAGTCTATAGACTATGAATAGACGCGAATAAATATCCATAGGAAGGCAATAGACTCCATAACAAGTCTATAGACTGTCTGTAGACCATTTTTACGAGGGTCCCTTCTCAAGTTCGTCTGTTTTTGTCCTCCTGCCGGCGATAACAGCTACACACATTATCGCCGATTCAGGCAAGTGCCCGATGAAAACAAAGCGTACCAAATGTCACCTTTGTGACATTTTGAAAGAAGGAATTTTCAAAGAATTTTTTTTATTTTCTGTGAGCGACGCAACGCTCATTACATGCAGAAGACCAATTACTCCGCACGTACGAAGTGCGAGCAGCTGGGGAGTGAAACACGGCAATAAATGTGGAGTAAAATGTGAGTCAGAAGTGACGATTCCCTTACGTATTGTTTTTTTTTTTCTAGGCAGCCAACCAATCAGTCAACACATATGAAGTGGGGATACTTGGGAAGTGAGAAGAGGAAGTGAGGTGTGAAAAGTGAGTGAGGTGATAAAAGTACTTTCGCGGCGAAAGTATTGCTACTTTTCTAATGAGCCTCACTGAAACCTCTCCTTTTTCCGCAAAATAATTGACCCGCCGCGGTGGCTCAGTGGTTAGGGCGCTCGACTACTTATCCGGAGTTCCCGGGTTCGAACCCGACCGCGGCGGCTGCGTTTTTATGGAGGCAAAACGCTAAGGCGCCCGTCTGCTGTGCGACGTCAGTGCACGTTAAAGATCCCCAAGTGGTCGAAATTATTCCGGAGCCCTCCACTACGGCACATCTTTATTCCTTTCTTCTTTCACTCCCTCCTTTATCCCTTCTCTTACGGCGCGGTTCAGGTGTCCAAAGATATATGAGACAGATATTGTGCCATTTCCTTCCCCCAAAACCAATTATTATTATTATTTCCGCAAAATAAAAGTCCGAAACATCGCGATAATGATTCGATCATAATGATGCAAGGCCAAAGCGCGCCACGGCTGACGCGTCTGATCTGTGAAAGGTGGTGTTAATTCTTTTACAAGCATTTCATCCTTTGAGAAACGCATGGAGAACGCGACCTTCAGTACTTTACAAGTCCCTGTGTATCGGAGGTGCTAAATACATACAGCGCAGTCCAAAAGTTCCGCGCCTCACCGACAAGCATTTGTATATTTTACCCCGCCGCGGTGGCTCAGTGGTTAGGGCGCTCGACTACTGATCCGGAGTTCCCGGGTTCGAACCCGACCACGGCGGCTGCGTTTTTATGGAGGCAAAACGCTAAGGCGCCCGTGTGCTGTGCGATGTCAGTGCACAATAAAGATCCCCAGGTGGTCGAAATTATTCCGGAGCCCTCCACTACGGCACCTCTTTATTCCTTTCTTCTTTCACTCCCTCCTTTATCCGTTCCCTTACGGCGCGGTTCAGGTGTCCAACGATATATGAGACCGATACTGCGCCATTTCCTTTCCCCCAAAGCCAATTATTATTATTATTATTATTATTATTATTATTATTATTATTATTATTATTATTATTATTATTATTATTATTATTATTATATTGCCGCGTTTCCCTTACAAAACTTTATTTAGGCAGTCTATAGACTGTCCATAGACTTCTGTCTGTAAAGTCTGTAGACTCTTTCTTTACATGCAAACCCCAAAGAATAGTCTATAGGCAATACAAATCCTATAGACAGTCTATAGACAATCTATAGATTTATGGCCATACACATTTAGCAGACATTTGTCAATAGATAGTCTATAGACTATGAATAGACAAAAAGATATATCTATAGGAAGGCAATAGAGTCAATCAGAAGTCTATAGACCCTTTTTATAAGGGTTATTAGCACTCTTTAGCCAGACGACCTTGCGCCCTATATAGCAGCGCTTCCACTGGAACCTGCATGCGCACTTGCGGCTATTATCGCGTCCCTGCCTAACGCGTACAGTGCCAAGGAGCAGACCGAGCCGCCAATTATTCCGGGCTTCGTGTATATGTATACACTGCTCGCGGTTTTAATGAAAGCAAAAGTGAAGCGTTGTGTTTGCGAACAGTTCGTTGCGCAAACCTTGGCATCCGAGGCGGACCGGAAGACGCTTTCTGGCGCCAATCGCCGAAAACAGCGCGCGCAGACGGGATGTCCGCGGAAAATAAATAAATAAATACAAAGATTAGCACACGACGAAGAAACGAGCTGCATGGGAAAAACGCAGATATCTGAGGCTGCATCTCGTTTAAAAATTCGACGGTTCTCGCAGGGAACGACCAACGCGAACGCGGGGTTTCCTGCCAGCGAGCAGCGCCAAATTCGACCGGAAAAAAGCGGAGTAAAGAAAAAAGGTGGCGCTGGAAGCGGCTGCTGTCGTGCGTCAGCAAGGACAGCATTCGGACTTCCTTTATACCTAAGTCTCCGACGCGGGCCTGCGTCATTGGATGAAAATTTTCCCTGCGTTTTCAGCGACGTGAGGGAGTTCCGCAAGGTGTATGCAGCTGCGTCACGCATAAGAGGTGGAGCAGTTTATATGCTCACCCGCTTTGATCTACGACTTTAAACACATCCTTTGAGCTTGCCGTGGGGAGGGCACAGGAGATTTATCGGCTGCTGGTCGTAAAATCGAATCCCGAACTCGGCAATAAACAACGCCGAGGTGACCGAAATTAAACCAGTTAACCATTACGAACTTTCTCGGAACCGCCAGTGCGGTCTTGGGTGGCAAAAGTCACTAATCAGTCAATAAATACTGCACTAGAGCGGCGCGGTGATTTGTGTCGTAACAGTCTCAGAAAACAATAATAATAATAATTGGTTTTTGGTGGAATGGAAATGGCGCAGTATCTGTCTCATCGTTGGACACCTGAACCGCGCCGTAAGGGAAGGGATAAAGGAGGGAGTGAAAGAAGATAGGAACGAATAGGTCCGTAGTGGAGGGCTCCGGAATAATTTCGACCACCTGGGGATCTTTAACGTGCACTGACATCGCACAAAAAAAAAACAATTTCAGTCATAGCCACACAAAAGAGACATCCTGGGCAGACTTCTTATGGAAGCCAATTAATCAATCAATCATTCTTTATTGTATTACAGAAGTGTACTCATTACCTTCGCAACAGCCCTAGAGAATCATCGATGAATAGACGAGTTGTAGACCTTCGCAAAATCTGCCCAAATCGAGAACTGATTCAAGCGCAAAATTGGAAGCAGACAGTCAGTACGTTTACCAACAGCTAATTGCGCTAGTTCGTTTGTGCGATCTTCAAACGTGCCACCAACTTGCGTAAGCCAAGAATCAACCTTCCTACTGCACGGTGCGCATGCGTACTTCGAAAAGTGCTCCATGCAGACATGATTGAATCTTCTCACTTCTCGTCGTCGCTTGCTAAGATCGTCTGCTCCCTTCTTTTTTTTTATTTAGCCTAGAGCTTATACAAGGTTTACATTTCTACCAATAAATCTAGCTGCAAGTTAGCGCTGCCGAAGCCTTCATCGCCACATGTCCGGGCGCGCCATTACTCTTCAAGAAAACGGTACGCAGTAGCAGACGAACCGCGAAGCGCTCGCAAGACAGCGCCTTTCAGTAGCAGACAACCCGTGCTGAAAGTCCGGCGCACAAGCAGACGACAACCGAATCGCCGCGGCAGCGCGGCGATCCGTAAAAACCCCGCATTTACATTTAAAGTGCGGCCAGTAAATAAATAGCTGCTGCATATCTTCTCTGCCTTCTTCCCACTAGACAAGACGGGGTAAAAAAAAAAAAAAGAAAACATGACGGAAAAAATGGTCGCGGAGAGCTACCGCCGATCACCGGTGGCTCGCAGAAGACCACAGCGCGCGCATGACGCAACGGTTGTAACACGACTGCTTGCTGCCCGGTTGCCTCTGCCCTGGTAGGACGTACCGTACAGCAGCCGAGCAGAGAAAACAGGTCAACCTTGAACCCGCGGCGGAACGGAGAAGTGGCATGCCCGGGCATTTCTTCACCGCTGTCTACGGCGGTGTTGTACGCCGGTTCCCTCCCTCTCCCGTTACCCATTCTCCTCCGGTTTAAAGCGAGGCGCTCTCACCTCTCGATCAGAGACCATCGGGTCGTCTGCAATCTTGCTATATCTGCTATAATGCCGGTCGTCTGCCACCACGTGTCGTCGAAGGGGGACTTTGAGGAAGCAGGGATGTACCGTGGTACAAGTGACGTAGAAGTGTCGAAAAGCGCCGATGATGCTTCGGTAAAATTGATTCCACGCGATACGGTGGTCACAAATCGAACGACTTTCGGACGCAAGCGAGTTTGAGACCGATCGTGATTGTCCTCGCTGAAAGGTGCACAGGTGGTGATAAAAAGAAAGCAAATTACTGCAGGGTCAACATTTGTGGACACAGCGATAATTGCTTTTTTTTATCACCACCGCTGCATCTTTCAGTGAAGACAATCACGATCGGTTTGTTGAAGCTGCAATGATTTCTTTCTTTTTATCACCCCCACTGCACCTTTCGGCGAAGACAATCATGATCGGTTTCTGGGCGCGCGACGTGAACACTTGTTAAATCTTACGCGCGATAACACGTGGACGCGCACTAAAAATGTGCTCAAATCAAATTTGAAAAAATATCTCGCGTGATTTTTATTTTTTGATACTTCTCTTCCGCCAGATCGGTCAGAAAATATGTATCATACTTTAAATCATTTTTCCCTCTCAACACATTTACCTGGCTCGCCAGGGGTGTCAAATTGGCCGGGAGAGACGATTTCGGCGCTAGGCATAGAACCCGCGATACCTCTAAAACATGTCCCCATTAAAGGAAAATGAAATTCATTGCTTACACTTGCATTTCGGGCGACAAGCGTTCGGAATCGCGACCTGGTCAAGCAAAAAAGAGGGTCAACAACAACGAAAAAAAAAATTTCGAATGCTAAGAAGCAAAGGTAAGGCTGTCTTCCGCCTCTATTTGACCATTATGTGTTAAAACGGTACCGGTTCGCTATTTTACTAATCTATAGTTTCGTGATATCAAACGCACTGGCGAGGAAATTAGCTCTTTATATTTGAGCACTCGGCAAGCCCGATTTATATGGATAGCAACGAGTCAAAACCAAATAAATGTGAAGAACAAACAAACTATCAGCATTTTGCAAAATAAATAAATAAATCACACCTGTCAATGTCAACGCGTTGCACGAGTGCTCAAGGTGGCATGCACAAAAAATGTAACAACTCGAGCGAAAAACAGAGCGGCCGCTCACCTGACATCGCAGAGCGGCGTTTGCAGAGCGGAGATCGGGCACATCGGCCGACAGGTCGCAGAAGTCGTAGCCGGCACTCCGTTTGAATCCGAATCATGGCGGCGGATAATTATCGGCACGACAAAAAAAAACGACACAGAAAAATAGACAGACCGGGACAAGGGGTTCTTTCTCTACGCGCACTCAGAAACGATGAGTGAAGTCGTCGTCGCTAAAGCCTTCGGCACTCGCAACACCACCACACCAGGGAGCAGTATAACGCGAGTCGTATCGGAGGACACCCGCGTCTTCGACCTTTCACAGCGGGGTCGCCCTCTTCTCGCTGATCGAAACTGGCGATCGCTGATCCGTCGTGCGATCAAAGGAAAACTCGTCGAAGCCGCCGACACCTTGAGCACTCTCAATGAAAACAACACGGAGGACAACTGCACCCGACTACGTCAGTCGGTGGTGCACGGCAGAGCACGCCGAGACATGAAAAGTCTTCGTGCGCGCGCCGTCCCCAACGCAGACGACACGCCGCGCCGTTCGTCGCCGGCGGAGTGGAGCAGACGACACAAGCCGCGAGCGCCGAAAACGGATGCGAGACTGCGGCGCGCCGGCTGACTCCGCTCGTTGTTTGTCGTGCGGCGAAGCCAAGCCTAGCCGAGCGCAGGGGCAACGGAGCGGTGCAGACCCAACCTCGTCTGCCGACGGCCCGCCGTCGACTGAAGAACAAACTGCAACACTAAACTGATCGCGAAAGCGGTACGGCGCGCGCGCCGCGGCCCTGCTCTTTCAGCGTTGCATTCTTTTTTTTTTCCTTTCGTTCGTTCTTTCTTTCCGGGCCGCTTTTTTATCGCCAAACTAGGTTGCGGCAAGGAGGGGCGACAAAGGTAAAGCCGCGCGCCCGTCGCTCTCGCTTCTCTCTCCCTTTTCCTTCTCCCCACCGCTTCAGAAGAGGAAGGAAGAAGAAAGAGAGCTCCCTCCCCCTTTCCGATGTCCTACCCTTTCCCGACACACGGCAGCGCCATCCTGGTTCTTCTAAAGAGCAGGAGAAAAAGTACCTATGCACCACAGACTCGCGAAACAAGAACTACCCAGGTACTAGAGCGGGGAAAGAAAGTACCCATGTACGGTGCAGCAAGGGAAAGGAGCGGTGAAAAGGAACAGGAGAGGAAGGATGGAGGGGAGAAAGATAGAACGAAGACCGGGCACACCTTTCGCTTTTGCGGTGCCGCAAGACGACCGGAGCAATTGACCAGAGGCGGCTGCCTGCTGATGCTTTTCGTTTATTTTTTTCCCCTCAATACAGACAACGAGCGCACCTCTCTTTCCCCTTTTCCGATCTTCTTTCTCCCCTATTCTTCGCTTCCGTCTCGAAAGAGGAGGCATGATGAAGAGAAGAAGAAAGCGGGTAAGAGAGGCTCGTTTCTAATAACGTAAAAAAAAAAAGAGACCAGAGGGAATACAGCGCGGAGGCGAGATGAAAGTCAGTCGGCCGTTCTTCTTCCATTGATACAGGCGCCGCGGCCATACATACACCCCCATCAACGCTAAAACAGAAACAGGTGAGCCGGGAGGCAGCCGAAAGTACAAGTGAGGGAGGGGAGGTCAAATGAAAGAAGAAAGAAAGAGAGGAGAGCGGAGAGGAAAGGCGGAGCTCGTTGAGCGAGAGAGAGAGAGAGAGAGAGACAACTGACGCGGGCCAGTGGATCCGACGAGCCGCCGAAGCCGAGACAAGACAGGCGAGGTCAAAGTGGCAGACGAAACAAATCGCATTAGTAGGTTCGTCCGCCGCACCGGCTACCAGATCAAACACGGGGCCGAGGAAGCAGGCATGGCAGAAACAGGAGGTAGGGGGGTGGGGGGGGGGGGGGGGGGGGGGGTTAGCTTGAAGGAGGAGGGAGGATATGTAGTGGGTGTTGGTTGTGGCGGCGTTTCGAACGAGAGTGCTTCGCTGGCAAGGCGGAGGAGAAACTCGTTTACTACATACGACTCGGGCTGCTCCGGTGCGATGAGCAGCCGAATCGCAGACGGGGTCTGCGCGGAGTTTTTTATCGGCCGTTGGCGTTTTCGATGGCGTGGGAGTGCTACTCAGGGCAAAAACAAAAAAAAAGAAAAGAAGAAAACTGAGGGGAATGGAGGAGCCGGAGGAGTTGTAGTGGTGGGTGGCAGGCCCGGAAAGCGGTCACTGCTTTACCAGAGGGCGCGGCAGTGGCGGTGTCATCGAATTCTCGCGCCCTTTCGGGTGGAAATGGGGAGTGTTCGGGGTGCGTTCTTTGATGCTGGGTAATGCAACTCACCCCAGAAAGAAGTGAACTACCTGCTTGAGGTCGATGCCGAAATTTCCGGATGTAGCGAATTTCGTTTTGACAAGCCTGAATGATGGCCTTCTTAGTGCAACGTGTTGAAACTGGTAAACCAACGATAAAGACAGAGGCATGAGGTAGGGAAAGGCAGAAGGCAAAAGCTGGTCGAATAACTCCAGCAGTGCTTGTACCGGATCAAATAAGTGACTCGCTGCGACGATTAGTCCGACAAAGAGCGACATTATTCGCTTAGACGCTATACATACAACAGGAGCCAAGAGTCAGGAAACGAAGTAAAGCAAGAAGGATTTAATTGTTTTCATAGCAGCATTGACTTGGCTGGGAAATTAGTTTCGTAATCATTTAGACAGACGATAATTTCACAGTAAGCAGAAAAGACACCCACATGCCGCCAATGGGATCCTAACCCACTACCTCAGCATGTCGAGTACACTGCTTCGCTAACCGAGCTACGGCGGTGGCTGTGTCCCCTTTTTACTTTCAAATATATTCATGTTACCTGTATTCTAATCTTTGGAGTGTTCGCCAGCGCCACCTCCAGCCATAGCGGCAGACATGAAACATCCAGTGGTACCGCAAGGGTCACACATAACCGAAAAGCATTCATCAGCAGGGAGATTTAGCATAGCTGAGACGTAGTAGGAGTGACGTGTACCGGATTACAGAAGGTAGGCGGTGATCCGGTATTGTCTGCGTTTTTATGGAGGAAAAAAGGTAAGGCGCCCGTGTGCTGTGCGATGTCAGTGCACGTTAAAGATCCCCAGGTGGTCGAAAATATTCCGGAGCCCTCCATTACGGCACCTCCTTTTCCCTTTCTTCTTTCACTCCCTCTTTTATCCCTTCCCTTACGGCGCGGTTCGGGTGTCCAACGATATATGAGACAGATACTAGGCCACTTACTTTCCCCAAAAACCAATTATTATTATTATTATTATTATTATTATTATTATTATTATTATTATTATTATTATTATTATTATTATTATTATTATTATTATTATTATTATTACTATTATTCTAAGTCGCCCGCTGTGCTAAATCTCTCTAACCACAATTAGTATCGTCACGGAGCGACCGTTCGTTGCGATGACGTGACCAGCGATTACACCGTATGGAATGAGAAACCAATCCGTCAAATTTCAACAACTTTACGGCTTAACGTTGTAAACGGGCAACACCGACAACACACATTGCTTGCCGACCCACAGGCCCTGCTGAGGTAGCCGGTCTGAGCGGCTGTTTACTAAAAGGCAGTTTCATACATAAAAGCTTCAAAGGGCGACCTACTGGGGCTGCCGACTTTGGCAGCTATGGCCCCGATCTACTGTACGGAACGCATGGAATGGCACTGTGTGTATACACCTTTCCCGAACAACTGGGCTGGCTCAGGAATCTCAGCGATCGCCGCTTGCCGGCAAGGGAAAAAAAACAAAGAATAAATGTGGAACGGTGCGAATGAAAACATAAAAGGGGAAGGGGGAAAATAACAGGAAGGAGAATGACGAAAAAAAAAAAACGTTCCCTCCCCAACGGCTGAGACCTGAAAAGCCGCACTTCGCCAGGGTGTCAAGCAAGGTAGCAAAGAAAAGTAGCGATACGTACAGTCGCGAGCAACATGAAAGGGAACAAACATTATTTCACAAAATTGCGAATTTTCAGGTTATTTTTTCGCTAAGTTTGAGATTTAATTTTGATGACTATACGCCAAGAAGAAAACCAGTAATAAAACAGACAAAAAACACTGTGCATGTCAAGAAAAGCTACAGAGCAATCAATAAATTAATCCTCAAAATTTGTTCTCTCTCAAATTGCTCTTGACTGTATAGAAGAAACTAGACTAGACACGCGATCAGCATAGAGGAAAGGCATGGCGCCAAGCTAACTATGACAACTGAAAATACATGCACAGAGCAGCTCAGCCACAGCTGTAGCGCGAACGCTGGCTTGAGTGTCACGGCTATTTAACTGTGACACTGTTGCGTATAGCAATAAGCATCGTTGATGACCTTTTTGCCCCGCCCCATGGTAGGCGTGACAGTTGTAGAGTGGCTTGCCTTCAAGTGGCGAAGGTGGCCATATCAATGCTCCGAATAGGAAAAATGCTGCAAGGCTTCGCAAGGAGTACTACAGGCCTTCTACCTACAGACACAAGACAAGTACCTACAGACACAAGTACTGGCGCAGTACTTGTATCGCTGTCTACTGAGCAAATCGCGACAAGTGAAGTTCCACGAGATGGAAATTATTCGTCAAATACTTACGGCGCGAAAACACGGACACCACAGGCGCTGCAGACACTCGGTACAGAAGTAGCATTGACTGCTGACTTCATTCCTGCATACGGACGAACGCTGCCGTATGTATCTGGCACGGCACTTCGTGAAAACAATATTGGTGATAAGTAAATTGACGGAAGGAAACGTTTGGTTGGTACAGAAAGATGCGGCCACTGCAAACGATATGTACTTAAGTAAAGCGAGCTTTTGGGCTAGTTGGTCTTACCCGCCGAGGTGGCTCAGTCGTTAGGGCGCTCGGCTACTGATCCGGAGTTCCCGGGTTCGAACCCGACCGCGGCGGCTGCGTTTTTATGGAGGAAAAACGCTAAGGCGCCCGTGTGCTGTGCATGTCAGTACACGTCAAGGATCCCCAGGTGGTCGAAATTATTCCGGAGCCCTCCACTACGGCACTTCTTTCTTCTTTCACTCCCTCCTTTATCCCGCCGCGGTGGCTCAGTGGTTAGGGCGCTCGACTACTGATCCGGAGTTCCCGGGCTCGAACCCGACCGCGGCGGCTGCGTTTTTATGGAGGAAGAACGCTAAGGCGCCCTGTGCTGTGCGATGTCAGTGCACGTTAAAGATCCCCAGGTGGTCGAAATTATTCCGGAGCCCTCCACTACGGCAGCTCTTTCTCCCTTTATTCTTTCACTCCCTCCCTTATCTCTTCCCTCACGGCGTAGTTCAGGTGTCTAACGATATATGAGACATATACTGCGCCATTTCCTTTCCCCCAAAACCAATTATTATTATTATTATTATTATTATTATTATTATTATTATTATTATTATTTATCCCTTTCCTTACCGTGCGGTTCGGGTGTCCGCCGAGATATGCGACAGATACTGCGTCATTTCCTTCCCCCAAACCAATTATTATTATTATTATTACTAGTTGGTCGCATCCTTGTACCGTAACTGCAGCGAAGAAACACGGTTTTCGTTTCTTCTCTATGTGAACATGTTTCTTCGCCGCAGTAATGATACAAGCATGCGACCAATTAGCCCGAAAGCTCGTTTTATTCATTCCTACACGTTTGCTTCCCAGAGCGAGTATTTGGACAATAAGACAGGAGGCATAAAATTTGAAGTTTGTGAATTTAAAACGGTGATACTATTTTCGGTGATCAGATTTTTTTAAGGGAGCAAAATTGATGTTGACTGCTCGCATGCTGCAAGTTAGTCTTGGTGCTCAGATTCGATACCATCGTACTTTTTCAGGCTGACACCGTTTCCCGAGGTACGTAAAGGCGTGCTTCCCATGCTCTAGTTTAAATAGAAGCCTATAACTGAGTGACGAAATCCGTATGCTCTAGTTTAAATAGAAGCCTATAACTGAGTGAAGAAATCCGTATGCTCTAGTTTAAATAGAAGCCTATAACTGAGTGAAGAAATCCCGTCTGGGAAGAGGGAAACAAACATCCAACCGTCACAGCCCTGCTCTTTTAAATAAATTTATTCACTCACTCATATATCCTCAGTGCTTTCAGCAGTATGATGAGTTCCGTTCATGTCACTGACCAAGGAATTTTTTTTCTTTCTCTTCCGGTCGCATTCATTCATGTGGTTGAACGGGTGTAGCACGTTTCCCTAGGAGGGTGCCTAGATGGCCATCGAGGCACCCTATGCGTTTCCCCTGTGTACAGTTTCCCCCTCTCAAAAACTCGCAACCACAAACACGAGGAGACCGCGGAGTCCTTCGCTTCCCCAGCGGATCGACCTTGTCAGTGCTCAGTGACCGGTCGGTCTGGTCTCAATTATCCGAGCTGGTAAGGCAAGGACGCAGAGTGGCAGACTACTCTCATTCCTCGAAGTCCCCGATTAACCCCTAAAGCCTGTTTCACATGGTGCGACGGGAACGAAAAATTACGGCCCGGTCGCACTGTCGTTGCGACGGTAATCGCAGCCGCCGTTTCACATGACAACGATGAATTCAGTCGGTGCCGTCGGCACCAGCGCCCTAGCGTCGGTGCGGCCTTTCAGTGGCCGAAAATTCTTCGGCTGCAATAAATGTCAAACATCGTGGCAGGCGTTGATTTCGTAATCATGGGTAATACTATTGAGCCGTGATGTGTTACTAAGTTCAATAAGACGTTTTCGAGATTTTCCTGTCATGTCGCTGAACTCCTATTGGCTGACTACTGTGGCCATCGCTGCGACCGCACCGACGCTGCGACAGTGCGACCAACTTGTTGAAAGTCTGTCGCAGTGGCCCTGCGACGAGAACGACGCGCATTTCTGTCGCACAGCGGCAGAAATCGCACTGCGCTGCGGCAACAATCGCATCATGTGAAACGGCCTTAAGGGACGAAGGGGAGAGAGTTGTAGCAGGCGCCGGGAGGCCTCCGGGCGACACACTACCCCTCGTCGCCTCTACCCCATACGGGACGGCTGTTCACCCGGCATTTCATTTTTTTTTTCTTTATTGTTTGTAACGCTGTAAACCTGTGCCTCTGTACTCTGTATCCGCTCTATGTGTATAATGCCATCGCTGTTTCAAGTTTGCAAGCAGTGTTCTCCCTCTTCCTTGTCACCTTTTATTTTTTTTAACTTTGTAAATCCCCTTTGCTTCCTGTACGCATTTCACCTTGTTTTACTAGTCTCTGCACAGAATTAAGTGCGCCGTTTTCTCAAGCCTTGCCTCCCTGAGATTCTTTCGCCGTAGTCGACCTACGGACACCCCCCCCCCCCCCCCCCCCCCCCATGGTCTGACCGGCCTTAAAGGGAACCTGAAAAGCTTTTATATGAATTCGACGAGGTGCGAGGACGAAGCTTGTAGGTTAAGCATACCAAGTTCAAGTTGTTTTGCGCTATAGCGATACAACTAATGACGTAATCGCGGATTAAACTCGCGACGATATCTTCGGGGTTCTCTTCAAAGCATCGGAGGAATGCGGAGAAAATAGACGATGGCGTTATTAGACGTTTTTAGCGTACTGGAGACGTATTGTATATCGCTTGTTGGATATCTGTTCACCGTACGCCGGCTGCGCACGCCTATGCCACTGCGCACGCGTCGGAGGCGTCCGGTAAGCCAATATACGTCTCCGCTAATATGTCTTCGGTATGCTAAAAACGTCTATTGTTCGCGACGTTACAGATTTCCGCTGCCTCCGCCTCCGCATCCTGCCGTGCATCGTCCGATGCCGCCAAACAACGCTTCGCGACGCCTCTACCTTCGGTGGCGTTGGTTTTCTTCCTGCGAGCACATGTTTCGGCGCTGGAAGCGCACCGCCGCTGCTGATGACGTCATCACCAGCTCCCGACCCACCGCTGTGCACTGCGGAGAATCCTAAGCGCCGCAATACCGTTTTTCGGCGATTACGTCAGCATTTTAAGCGCTAGCGCAAAAAAAAAAAAGACTTCGCGCGCTTTAGCAGCAGCTTTCACACACTGGAACTCTTCAAGCTTGTCGAATTCTAAAACCTATGCAGTTGCCTTTGAAGGAGAAGGAGGAGGAGGAGGAGACATTAATGACTTGAGTTTAAACAGATATCAATCTCTCGATGTGGTAGAGGAGCCCTCAGCCCAGGAAATAATAATAATAATAGTAGTAGTAATAATAATAATAATAATAATAATAATAATAATAATAATAATAATAATAATAATAATAATAATAATAATAATAATTGGTTTTGGGGGGAAAGGAAATGTCGCAGTATCGGTCTCATATATCGTTGGACACCTGAACCGCGCCGTAAGGGAGGGGATAAAGGAGGGAGTGAAAGAAGAAAGCAAGAGAAAGGTGCCGTAGTGGAGGGCTCCGGAATAATTTCGACCATCTGGGGATCTTTAACGTGCACTGACATCGCACAGCACACTGGCGCCTTAGCGTTTTTCCTCCATAAAAACGCAGCCGCCGCGGTCGGGTTCGAACCCGGGAACTCCGGATCAGTAGTCGAGCGCCCTAACCACTGAGCCACCGCGGCGGGGCAGCCCAGGAAATTGAACTTTAAAACTTATTTTTTCCAGCGCTCGCTGTTTAGAGCAGGGACAAGCAGCACAGGTAATCGGACCAATATTGAAAATAGATTGTTCCGATACATTTCCAATATTTCCAATACACATTTCCACATACATGGTTTCACTTTGTTCCTTTGTAGGATCGACATTTGCCAATACATTTCCAATATTTGGACGATTAGCCGTGCTGCTGCTGTTAGTCCAAGAGTTTGTGGTACTCATACAAGTAAGTTAAACCAAACACGCCATGTTCGTTAAAATGCCTTCCCCATTGCGTTGCCCCTTTAGATTAGTGTTGCAGGTAAACCTTGAATTCATTTAAACGGCGCTTAACTATAAGGTAATCTAGTTTAACGAAGTTGAAAAAGCGTTGTGTATTTAGTTCGTTCGAACCACTGCTTTGTTATAGGCAGTAAGCTACGCGTACTTCAAGTTACATTTCAACAGAACATAGTGGGAAACAGCGCAGATGGCAAAAGAGTCGAAAAAGGAGTAGACAAGACGCTTCTACAGTATTTCGTCCTGTGTGCTGGTAGCCAAATTTGAACCGTTACCAACTCGCCCTACTAGCTGTTCCGCTAAACCACGTTTCAAGGTCAGGCGCGTCGTTAACTAGAACTTCCTGCTCATGAGAACTGAACAATTCGTCTCGTCAACATTGAGCATAAAAAAAAGAAGCCTCTCTTCATTTCGAAATCGTTGTAACTAACACAAATTATCAGTTTTATTTATCAGTTGTACTTCGGAGTTTTAATCATAAGTTTTATTTCGGAGATCATGGGTTCGGATCCCACCGGCGGCATATGATTATTTTTCTTGTGCTTGTATTAATCTTCCATTAATAAAAACTTCAAATTAACAAACAAGGACATGCCCCTATGCTTCTTGGTTTAAGTGGTCGTTGGCTTCCGTCATTTATGCCATAACGAGCACCTCTTTTCCCTTAACTTGCGTGCTTATCAGTTTTATTCAAGTTCGATTTGTCCAGTGTGTACAGCTTATCGTTTCGTTATAACGGGTTTTACCGGCGAGTTGCTTCGCAGTGGAAGACTACGGCACAAGCATTGAGACGTATACAGCCGTGTAGCGGCGTGGCAGACTGCGCGTTCCAGAGAAGCACGCAATGCGTAACACGACACAGAAGCGGGCCAGGAAGTTTCACGCCCCCCCCCCCCCCCTAACTCGTTACCCCAAGCGCAAACAGAGCACGTGTAAACGCACGCGTGACACACACACACGGGTCCTCCGAGACAGCACGCCACAAAACAGCGGCAAGTCGCTCACGGCGTGGAGAATGAAGCCGCTGCTGTTGCTGCCACTACCGGCGGAGCGCGCGCGTTCATCGTCCCAGTTTCGGTCACCCTGCATGCCGAGCTGAGCGCCTTCCACGGCTTCTTCGTCTCCAGCGCGGCTCTCGGCAATGTACCGTGTTACCGCTCATTCAGCCTGCCTGCTCGCGTGCTTTATCTTCGTCTGGAAGCGGAGTATGACCCGCAGCGGTGAATTGGCAGTTAAGGCGCTCAGCTGCTGAACCAGTGCCTCCTAGAAAGAAAAACTCCTCCTGTGACGTCACGCGCCTTGCCCGGCTGATCATACCTCGGCACGAACTGTGAGCTCCTCCTGTGATGTCACGCACCTTGCCCGGTTGATCATACCACGGCAAGGCCTCTGAACTCCTGTTGTGACGTCACGCACTTGCCCGGCCTGTCATACCACGGCATGAACTCTGCGCTCCTCCTGCGACGCCACGCACCTTGCTTGGCCTATCATACCACGGCAAGGCTTGTGCACTCCTATTGAGGCATCACGCACCTTGCCCAGCTGATCATACCAAGGCAAGGCCTCTGCACTCGTATACTGTGACGTCACGTACCTTGCCCGGCTGATCATACCACGGCACGACTGATCATCCTGGCAAGGCACAGGACGAGTGCGGAAGCCTTTTCTTTCTATGAGATACTGGTTGAGCATGGGTGCACAGAATAAAAATCCCGGCAGCGTTTCCAAGGCGATAATAACGCTAAAGGCGTCTACCCATGTGCTGTGCGATGTCGGGAAACGTTAGAGAACCCCAGGGTGGCGAAATTAATCCGGAGCCCTCTTCCACTAAGACGCACGCCTCTTTCTCTACCTTCTTTCACTCCCTTCTTCGTTCCTTCCCTCACGGCGCAGTTAAGGTGTCCACGGAGAAGTAAGGCAGCAGTTACTCCGCCTTTCTTTCCGTTAATGTCCAGTGATTATTTATAATTAACCCCAGGATGCAAAATTTACCGGGTGGGAATCTGCAGATGCCGTCGGTGATGGCAATATTTTGGTCGATAGAAAACGTTTAACTGTGCAAAAAAAAAAAAGGATGGATTCCTCCGCTTTGGGTTACAACCCTCTATAGAAGGGAAGATCAGGGGTCACCGCTATAGTGTGTAGTGGGGAGGGCAGAGGCGGGCAACAGCAGCAGATCAAGAGTCTCACTTGTGAAGTGGAGTGCTGTCGATACAGAAACCGACCGACGGTGATTCCGTTTTAGAGGCTCCTGCCTCGTCTAAATTAGCGGTGGTTGAAGCCCAACCGCTATACACAGCACTCTAAACACGAATACGTCTATTTGGGAGTAAAAAAAAAGAGTAAACTGTCTTCTGTCGGACTCCCATTTATAAAATGAAGGGCTCTAGAGGACAGCTTATCACCGACACTTTCCGCCTCTCTTTTGCACAAGAGGACAAAGTCTTCCTAATCTCCTCTTGTCTTCCTAATCTGTTCTCTGCTACAAAGAAAACCCGCCGCGGTGGCTCAGTGGTTAGGGCGCTCGGCTACTGACTCGGAGTTCCCGGGTTCGAACCCTACCGCGGCGGCTGCGTTTTTATGGAGGCAAAACGCTAATGTGCCCGTGTGCTGTGCGATGTCAGTGCACTTTAAAGATCCCCAGGCGGTCGAAACTATTCCGGAGCCCTCCACTACGGCACCTCTTTCTTCTTTCACTCCCTCCGTTATCCCTTCCTTTACGGCGCGGTTCAGGTGTCCGCCGATATATGTGACAGATACTGCGCCATTTCCTTTCCCCCCAAACCAATTATTATTATTATTATTATTATTATTATTATTATTATTATTATTATTATTATTATTATTATTATTATTATTATTATTATTATTATTATTAATAATGCTACAAAGAAAGGCGAAAAGTGTGGATAGTTCCCTCTCCCGCAAAGTGAACCACAGAGGACGGCTCAATCCCTTGTCACTCCTTTCTGTTCAGAGTGTGCCCGCAACGGCACCCGGCTGGCTGCACGACAGGAAACGCGGTATATTCGACCAAAGACGGTGACCGCAGTGCGCGCTCAGAGACAGCGTCGCCTCCGAGTCGGCCGCCCGTACACCGGCGCGCGCGGGGCTTCGTCACGTGGCTCGGCGACGAACTCGCGGCCGCCGGTGCATCGCTGCGGGGCCTCGCTCGTGTCCCCAGTTAACGCGCCCCACAGCGTACTTGTGTGCAGCTGCGCGGTTACGCGTTTTCCACCGCCACAGCCCCGCTGTGCACTGCACGCTTTAAGGGTGTACGCGGCATCGACGTGGTCGTTGTCACACGAAACATAAGGCGTCCTGCAGCTTCGCGTGAACCTTTGGGAGCATGCATGCAATCGCGGCGCGCAAGCAGGCATGCCACGCGTTTTGTGTGTCTTATTTTTCGCGGTAATCTACAGTAAGCGGAAGAAAAAAACTAATAAGTAATAATAATAATAAATGGTTTTGGTTTGGCTCGCTCTGGATTGGTTTGGTTTGTAGGGGTTTAACGTCCTAAAGCAACTCAGGCTATGAGAGATGCCGTAGTGAACGGCTCCGGAAATTTCGACCACCTGGGGTTCTTTAACGTGCACTGACATCGCACAGTACACGGGCCTGTAGAATTTCGCCTCCATCGAAATTCGACCGCCGCTGCCGGGATCGAACCCGCATCTTTCGGGCCGGCAGCCAAGCGCCATAACCACTCAGCCACCGCGGCGGCTAATAAATGGTTTTGGGGGAAAGGAAATAGCGCAGTGTCTGTCTCATATATCGTTGGACACCTGAACCGCGCCGAAAGGGAAGGGATAAAGGGGGGAGTGAAAGAAGAAAGGAAGAGAGAGGTGCCGTAGTGGAGGGCTCCGGAATAATTTCGACCTCCTGGGTATCTTTAACGTGCACTGACATCGCAGAGCACACGGGTGCCTTAGCGTTTTGCCTCCATAAAAACGCAGTCGCCGCGGTCGGGTTCGAACCCGGGAACTCCGGATCAGTAGCCGAGCGCTCTAACCACTGAGCCACCGCGGCGGGTAACTAATAAGTAATGAACAGAATTGCAAGTTGTAGGACGGCACACAAAACGTTCGACTGAGCAGTTTCTAGATTTCTGTTCACAACTAATAAGTAATGAACAGAAATTTAGAAACTGTTCAGTCGGACGTTTTGTGGGCCGTCCTAAAACTTCCAATTATTACTTTTTGCCCAACTTTGCGCTTGCGAAGTAGGTGAATTAATCTTCACTAATTAAGCAATTAAGCAGAATGTAAAAATAGTGGTACTTGCTCCAAACAACAGCCAGCCACATGCATTTATAGTGCTCCGCTTATAGTGCTCGGCTGTTCTCGTGCGACAATTTGTGCGACTCAGCTCTTTAGCCACAGATGCCCTCTGGCCATTAGAATCAAATTATCGTAGTAGAATTAACTCTTTCATGATATTCGATCGACTGCGTACTATTTTGTGCATACTGTGCCTGTAAGAATTTTTTTTGTAAACGTATGCGGGCACGCATCGCATTAATGAGGATTCATTCAAGTCGTCCGTATGTTTATCGCACTGTACTTACATTACGCAAGGTTGCATAGTAACGTATAACGTTACCATGCCTTTCTGATTGCTTTTAATTTTATCAAAATATG
Source organism: Amblyomma americanum (assembly GCF_052857255.1). Lineage (NCBI taxonomy): Eukaryota > Metazoa > Arthropoda > Arachnida > Ixodida > Ixodidae > Amblyomma > Amblyomma americanum. The sequence goes on from NC_135504.1 coordinate 19,754,125, forward strand.
ACTGCGAACATACATTGTTGATTCCCACCCTCCACCCCCACCTTATGCAATGCCCCACCCATGGCCCTTAAAGGAGAATAAACACCTAATTGTGGTGGCATGTTTTCTTCTCTACAACAATGCGAAAGACACTACTAATCATGAATCACCATGTGGTATTCGCCTACGACCGCTAAATAATTTACAATCGAATTTTTTCTCTCATGCTGTTTCGGTTTCGGCTTCAACAGCCGAACGATGGCTGCGACGCCAGAGAGCCTTTTTGTGTCTCGTGAGGCATGGAAAAACGTCCATATAATCGTTGGTTTATCATTTTAATTCACTGCAGTGCAAAAGCCAGCCTTCCTCAAGAGCCGGAATGAGAGCGAATGCAGAATAAGCAAATTATATTGCAGTTTTTTCACGTCTCGCGTGACCTAAAACCACACTTTGACGTCACAGTCATCGTTCGGCGGTTGAAACCGAAACAGCACGAGAAAGAAATTCGATTATATCTTATTTAGCGGTCGTATGAGAATCCCACGAAGTAATCTATGTATAACCATGCCTTACACATTATTGCAAAGAAAAAAAAACACGTACCCAAAAGTTAGCTGTCAACACTCCCTCACTTTTCTGTGCGTGTTTTTTTCTTCTTCGTAATAATGCGTAAGGCATGGTTATACATAAATTACTTCGTTATACATAGATTATATGTATATATATACATTATACATAGATTGTTATACATTGATTACCCAAATGTTAGATCACAATACTCCCTCCGCGGCGGCCGCGTTTTTACGGAGGCGCTAAGCCCGAAATTATTCCGGAGCCCTCCACTACGGCACCTCCTTCTTCCTTCATTCTTTAACTCCCTCCTTTATCCCTTCTCTTACGGCGCGGTTCAGGTGTCCAACGACATATGAGACAGATACTGCGCCATTTCCTTTCCTCAAAAAACAATTATTATTATTATTATTATTATTATTATTATTATTATTATTATTATTATTATTATTATTATTATTATTATTAATACTCTCTAAAGAGAAAATAAATGAGGATGATGATGATGATTACCACCCGCACACACCACCACCTCGGGATCCTGTACACTACGCCACTTGCACTGCACACAATTACCGCTAGGGCTACAGGCGGGCGGTCGAAGCGTGTACACATTATACGCATGCGAAACGAGAGAGACACGAGTTTCACCCAGTGGCCGCCGCTCTCTCCCCCTTTCCCTCTCCTCCTCGCCCTCAGCGTCCCTTCCAGCAGCAGCAGCAGCAGCTTTGCGAAATACCTGGCCCTTTTTGTTCCGCACGAAGTGGCGGCGGCCGCTCCTCGAGTGGCGGCCATAAAGCACGCCTCCTGGGAGAACAATTCCTCCTCCGTAAGTAGCGGCACACGGCCACTGCACGGGAACAGTGGTAGCAGCGGGGCCACCAAACGGGAGGGGGGGGAGGCGGTTGCGCAGTAGGCGTTTAAAACAGCAGCCTGCAGCTTGACAATGGCCGAGGCGGTGGTGGCTCGGTACTCGTGTGTACACGGAGAAAAAGGCCTATAGTAGTACACGTGTGTTTTTCACTATACACAAAGAGGTATGGAAGGGGGCAAGACTGTCTGGGAAAAAGAAAAGAAAACAAAAGGAAAAGGGGGGGGGGGCGGAAAGCCGGGTACTGTGAGAGGACAAGCTAGCTGCAGCACAAAACATTTCCGAACCCTTAGCAAAGTGTCGAAACCCCCCCACGCATCCTGATGCTTGTCAGCGCGTCGTATCACGTGTGCACAGAGGACAGGCGTCGTGCCGCCGTCCTAGTTCGCCGCTCCGCCGCAAGTTGAATAGGGCGTTGCTGGCGCTTGATTGAAAGTTTGAAAGTGTCGAACGACGGGAATAATAAAACACTGACAGCCGCCGCAGTGGCTGAGTGGTTATGGAGCTCGGCTGCCGGCTCGAAACACGCGGGTTCGATCCCGGCCGCGGCGGTCGAATTTCGATGGAGGCGAAATTCTAGAGGCCCGTGTACTGTGCGAAATCAGTGCACGTTAAAAAACCCCAGGCGGTCGAAATTTCCGGAGCCCTTCACTACGGCGTCTCTCATAGCCTGAGTCGCTTTGGGACGTTAAACCCCCATAACTCATAAACCAAACCAATAAACACTGACGTCAATCTGAGTACGGCCACACGGTTTACGAACGAAGGAAAAAATAAGCAGCTATATGAACCCCGGAACCGCCTATTCCCAAAAACAGTGCTCCCCGGCAGTTTCGAGCTCCGGACAAAGAAAATTTTCCTTCGGTTAAACCAAGAGTCGAGAAACATCTACGGGTTCCTACATGTGTCTTGCGGCTAAGATCAGGCAGGTGGTAATGATTACTGCGTGGTTAAAACCCAACGTCGCCTTTCAGGATTCCCCGTAATACGCATGCTGCGAAACGACCACGCTGGTAAGGCTTACCAACCAATTTACCCCAAGGAGTTACGAACGCTACAACGAGATATGTGTAGCTGTCCAAAAGTGTTCTTCCTGAAGTTTCTGCATTGCTCAGATGGGAACAGTTCCAGTACGAACACGATAAGGATGCGGACGGTTTTAACGAAGCTGTTGTCGAGCTGCGCAAAATGCATCGCACCACCCGGAATATCTATCGACTCGCAGGGGCAGCGGTGGTCCCCGTGAAGCCGGCCAGAGAATCAACAAGATTGCCAGGAAACTCGAAGTGGTGGTAGTGGTTGTTTATTAAAATAATAGCAAAAAGGAAGGAAAAGATTTTTGCTAGCCCCGGCATCTGCCATCGATACTGAAGCACCTGAACTCGGAGTCCTAGTAGCTTTATCAGCGTCAAACAAATTTAGAGGCCTCTGCAAGAGAGTTTACCAAGACGGTCCACCAAAAAGCACGAGCGAGATAAAACACGAACAACAGTACCTGGATTACTTATCTTCAACGTCGTGTTTCTGCGCTGCTCCATCCCATCATGGCAACCTTGTCGGTTATCTGGCATAGCTGCCAACCCTTCTAATGTGACAAGGCTACACTCTAAACAGAAAGGAGTAAAAAGGGAATAAGCTACCCTCTAGAGCTTTTATAAAAGGGAGTTCGCTAGAGGACAGCTTACTCCCCTTTTTACACCCATACAGGCGTATTCGTGTTTGGAGTGCATTACACCTAACTTACATCCAAATCCCGATTTAGAGTAATGAGAGGACCTACTATGTCAGTCATTCTGTAAAGCCCACAGAGAGAGAGTACCCATAAGAATAATGTGATTAAAGCGACGCAAATTGCAACCAAAGTGGGTATTTTTCTTCTTGCCTGAACATGCTTCGGAAGCAAGGTTTAAAGCACTGGCTACTCCCCTGCGGGTGCAAAGAGCGTTATACACAACGCATGCGAGTCTTGCGCAGGTGTGGACAAAGCAGACAGCCGCCAGCTCACCTATATTCGCGGCGCGTCTGTTTGCGCGCTGGAAATTAACAATAGAGCACGCTCCTAGCTCGGTAGAAAAGAAAGAACAGAAGAAAAAAAGGCGCGAAACAGATGAGACAGAGAGAGACAAATCGAGAGAAAGAGAGTGAGAGACAAAGAAAAAATGGGGTTTTTTAATGTAATTTTTATTTCACAATACTGCCGCGCAGAATCGGCTCAGCTGCTGGAGGGGCATGGACCCAAAAACATAACACTGAACACGCGAAAAAAAAAAGGGAAATAAACATAACGCCGTATATTATATGTGCTACACGATACAACTGATTCAGAGAAAGAAGAAATGAGAAAAATGAGAAAAAAACCCTTCTCCTTCTCCTGCCCAGTTTCTTCCCGGCATGCAGCGCACCCAAAACACAAGGGGACGGGGGAAGGGGGGGGGGGGGGAGGTACGGCGCAAACAACGCCAGAGATCAGCGCCGCGTCTTGCACACACGGCATACACAGACAAGCGGGCCCCAAACGAACTCGGCCAGGAGGCGTGGGGAGGGGGGGGGGGGGGGGGGGGGGAAGCGCTCGCTGTTTGAGCCAGCGCGCGCGCGCCATACCGTTGCTACCGGTGCTGCTGTCGGAGCATACAAAGGAGCATACAACGCCAGAGCGCCGCGTTCGCCGAGCCATATAATACAGCGCTCGCGAGAGGGAGAAAAAAATATATGAGGAATCCTTTCTACGGCGATTCTTTCGCCCAGCAGCTCGAGCGCGGAAAACAAGCGCGGGACTGAGCGGTGGCAGGCAGTCGCCTGTGTGTGAGTGTGCGCGGGAGTTTTAAGAAAGGCGCGCACGGCGTTTCTCCTAGCAGCCGAAGAAGAAAGGGCTTGAAATAAATAAACATGAAGAAAAAAGTGGCAGGGTTTTAACGTAGTTAAACCGAGTCGACGTGCGAATTCGTGTGGTTTAGCCTGGTTTGCTCATGGTTTTGCTTTGCGGGGTCGTCGGCACCTCTGGCGACGATATTAGTTTGATAGTATAGTATTAGTTGGTCACGACTACGATGCGCAATGCGCGGCGCGAGAGTGTGTTGCAGTTCAACGTAAATGCCGAAGGAGAAGTAATGAATGAATAATGTACTACGCACCGCACCGAGCGAAGCGAATCGCACTAATAGAAAAGAAATAACAGTACAAACAAACCACAAAAACCCAATTAACAAGGCAGGGCAGATACGAATTAAGGCGAGCAACTAGGCGATAAAAGAGGGCTCATGCTGTAAACAAAATGCTGTGTTAGCGGTGACGGGCCAGTGACGGCAAAGAACCGCAGCGACAACAACAACAACAAAAACAGATTTTGAGAACACCTGAACACGGCCAACGCCACACAATGGAACACGCTGGAAGGTCCACAACACGCAATAACAGAGGCTGGGAAATATCAGCGTAGTGAATACAACACAGTCCAGTGACGGTGTTCACGGGAGCGAAGGGACCGACAGACGAGAGAATGCGAGAGAACGCGAGAGAGAGAGAGAGAGAGAGAGAGAGAGAGAGAAAGAGAGAGAGAGAAGAAAGAAGCACAATGAGAGAGATAATAAAGACGCCCTGGCAAGAGCTACTTCCTCACGCGCGTAAAATAAGGCGGCGGCGAGGCGGAGGACGCGATAGATGCTCGTTACACGAGAAATTGGAGCGTGTTGATCTCGCGAGTTCTCCTCAAGCGCGAGTTGCCCAGACAGAGCTCACGGCGGTGAGCCACTATACAGACGACCCGCTGCTGACACCGCTGTAGCTACCGCTCTTATCGCGCACTTCCAAATATTTGAGCAGCGCCGCTCTAAAGTAAGACGGATAAAGAGGGCATCTCCGACCGGGCGAATATCTGGGTGAGGCGGAGAAGAAGAAACACGCGCCGCGCACTTAAAAATCTCTAAGAGAGAAAAAAATATAAAAGAGTTAAGAGTAGGAATTCAAGAAACGACGGTGTTGAGGAACTTGCGTGGGAACCCGAAGAAAGAGGCCGGCAGCTATGTAGGGGCTATTACACGCAAGCTGCGGACAGCGCACAAGGTGTGCCTGCCTCTGTACCGTTCTTTCTCAACGAAGAAGGGCCTATTAAAGCCGAGTGGGGGCGCCTGTGAGCCGCTAGTCTGGGGCGTATCCACGGGTGGCTGGGCACGTGTTTTCGTCACTGAAATAAACGGTTTCGTTGGGAGAGGGTGAGGCACTGTAAAGACGGAGGAGACCATACAGTCAGACGCGGAAGGAGGAATAGAATGCGGTTTATGGTTTATGGGGGTTTAACGTCCCAAAGCGACTCAGGCTATGAGGGACGCCGTAGTGGAGGGCTCCGGAAATTTCGACCACCTGGGGTTCTTTAACGTGCACTGATATCGCGCAGCACACGGGCCTCTAGAATTTCGCCTCCATCGAAATTCGACCGCCGCGGCCGGGATCGAACCCGCGTCCTCCGGGTCAGCAGCCGAGTACCATAACCACTCAGCCACCGCGGCGGCTGGAGGAATAGAATACGGAGGGATGTGGGGAAAAAAAGCGCACACCATCCCACCACGATCTTGTGTTTCGGTATACCTCAAAGCCAGGCCTGCACCGTGCACATTTGACCCCGATTATCGCTACGCCGGCGATCTCGAGTAAGACGAACATGTCGTGTGAGATCGCCATGACATCAAATATCGTATCGCGATAAACCACGCCGTAAGGGAAAGGATAACGGAGGGAGTGAAAGAAGAAAGGAAGAAAGGGGTGCCGTAGTGGAGGGCTCCGGAATAATTTCGACCACCTGGGGATCTTTAACATGCACTGACATCGCACAGCACAAAAACGCTAAGGCGCCCGTGTGCTGTGCGATGTCAGTGCACGTTAAAGATCCCCAGGTGGTCGAAATTATTCCGGAGCCCTCCACTACGGCACCCCTTTCTTCCTTTCTTCTTTCACTCCCTCCGTTATCCTTTCCCTTACGGCGCGGTTCAGGTGTCCAACGATATATGAGACAGATACTGCGCCATTTCCTTTCCCCCCCCAAAAAAACAATTATTATTATTATAAAGAATCAGGTAATGATTCAAAGAACTCTTCGTCCTCTCACATCCGCGCTCACGCCGGGATATTGTAAACCAGACGAAATGTATATTCAGTGGTTCGAGGTGCTGGAATACATTGCGACAACCCGTCTTTCTTCTAACGGGAGCTTCCATAGAAGCCGCATGTATCTGAACAGGGCTATCTTCCACTCTTTCGCCTACTGTCTGTTTCTCTTGTCCTTCCACTCTCAACTGGATACCGTAGGAAACCTACCCCACTACCCGAGTGTCCATATATATGGACTACACGCTGTTAAGTGTGACCTATGTGTCACCATATATGAGAACAAAGTGTATGCTTGCAAGACGTAGACGGGCTTTACTTATTCCCAGTTGAGAGTGGACGGACAAGGCTGCGAGGACATAGAAGGGTGAAAGTAGTGTGATAGAATTCTGCGTTAAAAACAGGAGGACACAGTGGGCGTACAGTCGGGGACAAAAGTCCGTGGACCATGCCATCTGCAAAGGAAGTCTATAGTTTCATCGCTAGCTGCCGGTTGGAGACCACAACTGTGGAGATGAAAGTCAGAATCAAGTTATTTTACCTGTGCTAGTCTGGCCTTCAGCCGACAGATAATAGTGGAGCTATAGGCTTAGTTCGTGGGCCTTGTGGTCCAGAGACTTTAGTCCCTGACTGTACATATGTGCGGAACATCAAAACGCGGATGAACACGACCGATCGGATCTGTTGGGGTAACCAAAGAGTGCATTACTGCGGAAGGTAAACGGGGAGGCAGAAAGTCAGGTCGGGACGTGAGGCTACGAGATTCGCGCTAATTCGGTGGCCAGTGAGAGTGCGGTACAGGTATAACCTGAACCGCACTCACCATATATGCATAAGAGACTGGGCACTGTTAAGAACGTGTCACTCAGTCTTCAAGCGATCCAGGTGGGCTTGGCACAGGTCGCTCTCCTTCAGCGGTACGATGCAAGCGTTCATTTCGGGGGCCCTGTTTTATATAGTGGCGCCGCGGTGGCTCAGCGGTTAGGACGCTCGGCTACTGATTCGGAGTTCCCGGGCTCGAACCCGACCGCGGCGGCAGCGTTTTTATGGAGGAAAAACGCTGAGGCGCCCGTGTGCTGTGCGATGTCAGTGCACGTTAAAGATCCCCAGGTGGTCGAAATTATTCCGGAGCCCTCCACTGCGGCACCTCTTTCTTCCTTTCTTCTTTCACTCTCTCCTTTATTTCTTCCCTTACGGCGCGGTTCAGGTGTCCGCCGATATATGAGACAGATACTGCGCCGTTTCCTTTCCCGAAAAACTATTTACTATTATTATTAAACACCGCCATCGTGATCACGCCATCATCAACGCTACTTTCTGAGCGCGGGAGTTCTCCATTAGGACATTCTAGAGCGATGTTATTTAACCCCGTAAACAACCTTAGGTAGAGCCATTTCGGCAAAACAAGGAATCGGAAATCGCCCTTCCTTTCAAAAATCGCGATACAATTAACGTAGTGCCCTGTGCTTAATACGCACTCCCCTCCTTTATTTTTCGTCGTTGGTTTCCGCTACGGGACGTCCCACGAAAAGCGCACCACTGCTTCGTGGCAAGCACGGCAAGCGTCAGGCACAGGAGCGGGGAGGATGCGGCCACAAAAGTCCCGGAAACGGCGCCGGCGGCAACAGCAGCCCACGGGACGCAAGCACAACGTCGAGCCCCTCTCTCGGTCTACCTCCCCCCCCCCCTCCCCCCTCTCCAACGCAGTCCATATGCGCGCGCGTGTGCGCCACTTCGGGAGCGCCGGTGAATCGCGCGCCTCAGACGCGCGGCCGCAGTCGCAACAGTCATCGTGGCGCTGTGTGTTGCGTGCCTGCTCGACCGCATGCCCCCGACCGGCGCCACAGCTTCCGTCCTCCGCGTCCCGGAGGCGACGGCGACAATAAATTCGCCCCCGTCACCAGCTCTCTACCCCCTCCTCGATTCTTTCCGTCCTTTCTTGTTTCACTCTTGACTGTTCTATTCCTTTCGCTCCCTTTCCTGTTTTCCTTGTTTCTGGCGTCTTTCAGTATTTCTGACTTTCTTTTTTCTTTCTCGCGATGTTCTTTCGTTCCATTCCTGCCGGTCACGCGCCTATACCGATACGCCGGGATGCGTGGCATAGATCTGTCTATCCTGTCCAGACACAGAGACGCACAGTCGGGTACAAATTGAGCTGAATCCGTTTCTTGTGCTGACCTGCTGCGCGCGTACCGTATTAGTGAAAACTATACAGTCCACGCCAGTTTCAAATCTCTCAAGGGAGATAGAAACTATCATCCTTAATATTATTCCTTTCCCCTTGCCCCCCCCTAGAAGATTAGCAGTGGCAGAGGAGCTAAAAGAGCCTCAAAGACCTGTCTAATAGTCTACCTGGGCCGCGCATATTTTAGACAAAGGCGCGGTTCATAGAAAGTCACAAGCTTTCTCCTTAGTTGACCCTGACGAGTGTATACCCCAAAAGCGATCCAACGGTCCCGTGCTCCACGGACTCCCATCCTGGAGAAGCGTGTAGTCTATGCAACCGCAGTTGATGCTGTCATGCGTGAACCGACACCACGTTACACACGTGAAATATGACTGCAAAGAAGAAATCACAAGCTGCTACTTATACTTGCAGTGCCCCTTCTCGTGAACTGAATACTCCTTCAAAACATTCATCATCATCATTTTAACTACATCCAGTGCAAAACAAAGCAGCTCCTGTGCTGTTCTTGTGTTAAATAAAGCATTAAACACGTCGATTGTTTGTTCTTTACTCAAAAATGCTTCGCGTTTTAAAAATAGTATAATTGCTTCGAAACACTCCCCAATCCAAATCGCATGTCGGCGCTGTTTAAGCTGCCTGCCCACCCAGCTGAACTGTTCACGTTTGCTTCTTATGACGCAGCTCTGGGGTGCGTAGTCTTGAAACACACATTAAGCGAATAACAGCGATTAAAGGGGGCATGCAGTACGTTTAGCTTAATGGGAGAGGGCGAAGGCAAAAAGCGGTAGGGCTTCCGCCGAGTCGGAAGCACGCTTCCGTGATCTCCGGCCTGGTCGGGGCACGCAACAGCACAGCGGCACGCAACACCCTCAGATAGAGAGAAGGAGGTGAGAGAGAGAGAGAGAGAGAGATGAGGGAAAGGAGATGACGGCGAAGCCGTCGCGCGCGCATGGCGCGTGCCGACGGAGGCGATACAACACCCTCTAAATACTTTCTTCAGGCCTCTCCAGGCCCTCCTTTCCACACGCGCTACGTCACGCCAAGTGTCCGGTCAGGCTGCTCACCAAGCGCGGCTCCGCTCCGCTCGGTTGTCTCCCTCGATGTGCTCGCGCTTGCCCGGGCAAGCACAGACACGAACGCAGTCTTGCAGTGAGCGTCTAGCTGCTGCTTGAGTCTTTCAGCCTGGCGTTGGGTGCATTTCCGTTCGCTCCTCGCACGGCTGTGTCTGTTTCGTGTGGCCGTTTCTTGTGTGGCGTGCGTACCTGTGCTAGCGCACGAATGGGAAACTGATTGCCTGCCGTGTAGCGAGTGCAACTTCGTGAAACATGGGCCGGTGCTGTGTTCCCGGGTGCCGCGGGAACTACCAGAATGGTCCCAAAGTACGTGTTTATTGCTTCCCAAGAGACGAAGTACGAAGAAAAGCCTGGTTGCGAGCCATTCCACGGAAGGATTTCACACCTACAGAGCATTCGAGGGTAAGACTCTGAAATATTGCTTAATAGGCGCTGGTAATTATCTTAGTTGTGAGCTGTCGCTCCCGGAAAGGCATGCTGTCTTTGTAGGCAATGATATCACTTCTTACACTTATGTATGAATTGTCCAGGAAGCATTTAGTTCTGTGGATGTGCATAAGGCTTGTGTAAAAGCTGTGTAAATATGTAAAAGCTGTTCACTATTCAGACTCTTTTTACTTAGTGTTTTAGGCAATGGAGAGTCATGGCGAATGGCCTTGCTTCATTTTCTCGTGCAGGTGTGTGAACTGCACTTCCACGCAGGCGACTTCATTACGACGTTGTCACACCAAGATGAACTGACAGGGAAAATAATAGAGGTGAAGCGTGACAGGCTACAGTTGAAGATTGATGCTGCGCCTTCTGTTTTTCCAAACTGCCCAAAATACTTGTCCTCAACGCCTGGACGGAGTGAATCGCCAGAGACGAAAAAAGCAAGAAGGGAAAACGCTGCTTTGCAGGAGGCTATGAGGAAGTCACTTCAGTCTAATGAGCTTGAACAGAAAAGAAACAAAGTTTCATCTTACGAGGAGTTCAAATCTAAGTTGCCTGGAATCTGCAACACGAAATTCTGGACCGTTTCTGTCGATGAGCAGTGCGTTAGGTTCCTTCTCATCGAGAATGATCCTTCACCTAATGTGAAATGCGCCTTGGTAGTTCTCCCTGATCTGTCACTTTCTGTTTTCTTGAATGGAGTGAAGCTTCTGTCGCTTCCTTCAGGCAGGATTCTGCCAGCTCAAGTATGCGACACCTCCAGCCTGTCCTTGCTGCTAGAAGAACTCGAGATAGGCTTGCATAATATACCTGAGGTGACGAAAGAGTCGAAACATACTAAAGTATTGCAGTTTGTCGGTTCACTGCTTGCAGACCTCATTGAGGACAGTGATACGACGAAAGAACAGTCTTCTTTGCTGAAATTTCTGGTTGAGCAGATAGAGCTTCTCCTCGCGAAACAGCATGTGTATAGCGCAGAGCTGCTGGTATTCGCCAGTATTTTGAATTCAATTTCTCCTCACGCATATCACTTCACAAGAGCTGCATCAAGAATCATTCTGCCCCATCCTTCCACACTGCGCCGTGTTTGCTCAAATTACAAAGCTGACCCTCTTGTGGAGCAAAATCAACCGCACTGTCTCTCCTACATCCGAGAACGAGTCAAATCAATGAAAGACCACGAGAAGACAGTGACCCTGATGATCGATGAGATCCACATAAAACCATACTTCGACTACAAAGGGGGCACAATAGTAGGATCGTCGGTTCATTCAACGGAACCAGCAACAACAGCCCATGTGTTCATGGTACAATCACTCCTTTCTGCAAACAAGGACGTCATTCACATATTACCTGTGAGCAAACTGAGCGCAGAAATTTTGCACGAGCATGCTAAGAACATAATCATTAATGTTGAGAAAATGGGGCTCAAAATTATCGCTGTGATAACGGACAACAATGCTCTGAACCGCAAGATGATGTCGTTATTTGCTACAAGTCCTCAGGTGAGCATTGTCTATCCCCATCCAGCCGATAACGCTCGCCCTCTTTTCTACGTGGTCGATCCTGCGCATCTCTTGAAGTGCATTAGGAACAATTGGATTAACCAGAAAAACCCTGGAACATGCCTCTATTTCCCTGAAATGGACTTGAGTGGAGCAATGCCCGAAGGGCCTCCTCGTATGAAAGCTGCTTCTTTCGCAGCTGTGCGGCAGCTTTATTCTTCAGAGAAGACGTCGCTTGTGAAGGCTGCTTACAGACTGAACGCAAAAGCCGTGAATCCAACCTCAATGGAGCGGCAAAATGTAAAGCTCGCTCTCGACGTCATTAATCAGTTTGTTTCAAATGCCCTCAGGACACATGGTTCCGCGTTCAAGATTCCTCAAGCTGAGTCGACTGCTCTTTTCATTGACGTTATCCTCACATGGTGGCAAATAGTCAATGTTAAGACCCCTTGCAAAGGCCAGAGGCTAAGGGACAGCATGCAAGACCCTGTAAGGTCTGTTGATGACACACAGTTAGCTTTCCTGAGCGGCGTTGTGGACTGGTTGGACGCTTGGGCAAGAATAAACATCACCAGTGGCTCGCTGACGAAAGAGACTCACAGTGCTTTGCGACTGACATGCTATTCTCTGGTAGAACTCTCGCGCTACTGCTTAGAAGAACTTCACTTCAAGTACGTACTGCTGGGCAAATTTCAGACGGATGCGCTAGAAGACCGGTTCGGCCGTTACCGCCAGCTGGCAGGATCACAGTACCACATTTCCGTGCGTCAGCTCTACGAATGTGAGAAGAAGCTTCGTCTTCAAAAACTTTTGACATTTCCACGCGAGGAAACAGAGTTTGAAGACGTAAGTGAGGATCTTGTCCCATGCAACTTTTCTGTGGCTGTCAGCGACGACGATATTACACACGCCCACTCTGACATGGATGCTATTGTCTACATTGCAGGATACGCTGCTCATGCTGCTTTAAAGAAGCTTTCATGTTCTGCTTGCTTCAGCACATTGGTGATTGAAAATCGAGAGATCGAAGCGGAAAATACTGCCATGATAGCTAACCTGTCGAGAGGAGGGCTGAAGTTTCCCCAGCCATGCACAGTTCACATGGTACTGATGACTAAACTAGTTGCAGAGAAGTTGTCTTTTGGAGCAACCGCGGAAGATTTTCTCTCCTGTAGAAATCAACGTGGTGTCGTGATTTCACAGACGATTTCCCTCCTGGACGAACACGACATTGAGACATGTGAAAATGGCCACACTGCACAAACTCTCCTGCGCTTGGTAGTACGCGTTGCAACCAACGTTGTTCTAAACAACTTTTGCAAACTAAGAAATGATGCCATACAAGACAATGCGCAGCAGAAGGCCGCAGCCCGGAAAGCAGCAACGCTTAAGAAGAAGTAAGTTTTATTCCCAAGCAATAAAAATGCTTTGCGCACACTTCATTGCTGGTGTCTCGTCGTTTTTTATTGTAAGGGTCAGATTAGCTGTACAAATACTCAACAGCGCAACATTATTGTGAGTGTCATTATTGCTGTGTGTGAAAGCTTTAAGCAAAACACAATACAGAATAAAACTAACACAATGCGCAGTAGACGGTGTTTTTTTTTTCAATGTTCACGAACTTCTACTTTAACAACTAGATATACGCATGTGCGGTCTGTGCGGATGGATTTTACCGCACGGCAGACATCATGTACGTGATAGAACCTAATAATTAGATGATTAATTGAAATTAACTAATCAATTTTTTATTATAATGACCAATAATGCGAAATTGGCGGCCGTATGCTAAATTGTTTATTATAAAAAACTGTATTAGCAGCTCGAACTTTCTTGACAATAAGGTGTTCTGCAATAAAAAAAATATATAAAGCAGATAAAATGATAGCCTAAGGCGCGCACAAACTAGCGAATTTCTTTTCTGCAGCAACGACAAAAATGAAAATGAAGGAATCACTTATAAGGCAGCTACGTACGGCAGTACCCGAATAGTGCAGACGGGCGCGGCGCGCTGAAATCGCGGAGCGCGGGGCCTGCACGGTCCCTTGGCGTGACGTCACGCGGCCGGTGGAGAGGCCTTAGCATTGAGAGGGTGTTGGGCGATATGTAGGCGTCTACACACCTCCCCGCCCTCCTCCTCACCCTCCTCTCTACCGCCGCATTCCTCCTCATCCTCTTCTTTCTTGAGCGTGTTTCGCGTAAAAGCACACTCTCGCTGTATAGTTCTGGCGCCCGTGTGCTGTGCGATGTCAGTGCACGTTAAAGATCCCCAGGTGGTCGAAATTATTCCGGAGCCCTCCACTACGGCACTTATTTCTTCTTTCACTCCCTCCTCTATCCCTTCCCTTACGGTGCGGTTCAGGTGTCCAAAGATATATGAGACAGATACTGCGCCATTTTCTTTCCCCCAAAACCATTTTTAAAATTTTTTTCAATTTGTGGTTTTAGTCATTGATGATTGATTGGTGTGCGACGGGTGATGACGATTTAATGAAATAACAGTAATTAATCGATTAATTAAAGAACCGCGCATCGCTTAACCGCTGCACCACTGCGCCAGGAGTGGTATGAGGATCACCAGGTATCTGTGAATGTAATGTAGAGAATGACCTTCTGCACATATGGGAATTAACAGCTCACACAGCCGCGTCATACCCTCAAGGCGGAGCTTGAATGTCCCCTCCGACTTTTTGTCCAGTGTCCGTTATTCCCCCTACGGCCTTACCAGGCTGCAAATGAGTCAGAAAAAAACATACTCCGTAATCCATTCAATATGCGAGCTTTCCCAACTGGCACTCTCTAAACACGAATACTCCTACGTGGGTGTAAAAAGTGAGCAAGCCGTGCTCAGGGGCACACTGCTAGATGACAATTTACTCCCTTTTTAATCATTTCTGTTTAGGATGCATGAACAAAGAGCTCTGGTGGCGGCAGGTCCCGGAGACGTCCCAGGAGGCACATGTCGAGCAGAAGAACATAGAAAACACGAGACGCATCCCACCATGCGAAAGAATGAAAGAAGAGATAGAAAGCACGAAAGGCAGACGAAATAAAGCATCGACGGGGTCATTGAGCAGACGATGCCCAGATATAAATGCGCGCATCTTCAGAGGAAATCCTTTGTGTCGAAGCACGCCTGCCTGCACATGGCCAGGATGAGCAGACGACGCAAACCATGCCGCGTCGGCTGGAATTGGCGCTGAAAAGTGGCGAAAGGAAAACGAAAAAGCAGAAGAAAAGAGACAGAATGCGCTCGAAAGGACACGCTTTGGCGGTCTTTTTGTCTCGGTGCGTATGCCGCGCGTCCGCAGCTTCTGTGCGCATGTGTAAACTCACTCCTGAACGGATGCGCGCGCCGCGTAGCGGACGGACGTCCGGTGTGTGACAAAACAATTTCATTCATAGGCAGCCCTATGAGGTTCACGGCGGAGACAGCCTCTGTACTCTGAGCTGCTTTGGGGTGGCTTGACATTCTGCGTACGCATTTTACGCGACAGCGTATACAGCTCGTTCGGTTGAAAAGCCGTCGGCGTAGTAGTAGTTGTTGCACTGCGTGTCGGAAATAATAGGGGGGCTGCGTTAAAAAAATATCGCACCATGGTAATTTGTGATACCCACCGCGGTGGCTCCGTGCTTAGTGCACTCGTCTACTGATCCGGAGTACCCAGGTTCGAACCCGACCGCGGAGGCCGCGTTTCGATGGAGGCGAAACGCAAAAGGCACCCGTGTGCTGTGCGATGTCAGTGAACGTTAAAGATCCCGAGATGGTCGAAATTGTTCCGGAGCCCTCCACTACGACACCCCTTTCTTCTCTCAGTTCCTGATTTATCCCTTCCCTTACGGCGCGGTTCAGGTGTCCGCCGTGATGTGACACAGATACTGCGCCATTTTCTTTCCCCCAAAACCAAGTTTTTAATTTTTTTTCAATTTGTGGTTTTAGTCATTGATGATGTGCGACGGGTGATGACGATTTAATGAAATAAGTGTAATTAATCGATTAATTAAAGAAATTAGAAAAAATAATGGAAAAATTGGGGTTCATAGGTGGTGATGGATTCTTATGGTGCAAGGGCAGCTGCGGCCAAAGAGCGCCATGGCACAAGGTATTTTTCTTCTACTCAAGGTGGGGTCAAATACCCATTTCCCAAGCATTTCACCCTAAAGAAGCCGAGCACCAGACCAGGGGAAAGCTTGTACCCATTGTATCACTGGTGGGTACCCGGCGGCACTGGGGATCGAACCCCGCACCTTCCGCATGCGAGGCGGAGAGGGTTCAAAGGTGACAAAATGCTGAGAATGAAAAATTCAATGCTTGAGAATGGTAATTAAAAAGTTTTGAGAGTGTAATTGCTCACATAATTAACTTGAAACAATTAAAATGAAAAATGCATTCAAGGGTGTTTCCAACGGGCGACGGCATTCCGTGAACTCCCTGGCAGCGCTGCAACACGCTGTCGCGTTCTATATTACAGGCGAAGCTTAAGCGTCCTCCATTTTTTTTTCAGCACGTATCTAAAGTTGCATAGCAATTCTAACGCATGTAAGGCGCGCTCAATATACCATGCAGGTGTGTCAAGGAAGACTTTCAAAAATAGGCTCTTTGGGGTAATAATAATAATAATTGGTTTTTGGGGAAAGGAAATGGCGCAGTATCTGTCTCATGTATCGTTGGACACCTGAACCGCGCCGTAAGGGAAGGGATAAAGGAGGGAGTGAAAAAAATATGCCTTTGTGGCATAGTATGACCAACGTTGGCGCGCACGAGAAAACCGGCGAATCATCTTAAGTAGTAAGCCGATTAACTAATTTTTAATTAACTTTGTAGCTATTAGAGTTAGGCGCCTAGTTGCGATTAGAGATTTGTAGCCGGTCGTTAGTAATAGCCATATCAGTGTTTTGAATTTCGAAAACACGATTACCCTTGGCGCTGTGGCTCAACAAAATTCAGCTGTTTTGACCAGTTACATGCATTGGAAAGGTTGCTTAGCCTGCATGCTTTTCGAAAGCGCAATTATCTTCGCACGATGCACACACACACCACCTGACGCGCCACAGCCTTCGTGCGGTTGATGATACCGAAAGCTAAACGGCATATGAAGGAAGAAATTCAATTGCAAATTATTCCGCTGTCGTATTCGCGAAAACCAACTGTTCATCCATGCATTCTAATGCCTTACGCACCATTAGAGATAAGTAAACATGCAACTAAAATTAGGTGTCTATACTCTTTGAAGTCACCATGGGTTTCCCCTTCTATGGGTACACCTAGGTACCTCTAGGTACTCCTGTGTGACCCTGGGTACTATCAGTGCCCATGGGTACCCCTTCTTTTGAGTAAAGCTGAAATTTGGGCGAGTTGCTAAGCATTCATGGTGGGTGAACAGCGCAACAAAGTCGAGACAAAGGCAAGACAAGACAGCGCTTGTCTTTCCTTTGTCCTGCCTTTGTTGCGCTGTTTGCCCACTGTGAATGTAACCCTTATCTGCCTATACATGTCCATTGCAGATCTGGAAACAGCAGCCCCGCACACGTCGCCACAGAAGCTTTCCCCAGGTGGTCAATACTGCATGTCTGCCTGTCTACAACTACGCAACCACGCTGGGTTTCGCTCTTTCCCTATCCTTCCTCCTCTCCCCGCTAATGAAGCCCGCTTCCCAAGCAGCCAAGTATCCGCTGAGCGGTCGCAGTCGTCGCAGCGAGGCGCTGACAACAGTGAAAGAAGGATCGGGCACCAATCATCGCCCAAACACGAGACACAGCGCGCGCATTATCTCTTATTTTTTCTTGCACGTGTGTGCGCAGCTGACAGCTGGCGTTTCCTGCGTGCAAAGAACGCACACGCATTCGAAGCAGGCGCCGCGCTGCGTGCCGACAGCGCCCGTGCGTGCAACCTGCCACGAGTCGCTACACCGGTCGACGATGATGCGGGCAATTGGCAGCATCGAGCGCTCAATTCCCCCCCCCCCCCCCCCAACCCCCCACCCGATGGCCGGCGCGAAAACGGATTTCCAGACACGCAACCATCGAGGGATGCAGCGCGTTTGAGCACGCACGCTCCAAACACGAATACGTCAGGGGAACTTGCGCTGAAGTTTGCGGTGCCGATTGAAGCGCCATTACACACTGCCTAGCGAGAAGATCAAGCAGTTTTGGGTAGTACTCTTAGTACTTTTCCGCGCCACCTTCAGGCGCTTTTGGCGTGAGCCTCCGCGCTCTGTCGAAGGCGCACGTGCCGTGCGTCAGCTATCTGGGCTATGCCGAGAGAAGCTAGGCAATGAATGCTGTCAGCCAAACGCGGGTATCTGATCGCGCAGAATGTGCTCTCGCGTTTGCAGCGGCCCAAGCGGCCGACAAAAGCAGTTTTGAGTCACCGAATGGAACAATTGCAGTGCCACCCTGGCAGCGCAGGTTCCCCATATGGGAGTAAGAAAGGGAATAAGTTGTCATCTAGCGCACTCGCTTTTATAAAACCTCTAGATGACAGCTTACTCCCTTTCTTACTCCTTTCTGTTCACAGTGCAGGGTACAAGATTTGTCCGATTGCGTAAGAAAGCGTCGGCCGACCTCGGGATATTGCACAACCACGCAAAAACCAAGCCGGAGTCGAATTGTTTATTTAAGTTTTGTGTGCGTGCGTGTGTGTGTAAGTAATGTAAAAAATGTTGCGCAGATACGCCCGCAAAGGGAAGCAGACATGCCCCTAAAAAACGCCCAGGAGGACACGTATTCGATCCAGCAATACCTTCTTCTTCATCTTGCTCTTCTCCTAAGGTTACCAAACAAGCGTAATCCGTTCTGCTACTAACACGATTATTTACGTGTAGTGCACGCGGTATGTAGACAGGGCGCCCCTTGAAATAAATGTCTGGTCTTCCCTACAATCCAGATGGGCTGCGGTAGCGCGGACGCAAAAAAAAATGGTGAAAAAATTTGCAATGCAGGCCACAGAATCACGCTTTTACATTAAACCCACGGCGAAAATCCCCACGATAAATGTGAAAAGACAAATAGATAAAAAAAATGGTTCCAGACTTTTCGACACCAGAGATTAGCAGCTTGTTGGAACTCAGGCAGCATGGTTGGGCCGGAGGGAGGATGGTGGAATTGGGAAAGAGGTAGGCAGAGAGCCACAGGGCGCCGAAGAGGACTTTACGAGTTTATTTACATCTTTACATCAGTACGTGGCAAGCAAGAAGTATCTGAAGGTATCTTAAGGGATCTCGTTAGCATAATCATTCGGCGGGTTCCATACCCTCGCATGCCGCTAGTTTTCCAACTAAGGAATCTCGGTACTTGGGGAGTGTCCAATGGGGGATCCTTCTAGAAGGGTTGGGCATCATTTCCCCCTCGCAGGAAATCTGGTGGCGAGGGCCCGTGTTCCGAAGGTCACGTCAATGATGGCACCTTAACCAGGACCTTGACTTCTGACCCCTGAACACCACTTCTTTGAAGGTCAACACTTCCGGGGTCATCCTCTGCTATCCACAGGCAGCGTGAGATAAGACGACCTGCCTCACCCGCCGTCGCTGTTCTCCGGCAAGGAAAAGCAGGGCGTTTATTTTCCACGACGCCGTCCGGTCCTCAGCTATCGTGGGCGCGCTACCGAAGTTCGCCTGCCGGCGAGGTGGAGCCGGTCCTTCTTCCCGTAGACATGTAGGAGAAAGGATGCCGTCGGCTGTCGCCGCCGCCACCGTGGTTATGCCGAGAGTCGAACCCGCGTCTACAACTTTAGTCTGACTCATCGGCAGCCCGTGGGAGAGTCCACTGCAGCCGCGCCGCTTTTCCAACACGACTACGGCGAAACATAACAAGCCCCGTTGTCGGATACCTGGCCGTTCTAATTCTTCTTCATCATCACTATCATTATCATCATGATCCCTTTCCCATTCTTCGAATCAGTCCGGTATGGACGCGGCGGCGGCCGCCACATCCAATCCGGCCGTTGTAGAGCATCCGTTCAAGCGGAAGTGGGGAGAGCGGGGAGACTATTAAGAGCAGCAAGTTAGGCTAGTCGGTACTGGCTCATGATCTGACTAAACCATTACTGTGCAGAACAAAGACAAGGACTACCTACACACGTAAGGAACAGGACTGCCTTTTGTGATGAGTGTCTTTGGCATCACTTTCCTTGTCAGGCCGCCGCGGTGGTTGAGTGATTATGGCGCTCGCCTGCTGGCCCGAAAGACGCGGGTTCGATCCGGGCCGCGACGGTGGAATTTCGATGGAGGTGAAATTCTAGAGGCCCGTGTGCTGTGCGACATCAGTGCACGATAAAGAACCCCAGGTGGTCGAAATTTCCGGAGCCCTTCGCTACGCCGTCCCTCATAGCCTGAGTCGCTTTGGGACGTTAAACCCGCATAAACCAAACTTTCCTTGTCTTTTCATGACTGACTAAACCGTTACTGCGCAGAGCAAAGACGAGGACTACCTGCACGCGTAAGGAACAGGACAAGCGCAGGACAACCCTGCGCTTGTCCCATGCCTTACGTGTGTACTCCTTATCTTTGTTGCGCGCAGTAACGGTTTATTCAGTCATGATACCACCAAGAGTTCCAGAAAGCAGGCACTGAAATCAAACGCCATGCTCAGCGCACAACTCGGAGGCCTGCGGTATAGAAGCGCACGACCCTGCACAACTCTTCGCGTAGCACGGAACTCTGCGAGTCGCGTGGCCACCGCCAGCAGCTGACGGCTGCTGACTCCGGACGTAGAGCAGACGCGGCGGCGAACAATTCCACCGTCCGCTCCCTCCTCCGTGCGGCGCGGAGTGCGTGCCGCTACACGATACACCGGACGGCACGCGAACGCTTTTGCGACCCACGCGATCGTGAGCGTGCGCGGAACGACGCACCGTTTCCCCTGGCCGCGCACACACTCCGCTTTCGAAAGCTCCTCCTGAAAAGCGAAAGCCGCACACGCGTGCCGCCCCGGCGTCGCGACCAGTTGGGAAAAAAAGGGCGCGACTCGCCGTCTGTGCTGGCCTTGGGCCCATAGGCGGCAGCGCGTGTTGTGACGCGGCGTGCGCAACGTCCACTGCGGGAGGAGGTCGGGTCAACGCTCTGTGACGCGTGGTCGGGCGTCAAGATACGCCAGGGCCAGCCGCTCGAAGAGACTCCCCCGACGGCGAGATCGCACTAAACTCAAAGCGGGGACGATTGGTCGAGTCAAGTTCGTGTGACATTAGGGACCTTTGGGATAGGGTGACGCTACCAGGGGCATTGGGGAATGGAAAAAAAGGGGGGGGGGGGCAGTGCGGAGGCGCAGGACAATAACCGAACCCTTACGAAATGGTCTATGGGCTTCTACTACCTTCCTGTAGATATTTCTTTTTGTCTATTCGTAGTCTATATACTATCTATCTATCTATAGATAAAAGTCTACTAAAAGTGTACGGCCATAAATCTATAGATCGTCTTTAGACTGTCTATGGGATTTGTATTGCCTATAGACTGTTCTCTGAGGTTTGGCTATAGAGATTCTATAGACTCTCATAGACAGAATTCTATGGACAGTCTATAGACTGTCTAAATTTTTTGTAAGGGAAGGGAGGGGCGTTATTGTCCTGCGCCTTGCATGCTCACTGGCCCCCGCTATTTAACCTATGTTCCTAACCGATCTAGAGTCACCCTATTCTATATGTCCCTATTATAGAAATGACGCAAGGACAAAGACGAGTAAGGAACCTGACATACAGGACACTGGACATTTAGTTCAGCGCTCTGTCTGTGTGCTGTTCTGCTCGTCTGTGTACAGTCGGGGACAAAAGTCTCTGGACCGCGTACGTACTCCGTAAGTGAAGCGGGCAGCTCTGTTATAACCCACCGGCTACAGAGACCACTCTTGTGCAGGTGAAAAAACAGGATTTTGACATTCATCTCCACAAGTGGTTTAAGTCCAGCCGCCGGATAATAACAGAGCTGTCGGCTTCATTTAGGGAGCGCGTGGTCCAGACACTTTTGTGCCCGGCTGTATACTTACGCTGTTTTGATAACTCACTAAACCCCTTCTCATTCCAGAGGAAATGACTGGATATAGTCACTTTCTCTAGCTATTTCTTCTTCACACCTGAGCAATATTTCGGTTTGCGGCGTTACTCAAGATATAATTCTGAAGTCATAGTATTCCCATCACCGTACACCGAAGCCCTCAAACTTAACATGGGCCGCCGCGGTGGCTAAGTGGTTACGGCGCCCGGCTGCTGACCCGAATTACGCGGGTTCGATCCCGGCCGCGGCGGTCGAATTTCGATGGTGGCGAAATTCTAGAGGCCCGTGTGCTGTGCGATGTCAGTGCACGTTAAAGAACACCAGGCGGCCGAAATTTCCGGAGCCCTTCACTACGGCGTCCCTCATAGCCTGAGTTTCTTTGGGACGTTAAACCCCCATAAAACCAAAACCAAATCAAACTTAACATGGAAGCTCGAGCGCGTGGCTTGGGCTAACATTGGAGCCGCTTAGCGTTGGCCGCTGTGTTCGGGGCTATACATCTGGCACGGTGAGACTAATAATCTGCCACGGCCAGGACGGCCCGTGACCAATGGACAGGGAATGGCCTGCTCTATTACAAGGCCTATAACGATAGGAAAGAACTAGTTTGAATTTCGCGCGCTCTTTTCGCCCTGAATGAACCAGCGCGGAAGGAAACATGGACCACAGCGGTGCAGTTTTTCACTCACCGACAAGATAAAGCCGCTATATAGGTACAGGATTGTGCACGAACGCACGACTTCAGGGCGCCAACTATACGTCGACGATTGCTAAGTAATATCTTCCAGAGGAAAGTCGCCGTGGAATGCGTGCTTCGCCAACTACACGACTCTGAAAAGCCCTAGAAAGGTTTAATGACTTGACGCGTATATATACCGGACCAGAAAAAGAAGCGCGTTTAAGGGGCCCACTTCGGGCCTGAAGTAACGGTAATCCGGGCGGCCCACGGAAAGGAAGGGGATAGCGCGTCCGTGGAATGCGGCACGCGGCGTGGTTTTTAACAACGCCGAAAATAGAGAGATGCACGCCAGTCGAGGAGCCGAGAAAGTCGGGACTCAAAGTGAGGCTGACATCCTCAAGTGAGACAGCAAAGCGTCTCGGATGCGTATGAGCTGCAGGACGACTCAAAGAGAACGTGCACGAATGGAGAGTGAAAAAAAAAAAGCTGTTCGAGACAGAGATACCAAAACGGTTTTAGAGCTCGCTTGTTCTTTTCGGAATGTCCCGGAAATAGCATGAAGAAGTGCTAGTTGTTGGAGGGAGAAAGCACGGAGCATCCATCAAGCGGGCAACTCGGGAGCTAAAGGTCATCTCGGGTTGCATTCCGAAGTAATCCAGGCGGGAGAGCAAATGCCGCCGTCATAAAAATGGTCTATAGACAGTCTATAGACTTCTTATAGACTCTATTGCCTTCCAATAGATAGTTCTTTTTGCTTGTTCATAGTCTATAGACGAAAGTCTACTAAAAGAGTATGGCCACAAATCTACAGATTGCCTGCAGACTGTATATAGAATTTGTATTGTCTACAGACTGCTCTCTAGGGTTCGTCTATAGAAAGTCTGTAGACTTTATAGGCAGAACTGTATGGACAGTCTATAGACTGTCTAAGGAAGTTTTTGTAAGGGCATGAGAAATCTGCCAAGACAAAACGTCTGCGCGCAATGCTAAGAAATACTACGTGCTTGCTGTCCAGTCCAATCAACGACCTTTATTCGTCGTATTTAAAGCTTCTGTCTTTATTACGCAGCAATCTTCATTAAAGTAGCGCCATTAAGTACCGGCCGGAAGAGTGAGGCCTTTTCTACAAACAACCTGCTAACTTCCAGAGCAAATAAAGTATTGCATTATGATGTTAATTAGCAGGATAATTAGCAGTAACACCCTACCGAATAGATCCATTCGTATTCAAAGATCCTTTCAGAACCGCGCATTAGCAGGGTAGAGATAAAAGGCTCAGACAAGGTGGGATAGAAACTTTCAACGTCACTCTTCTCTACATGACTTTGACCGCCATGCAAGGCTTAAATTCAGAACACCTTGCTTCTAAGCAGTCTCCCGGAAATGTGGTTAAAAACAGCGCAGGAAACAGACGGTCAGCTATCTGCGAGCAAATTTTCTCCCACAAGCCGAGCTTCCGGAAATTCCCGGCATTTCCGACTATAGACGATTCTCCTCCTTAACACCCCCCTCCCACGTGGAGGGCATCCCACGAGGAAAACGTCCCAATGCGGGGACGTTTTGCGAACAAAACTGGCTGTCTGACGTCACCCCGAAGAACTAGCGCTTGACACGAGTTAAAAAAGAATACGAAAAGCAAATCGGCCGAAGAGCCGTCCATACGCAAATACAAGCCGCGCGGAGTTTCCACACAGGAACTGCAAGCTCGGACTGCGGAAGCTGCGGCAGCAGCCATCGAGACGAAAACAAGCCCGTGCAGCACCCGGATGTTTCTTTCTTTAAAACAGTCTCTCTTTAACACGAGGAGGTGTTGAGTGCTGCCTGGTCAGGAAAAGATACTCTGTCGGCGGCTGAAAAAAGAGCGCAGAGATAAAGAGGGCGTCGAATCACCCAAAAGGAGTCCGCGTCAACAAGGAAGCCAGGAAAAAGACGCCCAAGGACGACACTCTGCACTGCACGAGCGCTGTTCGGCCAACTGGCACGCCGCCCCACTTATGAACCACAACAGCGCAGCGTCGTAAAAGGCAGCGTTGCTAGCGTCAGCGTCCAAATATACAATTAAGCCCCACTTCGAGGAGTCGTACGCTCCGTTCGTTGCCTACGTGTACCCGGTTATTACAGTGTTCCAACACTGCTGGACTGCCGTACTGCAAATACGGTAACGCGTCGTCGTTGTTACTACGTTGCGCGCGCATGCCCTTATACAAATGGTCTATAGACAGTTTATAGACTTCTTATAGACTCTATTGCCGTCTATTCATAGTCTATAGACTGTCTATAAATGAAAGTCTACTAAACGTGCCCGGGCATAAATCTATAGATTGTCTATAGACTGTCTATATGATTTGTATCGCCTATAGACTGTTCCCTTGGGTTTGTCTATAGACTTTATAGACAGAAGTCTGTGGACAGTCTATAGACTGTCTAAAGAAATTTTGGTAAGGTGCTTTCTCCTTTTTCCCTACCCCAACACAAAAGGCAATTAGGCCCCTCCCGGAAAAAAAAAATCTCAATACGTGCCCGCCCCATTCCGCAACGAGGGACCCTCGATAATAAATTTTAGCTCTGGAATCTCACCTGGCTGAGGAAGCTACAGGTGAAAGGATTTACTGTTTGCTTCCAGTGGCTAGCATCGCACGCTGTAGCCGCTGATAGCAGAGGCAGACCTTCTCGCTCAAGAAGTCCAGTCTTATCCATGTTGGGTGGCTGTCCCAAAGGAGAACTTCGCTAGGCAGCTATAGTACCCTTACAAGTTTCTTTAGAAAGTCCATAGACTATCCATGAACTTCTGACTATAAAGTCTACAGACTGTCTATAGACAAATATTAGAGAACAGTCTACAGGCAATACAAATCTTATAGACAGTCTATAGACAATCATAGACTTACGACCATAAACTTTTAGTAGACTCGTATATAGACAGTCTATAGACTACGAATAGACAAAGATATCTATAGGGAGGCAATGGAGTCTATATACTGTCTATAGACCACTTTTATAAGGGTGGTGCATCACTTTTCTGCCCTTCGGCCACCTCTGCACCTCCCTTGCGTTACGCGACAGAGCTATATACTCTCGTGTACCTACTGCGCACGAACTCTGCCTAGATGCCGGTACGGACGCACGAGATTCACTGCGCCATCTCACCTGCGTGCGTACACTGCAATGTAGTGGTTGATGTGACCCATTACTTTTTAACGTGCCCACGTTTCTGTGCCCAGCATGAGACACTCCTGGAGAACCTGTCTAGACCGAACGTTCCCTTGGACGCTTGGAACTGACGGGCGATCAGTGTGACGACCCCCCTTGCAGTTCTTAGAGGACACTGACCTTGTGGAACAGTGGTAGAGACGCAATCACTTAAACCAGTGACTCAAACAGAGCAATTGCTGACAGGCCACTGTAATACTGCCTGTGCATTTACACCACCACCACCATTCTCACCAACTTTGTTTGCACCCAATTTCGGCGAGCGCTAGGCACCACGTTTTTTTTTTTTTTGGGGGGGGGGGATATTTCTGACCGCAGTTCACTCCAGCTAACCCTACATTCTACGCTTGTTAATTCCAAATGACGCCATCAGTTAAACTTTCGAACGTCGGATGGCCGGTTTGGGCTGGTCGGATGTTCGTCGCGAGCGACGAATGACGATGGCACGTTGCCCGGCCATCGCATACACGGCGGTTAGCAGTACGAAGAGCACTTCGTCCGCTCGTCCGGCGACACGCTGCCGGTAGGGGGCAGGAACTCCAACTTCTAAGCAAACAAAACTGGTTTATTAAGAACGGGACCAAAACACAAGGCGGTTTGAGAAAAAGGCGGTTTAAAAAAAAGGCTGTTTAAATCCGGCCGAGAATGCCATCCGGCGCGCTCCTCCACTTCCTTGATTTCAGCTGGCTTTAAATTATACTGATAATTGGGCGGAGCTTTACTATTCCTGCTGTCGCCAAATTTCGACTAATAGCAGTGCAATGGCACTGAACATACAAGCGGGCGGAGTCCAGGGCTCGCCAGAGCGCGACTCAGTGGAACCCGCACCTCCTGGAAGGTGCAGGGCGCGAGGTATCGCGTATGTAGCTCGCGCGTATGCAGCTCGCTACACCTGCAACCTATCGAGGCGCCCCCGCACCGGTTTTACTGTTTAATAGGTTTAATAATAATAGGTTTTTGGGGAAAGGAAAAGGTGCAGTATCTGTCTCATATATCGTTGGACACCTGAACCGCGCCGTAAGGGAAGGGATAAAGGAGGGAGTGAAAGAAGAACGGAAGAAAGAGGTGCCGTAGTGGAGGGCTCCGGAAAAATGTCGACCACCTGGCAATCTTTAACGTGCACTGACATCGCACAGCACACGGGCGCCTTAGCGTTTTTCCTCCATAAAAACGCAGCCGCCGTGGTCGGGTTCGAACCCGGGAACTCCGGATCAGCAGTCGAGCGCCCTAACCACTAAGCCACCGCGGCGGGTTTACTGTTTCCGCCGATAGTGAAAACAAGCCCATCGCTTAGCTGGATAGGCGGGCCGTTTGAGAAGTCGTCGACTTTAATCACGACCCCACTTGAGAGCTCGACCCTCCTCAATGGAAAAAAAAAGAGGCCTTTGCGACCCTGACGAGGTCGTTCGCGGTCTCACTTCCCATTCGAACCCAGAGCCTTGGACAGCGTCCGAAGCGCGCGACGCGACCTCATTGGTCTGACCCCTCTCGACTTCCCGCGAAGACTACAGTTCCCGTTGGAAAGGGGAAAACGAGCCACATGCACCATAGGCTTCTGAGTTAAAGGAGTATAGACACCTAATTTCTGGGTGCGTGTTTTCTTATTTTGTAATGATGCGTAAGCCATTGTTATACATTGATTACCACCTGATATTCTCCTACGACCACTAAATAATTTATAATCGCATTTCTTTCTCGTGCTGTTTCCGTTTCGGTTTCAACCGCCGGGTGAAGACTGTGACGTCAACGTGTGCTTACAGGTCACGCGAGGCATGAGAAAATGCAATAGCTGCTTTCACATTCGTTGTCATTCCTGCTCTTGAGGAAGGCTGGCTTCAGCAATGCGGTAAATTAAAACGATGAAGCAGAGATTATATGGACGTTTTTCCATGCTTCACGTGACACAAAAGCACACTCTGACGTCACAGCCATCGTTCGGATGCTGAAACCGAAACCGAAACAGCATGAGATAAAAAATTCGATTACAAATAATTTAGCGGTCGTAGGCGAACATCACATGGTGATTCATGCGTAGTGGTGTCTTCAGCATCACTGTGGAGAAGAAAACCTGCCACGAAAATTAGGTGTCTGAACTCCTTCAACCCCATCCGAGTGCATCTGTTAGGTTTAAGTGTTACTGCTTGCAGCACAATGTCTCCCTCCTCATCATCTCTAAATCCCGGCTCATTAAAGCTTCTTCCGGTTACGTATTCCACCCCAGCTTGAGGAGGTCGAATACGGCCCTTACTATAGCGAAATAAACGAATAAACGAGGCCGGCATGAGTCATGCAGGAGGAGACGACGGCTCCCCACAGCGGCAGTGTCCGGAGGCAAACCCAAGCAGCCCTCTGCCTGCCTCCCCACGTGCATGTCTTCTTGCCTTTGGTCGGCCCGCGGAAATAGAAGCGTGGGCGAAGCGGTCCCACTGCGCCGCAGACTCTTTCTTCGGCAGTTCTTCCTACCACCTCCAAAGGAAGGAGCGAGAAAAAGAAGAAGAAGAAGAAGAAGAAGCTGCGGCCGCCGACACCCAGACGCCGAGGGAGCGGACGAAGGCCGAGATTTTTCCAACCGCCAGATCCGGAACAGAACCGCCCCCCCCCCCCCCCCCCATCCTCCTCTTTCCTTCTATGGCTGTTGCCTGCCCGGCCAGCCACCTGTTGCTCGAGATGCCCGGCGCCAAAGTACGCACAATCGGGGGCAAATGAGGGTGGCGCAGCCACCGCAATCGAACGAATAATTACGATTAGCACTCACCCATGCGCACTTATACGACACGTGCGCAGGAAAGATGTACGGGTTTTGTAATGCAATAGTCTGTAGCCTACACGGACTACTTCAGCGTAATCATAGCACTAGCCAGCTCAGCTCAGGACTAGAGCTCATCAAGGTCGCCCACAGGCCCGGATGCGCCAGTCTCTGAACTGATATTGGTGGGGGATCTGTAGGACAGTCCCAGAATATGTGCCTCATTACGGCGGCTTTGCAGCCGCATCTGCTGTACTCCGGTTTAAATCTATCAGCGTATACGCATGACTTAGGACCGCGGGGTTAGGGAGAGCTTTAGTTTGGAGTTGTCTCCACACGACCTCCTGTTCTTTGGTTAGGTTTTTATGCGGAGATGGGAATTAGCCTTTCTAGCCCGCAATGTTCAGTGATCTCGCGATAGGTATCAAGGCCGTCTCATGTCATCGTGATCGTGACGTCTGAGTTATCATCTGAGGAAAAACGCAACGTACTGAATGACGTCACTTGTTGAGAAGCGGCCCGGACAGCTGAGAATGGGACACTCCGCGCCATCGTTCAAACAGAACGATTTGAATAGGCGCAGTAAGGACATGGTTAATGCAATGGCCGTTCTAAGCTATCTTTGTCGCTTCAAACAACTCACGTTCGAACGTTCCTGCGTGACTACCGGTTACCCGTGTCCTTTGCAGCTGAGGGTGACATTCGCAGTCCTTACAATAGTGTGGATGATTCGAACATACAAAAGCGACGGTTATTTTTATTTTAATTTCTGATACCTTCAGGGTATAAACATCACATACGGGAGATGATTGAATAGAATATGCGCAGGAAGAAACGTAAACATAAAAAAGCATAAATAACAGGTGGGGTCAGATTATAAGCAATAATGCATATTATTGTGGAATGCCTAGGCGTGTTCGTGATGTGGAGCGAGGTGAAGATCATAACACAATAAGTCCAGCTGCCACATTTCCGAGTGCACAATGGGTGAAGGCAAAATCTATTTACGAAACGCACAAATAAAGCGACGCAATTTTACACAATATTAAGAATTATTAGCACACTATATATTGCGTGCGCCAGACAGAAATAGTGAATATTTGTTATTCGTTAATTGCAATAAGAGGGCATTTGGACCGTTGGGAATGAATGAATCGAAGAATTGTTTAGTACTGCGTAGAATCAGGCCAACTTTTAATTATAAAGGTTATAAAGCAATGTTATTCAAAAGTTCAGACAGCTGTACAGCTCTCAGTTTGTGGTCGCACGGTTGCACTTAGGTGAATGCTGGCGGTACTTATCTCTTTGTCAGCAACTATTCCATCTAAGGAATTTCCCCTAAAACACGCTCCATAACCAGCACCAGCGTTTACTTCCAACACACATTGAAGAAATGAAAACAGGTTTTTGCGGAAAGGAAATGACGCAGCAACTGTCTGACATATCTTGGTGGACACCTGAACCGCGCCGTACGGGAAGGGATAAAGGAGGGAGTGAAAGAAGAAAGGAACAAAGAGGTGCCGTAGTGGAGGGCTCCGGAATAATTTCGACCACCTGGGGATCATTAAAGGCTCCCTGAAAAGTGTGCTTTAGGTTGTCTATAAAATCCCGCATTATGTCGAGCACAGGCCGACGAGCGTTCATGCCGCGGACGAGACCTCGAAAGCGAGCCGATAATTTACGCCCCGCCGCGGTGGCTCAGTGGTCAGGGCGCTCGACTACTGATCCGGAGTTCCCGGGTTCGAACCCGACCGCGGCGGCTGCGTTTTTATGGAGGAAAAACGCTAAGGCGCCCGTGTGCTGTGCGATGTCAGTGCACGTTAAAGATCCCCAGGTGGTCGAACTTATTCCGGAGCCCTCCACTACGGCACCTCTATCTTCCTTTCTTCTTTCACTCTCTCCTTTACCCTTCCCTTACGGCGCGGTTCAGGTGTCCAATGATATATGAGACAGATACTGCGCCATTTCCTTTCCCCCCAAATACCAATTATTATTATTATTATTATTATTATTATTATTATTATTATTATTATTATTATTATTATTATTATTATTTACAATACAAATTTTAAAACTGCCTGCTTCCGCGCCCAGCGGCGACCTGCGGTACTGCGCTTTCGCCCGAATCCGCGCTCGTTACGTCAGCATCCACGCTTGTTACGTCAAGCAGCACTCGTTACGTCAGCAGCGGACTGCTAGCATTGGTCCGCTCGCGTCGGCAGCCGGCGGAGGGGGCGAGTGCGAGGGGCCGGCATTCCAGCTTGCAAGAAGTGACGAGACGAGAGGAAAAGGCGCGAAGACGCGGAAATTCAAATTTTGACTACAGATAACTCTGGTTCTACGAAGAGCATCTAAAAAACTCTTGCTGGAGGATATTTGTGAAACGGCGTCCTTCGGCATCCTAGGCACATCTGATCTTTGTTGAGACCCCCCTTTCACAGCCCCTTTAACGTGCACTGACATCTCACAGGACATGGGCGCCTTATGCGTTTCGCCTCCATCGAAACGCTGCCGCCGCGGTCGGGTTCGAACCAGGGTGTCTCGTTAATTACTCTCACGATTCCTTCGTCCCTATGTAGTCTTCGCCAAGCAGTTCTGGTACACGGAACACCGACTGGTCCGGGTCGCCCCCACGTAACCAGTTGCTCTTCCACGTCAGCAGTGATCAGCGCAGTTCTGACCATCTATCTTTCACGTGCGCTGACATCGCGCAGCACACGAACGCTAAGGCGCCCGTGTGCTGTGCGATGTCAGCGCACGTTAAAGATCCCCACGTGGTCGAAATTATTCCGGGGCCGTCCACTGCGGCACCACTCTCTTCCTTTCTTCTTTCACTCCCTCCTTTATCCCTTCCCTTACGGCGCGGTTCAGATGTCCGCCGATATATGAGACAGATACTGCGCCGTCTCCTTTCCGCAAAGACCAATTATTATTATTATTATTATTATTATTATTATTATTATTATTATTATTATTATTATTATTATTATTATTATTATTATTATTATTATTATTATTATTATTATTATTTGTGCAGCATGCAAACCGAACGCGCCCGCTATCGCGGCCGCTCCGATGAGCCACGACCTGTCGTCGACGCGGCTGCCATCAGTGGCCGGTGTGTCGCCCTCGTTTCCGCCCTTAATCTATGCAAATTGCCGTCACGCCACGCAACCTACACCGCTCACTCAGCTCAGTTTCTGCGGCCGAACGTGTCTCGCCTTCTGAGCCGACCGTCTAACAGCCGGCATCGTTTGTGATTCGATCCCCCTTTCATGTCGTTCGGCAAGGACCCTCGGTCTCACTGATGTCCTCGCAGTGTACAGAGGTGGACAGTTAGTGTTACACAACGTACTCTTAGAGCTCGAGCAACTACGGCCATCGTACGCCAAACACAGGGCTCGAAGAGAACTCGTTTTCAAAAGTGGTACACAGCCCATTTAAAACAATCGCGTCTCTTGAGAACCTGGAGACAGGAGGGGGTCCTACAAACGTATCTTCTCCTAAAAGCAACGTTCGGTATGGCATGGTATAGTCTGGTATGGTATGGTATGGTTCGGTTTATGAGGTTTTTACGTCCCAAAGCAACTCAGGCTATTAGGGACGCCGTAGTGGAGGGCTCCGGAAATTTCCACCACCTGGGGTCCTTTAACGTGCACTGACATCGCACAGCACACGGGCCTCTAGAATTTCGCCTCCAACGAAATTCGACCGCCGTGGCCGGGATGGAACCCGCGTCTTTCGGGTCAGCAGCCGAGCGCCGTAATCACTCAGCCACCGCGGCGGCGGTATGGTATGGTTGATATGGTATGGTATGTCTATGGTATGGCGAGGTATGGCATTTATATGGCATGACATGGCATGGTACGGAACCGAACGGTACGGTATACAGTATACTGTATAGTAGGGTATGGTACGGTCCCCGCCTCGAAGCTGCACATGAGCTATGAGAGACACCGTAGTGGACGGTTCCGGAGTGACTCTGACCACCTGAGGTTCTGTAACACGTGGTGACATCGGAAATTTCGAACAAGAGTTGAGCGGACAAACGCTCACCAATACTGAACAAACTGGGACAACACCGCATAGCTCATTTCGTGAACCAGGATAAAAGCTCTTTGCACCAAAGCCTGCCAGTCTCTATACCGAACAGAAAAAAAATACCGCCAATGTCCTTATATCTACTGAGCCAGCTCACCAGAGTTTAACGAATTTTTCCGGCGGTAAGCGTAACAGCCCCTCCCCCCATTTTCTTTACCACTTTCTTTCTTAGCTATTCGTTTCTCGAACGTAGAACAAAAGCTCGGTGGTAGGAACTTCTTCGGCAAATTGTGAGAACCAGTATTTAAACCTAGCCATAAGCTTACGCTGCCTGGTATCAAAAATAATCTAACCTTAACTCTAAGTTAACCTCAACTATGAATGTCCATATTGTCGAAATACAAGGTCTCGGTGTGGTGACCTTTCAGAAAGCGGTGCGCTGTTGTCCGGGTCCGCTCAAAATGGGTGAGCTTTCACAGGAGCCCATGGCAACGCACAGGCATTTTTGCACTTCGCCTCCATCGAAATGCAACCGCTTCTGCAGGGATTCGATCCCGCGTCCTGGGGCTCAGCCGCCGAGCGTCACAGCCACTACGCCTCCGCGGCGGGTAAAACCAGTATTCCGTAAATACGAATATTTTCATCATAAAAAGGCGAGGAGACCTCGAAGCAGTTCGGGTTTTCGGCATGAAAAAGTAGCCCGACGACCAGGAGGAACCTGTACACAGTGTGTGTTGGTCATTAGTGAACTGTGAGAACTAAGTAGTGTTTTAGGTGACCTGACACGAGTACCGAGCGCTTTGCCCGAGTTTCGACTTCAGCGATTCAAAAAGCTCTGCGCTGACGCAACCTTGACAGCCAGGCGTCACTGACCCCTCTTCCCAAAGTACCGGTCGTGTCCGGGCAACATCATGCAACCGACAACTCGACGAGCTAAAAACAACACCAACGGACCCGCAGGCAACGGCATCGCGTGACGAACTACCGCACCACGCATGCGCAAGGCGCGCGCCGGTCGCGAGCGCGGCACGCGCCCGACAGAAGCAAGGCGGTGGCCGCGAGGGGCGCTGCAGCTGCCGCAGCTGTTGCCGCAGCCGCCGACAGAGGGCGGAGCGCCGCCCCAGCCTTTCACAACATCCCTCTCTCCCTCTCGCTTCAGGGGCGACACGCACGCACGCACGCATGCGGATAGGATGCGGAGACGGAGTTCTTTAAGAAAGACGCAAAGAAAGTAATGACAAAAATAACAAAAATCACCAACAAATAAGCAGAGCATCGTGAGGCGACGGCCAGAAGGTGCACGCCTTCACTCTCGCCTTCACCTGACCGCCCCCCCCCCCTTCCCCCTTAGTCGAGTTCCTCTCCATCGGGTCTCAGGATTCGGGAACTCGCCCCGCGAGTCCCGGCGCCGGAGATTCTTGGCTCTCGGGAGCTCGGACGGACGTTGGGGGGGGGGGGGGGGGGGGGGGGGGGGGAGGAAACGGGACCCAGTCACGCAAAAACAGCCCACGTGCGTGAAGGACGCACGAAGCATACAACAACGCCGTTGGTCACCCTTGGCGGTGGCGACTTCCGAACCGCCCACAGAACCGGTAAGAACAAATCGAAAAAAAACAACTATGATGACACTTAAGTCACGCTAAGAATGAAACGCGATAGTATTAGATTTTACATCTGTTGCAGCTTCTGTTGCAACTTCTGCGTGCGTATGCGTCAGTGGCTTGCAATTTTCTGGCAATGCCTGCAGTAGCAGGCATCCGCTATGCTGTGACGGTGCCAACATTTGCATGCAGCACATGTTTTCTTTGATTTTTTTTATCTCGATTTTCTATCTAGCTTGCTGCCTAGAAACTCTACGTCGTTCACAACCCGGTGGCCAGATTGTGGTGACGACACAAGGTCAGGTAACCTCTCTCAACCAATCAGCGAATTTCGTGACACCGGACATCGACGGAGTTTTGATGCGACAATTCTAATGCCATCGCGTCAAAAAGAGATAGGAACCTCGCAAATGCGCTTGGAAAGTTCGAAGACTTCTGCCAGATTGGATGAAAAAATAGAGAGAATAGAAGAGGAAAGACAAACGAAACATAGGAGATAAAGTCAACGGCACGTCCAAACTTGCACCCATGTGTGCGCAGTCGGAACAGTTCAGAAGTTCTTGTAGCTTGAATTAAAAAAAAAGAATAATCGCAGAAAGAAAAAAGGAAAGAGGAACAATTCAAAGTCCCGTCGGAGACAAATTTTACCCTCTGCACCCGTGCCTGTTCGAAACTTCGGATCGGCCACCACCGAGGGCTTTCGGACGTCCAGGTATGGCGGAGTACAAGAACGCATTTGGGAGAGTGAGAAAAAAAAAGCGAACCGAAAGAGAACGACCGGTGTTTCAGCACTCGATTCTTCATCTCCATCTTGTTTCATTCAACTCCTGTTGTCTTCACCTCTCCGTCTCCTCCTCTACACGTTTCCATCTTCTTTTGACCTTTGTTCACCTCCCCCATGCAGCCGGCATCAAGAACCACCACCGGTGCCAGCGAACAGAACGAACATAGGAAAGAAAGAAAGAAAGAAAGAAAGAAAGAAGAGAGCAGAAAGAATAGTCGGCGGGCAGCTTCACAGGGCGCACGCTCCGGCGTCGCTCATTCTTTAGCCGGGGGCGCTCTTTCAAAGACCCGCCACCAGGTGTCACTTATCAACGGGGCAATGGGCATCAGGGACAAAGGGGCTAAGAAAAGAAAAGGGGAGGGGTGTTGCTGTTCCTTTCAAAACTCCATCGCTCTTATATATGTTTCCCCCCGCGGCTCGCTAGACGGCTGGCTGGCTCTGTTCTCCACCTTTTCCTGTACCTTCTCCTTTGGGGAGAACCGTAGGGAGAAGAGGAGGCTGGGTCGACAGAAGCCGCAACAAGTATTCGTGCCGCGGTTTACACAGAAGAAGCATTTGCTGCTCGTCCTTCCCCCCCCCCCCCACTCCCTCTCCCCTTTATGCTTTTTTTTCTCTTTTTTGTGAGGGACCGCGCTGCAGAAGGACAGGGGCGACCATTGTGACGGACCACCATAAAGCGATTCGCCCAGGTAGGTATCCACACCAGTGCCCGCGGAAATTGGGTGCAACGCGCTCAAAGGTACACCCACGGTATCCGCCTTCTACCCTACACCGAGATGTAACATTTCACGCATCAGAAGATGTCCGTCTGCAAGGCTATTTGATGACACGCCACCACTTTCGTCGGTGCTAGCAGCATCCATGAAGAGAGCAAAGATCCTGGTGTCCAACCTCCGGAGGACAAAGAAGCCAGCGACAACCAGAGCCCAAATACTACGCTTCCTTACTATCCTGGAGAATTTTCAAACAATGCTCGCTTGGAATCACCTCGCTACATACAAAGGGAAGACAGTTCACAAAAGAAGCAAGGCTTGAAGTTGAGACATAGAGTCTTGGACACAAGTCTTAAATCTGTTCGCTTCAGCCGCATAACAGAGCCAATACGGCACTATTAGAAACCGAATGACCCTGAAATTCTAGCAAAAGGCTTCTTCTAGATGTAGAGAAGCTTCCTGCTTGACTTGCGTTTTGAATGATCCGCTACACGGAGCATTCTAGTGACATTCATTTCGCTGCAGGTGAACGCTGTGGCCTCAGGAGTTTCGACCAAGACTGCGCATGCTGTGGGCCTTGCTCACGGTCACGGCACCCAGTGCGTGTCGTCTCTTTCTTGTACCGTTTGTGCGCGCCGTTTTCCGCTATGTTTACGATTCACCAATTAGCCCAGCTTCAGAATTATCAAGTCACACCGACGGACCACCCGTTGAAACTCGAACCACGTCCCAATCCGGAGCTCAGTCGTCGAACCCGCAGCCGTCCCTCGATTGCGTTTGCCTTGGCTTCGTGTCCACTCCGACACCTCAACAGATAACATGGATCAAAAGCAACAGGCTCGCACCGCCAGGACCGCACGATGCATGTTGCACGTAAATTATACGGAGACAGGGAGCTTAAAACACGAGGGTAAGGGGGCCGCTCTCCTTCTCTGCTTTCCACCTTTCCCCTCCAAGAAAAAAAAAAGGGGGGGGGGGGAGGCGTGGCGTCCAAACTGACGCTCGTGCCCCCTCAAAAGGTCGACGGGCCGCAGCTCCTTTTGAGGCCCCCAAACTGTGCGGCATAACAAATGAGACCAGCGCACAAAAGAAATTGACGACAAAGAGGTCGACGGGGGGCCCAGGCCCCACGTCGGCTTGAAGAAGCACAAAAAAATAAGACTGGCGCGGCGCGCGCCCAGCACGCGAGCTCTGCAGCGGCATAAGGCAAGCGCCGGGTACGACGGACAATCCGCTGCTTCTAACCCCACCTCCCCAAATTTCCCCTTCTATCCCCCCCCCCCTTTTTTTTGTTGGGTTATGTGTGTACCTGTGCGCTTCGTCCCCTTTTTTCATACTCCTTCACGGCTTCTGTGTGGGGCCACGAGCTAGAGCCGAAAGCCAAGCCGAGACACACGGTCAGCAGGCCGCAATGGCGCGTGCTCCAGCGGCTTGCAGACGGTACACAGACGGCGACCGAAAGGAAACGGGGCGTACGTTCCCCCAATCCTTTCTTCCCCCTTTCTGTTCAGTACCCGACCTGCTTTGCCCTACTGCGCCTTTATCTCTTTTTTCTTCCATTACTGCTTGTTTTTAATTTATTTCCGAATCCTTTTTGTACTTTCCGACCGATACATCGACAATGCACCGTATAGCGGGTGCATGCACGCCGGGAGGTCAACAACGGGAAGCAGGACCGCAGCAGACGAACCGAGGCCTAGCGGACGACGGTGAGCGAGAAGGGAAACCAAAGCAGACGACGCAGAAAAAAAAGCAGCAGACGAAGCCGTGCGCAGGACCTCCCGCAGCAGAAGGCGTAAACTGTGGGGGCGGTCCCCGCACGCTCCTTGAACCGCTTGGAGGAACTGGTTCGCGTTAAACGGTCATCTGGAGCTGGTGGCTGCAGAGGGCCGTTTGGAAACGAGACACAAGTGGTGTGTAATGACCCGGGGTTATTACACGCAAGCGCACTGCGTGACGGTATACATAGGCGGGAAAGAAGCGGAGGTACTCGAAGGAGACAGTCTTGCACGAAGCCAGACGCTCATATAGATGGTGCGGGCAACAAAGCCTTTCGGAACTATCGCTTTCAGCCATGTCACGTCTTGTGCGATCTCGTTACTCTTTGAACACGAAACGCTGCCGATTAATAAATTCAAAATCCCTCGTGATAATAGTAAGTAAATTTCATAAGAAAATATTGCTCGTTCCCTCACCAATACAAGGGGTTTTAATCTAAAGCGAATGCGCTTTGCATTTAACAACTAGGGATTACCTAATCCAAAGACTGATCATGGCAAATACCCGTGCGGAATGTCTATGCAAATTAATTGGATTATAGCTCAGGAGAAGATGATAAAGAATATAGCTCAGCATGCCTGTTTAAAACAATCTTGCAACCACCTCTGTCACGGAAACTGAGTTGCCGAATTTTTTAGGTCATCCCATGCTTGCCGCACGCAATATGCACTGCAAATAGTCACCGCCTGGTTATGGCCAATTTCCCTTGTGGGTATGTGCCATTTTGTGAGGAAAACAACAACATAAAACAATCTGCGCTAGTTCCTTCTGTCTGTTCCGTTACCAAAATTTTTCCCTGCTTTTTCTTCCTCTACACGGGTTCAGAAACAATAAGTGCTAATTTTTGTTATACTTTATTATTATTATTATTATTATTATTATTATTATTATTATTATTATTATTATTATTATTATTATTATTATCATTAGTTGGTTTTTGGGGAAAGGAAATGGCGCAGTATCTGTCTCATATATCGGCGGACACTTCAACCGCGCCGTAAGGGAAGGGATAAAGGAGGGAGTGAAAGAACAAAGAGGTGCCGTAGTGGAGGGCTCCGGAAAAAATTTCGACCACCTGAGGATCTTTAACGTGCACTGACATCGCACAGCACACGGGCGTCTTAGCGTTTTTCCTCCATAAAAACGCAGCCGCCGCTGTCGGGTTCGAACCCGGGAACTCCGGATCAGTATGCTTTATTGCTGATTTATGTTTCTGTTAGCTTACAATTATGAAGGCGCGGCCCTTTCAGACCAATATGGCTGCAGCTAAGGGCTCTGCACGTCTTTTCCGAGTATCCAGCCTTTCCCACAGCGCTCCGTGACAGTCCGCCGGCCTTGCAGGAGGCTCCCCCCTCCCCCGTGACTCGGAATCCCAGCGGCGTGCCGCCGCCTTCGGCACGCGTGGCGAGGCAGGGCGCGCGCACGTCAGCCGTCGGGCGGCTCCTCGTTGCCAGCGTGAGCGATGGGCAGCTGCTGCTGCTGGGATGCCAGTCGCGGGACACGAACGCGTCACGACACCCGCCGCTGCTGGGTCTCGCTTGAACCGTGCAACGCCCCGGCAGCCTGAAGAGCCGCCCGTGTAGCTAGTCCGCTACGCGGTCTTCAGGCCTGACCCCGCCGCGGTGGCTCAGTGGTTAGGGCGCTCGACTACTGATCCGGAGTTCCCGGGTTCGAACCCGACCGCGGCGGCTGCGTTTTTATGGAGGAAAAACGCTAAGGCGCCCGTGTGCTGTGCGATGTCAGCGCACGTTAAAGATCCCCAGGTGGCCTCTTCCTTTCTTCTTTCACTCCCTCCTTTACCCTTCCCTTACGGCGCGGTTCAGGTGTCCAACGATATATGAGACAGATACTGCGCCATTTCCTTTCCCTCCAAAACCAATTATTATTTATTATTAGCGAAGGCACTGTTCCGTATAGGAGTTCATCCAAGCCTCATATACAGCAGAACCTCGTTATAACGAAACGGCTTATAACGAAATATCGGATGTAACGTACTTGACCTCGTTGTAACGAAACGGCTTATAACGAAATATTGGATGTAACGCACGTGACCCCGTTATAACGAAACGGCTTATAACGAAATATCGGATGTAACGAAGGACTAACGATTCCCCTTGGAAGATCGGTCAGTCCGGCCTTTCAGGAAGCTACGGCTATGACGAAGTAATCAACCTCGTTATAACGAAACTGTTTATAACGAAATAATGGATACAACGAAAGACTAACGATTCCCCTTGGAAATTCGGTCAGCTCGGCCTATCAGGAAGCTACGGCTATGACGAAGTAATCAACCTCGTTATAACGAAACTGTTTATAACGAAATAATGGATACAACGAAAGACTAACGATTCCCCTTGGAAGCTCGGTCAACACGGCCTATCAAGAAGCTACGGCTATAACGAAGTAATCAACGTCGTAATAACGAAATAATGGATACACCAAAGGAGGGCGTTTCGAAACTCAGTCGCGGCAATATTTATTTTATTTCTCCAGGCTGCCCAAAGTCACCCTCATTCAAACTCTCGTTTATTTATCGCCATTTCCCGCATCACGTGACAAACTTCACAGGCTTCACCGCACACCGGCATTTTCCAGGTTAGGAGGACAATTCGACTCTATCCTAATGAGTAGGTGTGTGATTAGAAACGAATAGAACAAACAAAAGTAAATACAGTTAAAAATTAAATGTAAATGAATGTTTTCGCATTAAAAGCACACGTAAGTAGTTTTAAATGCCCTCCGTAATTTGTTTTTTCGCGCTATAACTTATCGGGATTCGTATTTCGTTAAAAAAAGAAATAAAAGATCAACCAAGCGTAAAAACACTCATTTTTGTCAAGGCTTTCAGAGCACTTCACACTGAAGCGCATGAAATGTAGCCTGGCATAGCCACCAATATAACAATTTAAAACTGAGTCAAACAAAGTAACCAATCTCGGAAAGCTGCCCAGAGCATCCCTATTGCGGTAGACATTTCGAACATGCAACCAGACTCCAGGCTGGTCACATCGTAGGTGTCTGGCAGGTGTAAGGAAATTAATCATCGACATCAAGACGACCGGTCGACGCCACTGACTGGAAGACTTCCTTAGAGTGGCATTTGCAATCGCATTCTTGAGCCGCGCATGTTACCCTAACTTCTGGCGTACTGCACAGTATTACAGGAAACGGGTCTCGGGGCGGGAGGCCGACATAGGAAAACACGGTTCGATCTGCGTTCACACCCGTCGGCGCAGTGTGTAAAAAAAGCATGCAGTTCTCGCGAAGGATCGCCTTCGCCGAAAGCGAAACGCGGAAGGAAACGGGCGATTTCCTTCGGCGGAGCTATATACCACCTCCCGCGAAGCAAAATCGCCCGACTTCCGGTAAACACTGGAGGCATGGGGATGATATCCACGGCAGCGTTCGAAGCTGGCTGTCTAGTCTTTTTTAGCGGTAAAAAGGTGTTGCTTCCGTAAAATGGCGCAGTCAGCGGGTCTTATGGTTCTGGGAAAGTTGGCTGCAGATCAGGCATATGCAGATGCCGCGTTAATGCGAGAT
Organism: Amblyomma americanum; assembly: GCF_052857255.1. Classification (NCBI taxonomy): domain Eukaryota; kingdom Metazoa; phylum Arthropoda; class Arachnida; order Ixodida; family Ixodidae; genus Amblyomma; species Amblyomma americanum. The sequence goes on from NC_135504.1 coordinate 19,794,919, forward strand.
TTCGTTAGTGCCAGTAGCAGCGTAATGCTGCAGCCATTACTGCTTGTTTCTTGAGGATCGCGATGATAATGAGGTACAGTCTTGGTAAAAAGTCGTAAGGCGAAATGATTTTCTCCTCAGCCGCATAACAGAGCCATTACGGCACGATTACAGACCGAAGGACCTTGAAATTCTAGGAGAAAGTTTCTACTGGATGTAGAGAAGCTTCCTGCTTGACTTGTGTTTTGAATTATCCGCTACACGGAGCATTCTAGGCACTTTCATTTCGCTGCAGCTGAACGCTGTGGCCTTAAGACTTTTGACCAAGACTTTACATGTACTGTAATGATTACTGGAGATGTTTGCCTGGTATTACATCTGGCAGGCTACTCCTGGTACAAGCTACTCGTGGCAGAGTAGCGCCTGTAAACACCATCGTCTTATACTTCGTTGTTGTCTCCTTTGCGCTATGCATATGACCACATAAGCGTATAATACTGCTTAATACTTAACTTAAGAGTCAGCTCCTTCGAGCTTGACATATATGTGCGGCATGTACGCCCTACGGTAACCTCCCTGGTTTTCTTGCTCCTCTCTCTCTGTCTCGCAGTCCATCACCATCAGCATGACTACGCCCAGTGCGGGACAAAGGCCTCTCCCACATCCCTCCAATTAACCCTGTCCCGTGGCAGCTGCGACCACCCTATCCCCGGATCAAGCTTTCCTGATTGAACAGACCAAGCCCCTGACGAACGTTCACCTTGCGTGGGCAGTATACGGTAAATCAGAGTAGCACGGGCGGGCCTCCGTTCCCACAACGGTATATATATATATATATATATATATATATATATATATATATATATATATATATATATATATATATATATATATATATATATATATATATATATATATATATATATATATATATATATATATATATATATATATACACACACACACACACACACACACACACACACACACACACACACACACACACACACACACACACACACACACACACACACACACAGCTTCACCTCTCCCCTAACCCCACACCACTCCTCCGACGTCCGTCCGGTCGTCGTCAGTGCCATGTGGGACGAATTCCGGGACGGACGCTCTCCTACACACTCAACGCGATCGCCGCGCTCCACTCTCGAAGGAGCCGCGAGAGGAGCGGCGCACAGCCGGAACTGAGGGCAGCTCCCACTCCGTCCCACGAGAGGACCACCAACCGCCGCCGCCGCCGATGATGCGCCGGGCCTCAACAACCGCCGCGCTCTTCGGGAAAGCCGGCGTCAATTTGTGAAGCAGCGGTAGTGACCGGAGCTCTTTTTGGGCGCGGACCGCATTCGGCCGCGCCGCCCGGACGAACTCGGCCCCTCGCTGAAGACGTCCATCCCACCGGGAGCGGGGACCACCGCACGTGCGATCAGCGCGGACCACACGGAACGAAGGCGGGAGGAGGAGGAGGAGGAGGAGGAGAGAGAGAGGCTTTGCGGACGCGAGGGCGACGTTGAAAGGTATACCGCAACGCGTGGAGGAGACAAGTGCGTACCGCTTCGCCCTTCGCAGTACCGACGAGGGAAAAGCGTGCGAGGCGTCCGCTGACTGCCCTGCTTGCGTGGGCCCAAAGTTTAGGTTTAGGCACAGTTAATAATAATAATTGGTTTTGGGAGAAACGAAATGGCGCAGTATCTGTCTCATATATCGGCGGACACCTGAACCGCGCCGTAAGGGAAGGGATAAAGGAGGGAGTCAAAGAAGAAAGGAAGAATAGGTGCCGTAGTGGAGGGCTCCGGAATAATTTCGACCACCTGGGGATCTTTAACGTGCACTGACATTGCACAGCACACGGGCGCCTTAGCGTTTTGCCTCCACAAAAACGCAGCCGCCGCGGTCGGGTTCGAACCCGGGAACTGCGGATCAGTAGCCGAGCGCTCTAACCACTTAGCCACCGCGGCGGAGGTTAAGGCACCGTTCTGAATGCGCAGTGTGCATAGAGAAACCCTGCAGCCAAAGTATACAAAGGCATAAGCAGAGTACGTGGCGCAGTCAAAGTGTCTGTAGGCGCAGCCAGATTCTGCGTGCGCGGTGCCAGAGTCTCTGTAGGCACAGATAAAATATAGAAAAGGCATCGGCAATGTCAGTGCAGGCATTGAAATGCCTATGCGGGCACAGGCGCCATCTATGTAGCCATAGCTTTGGCTGTGAAGGCAGAGGCCTCTGCGAGGCCTTCTCCGGAAAACTCCAGATAGGAAGGATCCTTGTACGCGTACGCGAAGCTTACACAGCTACGTGCAAAGTTTACGTAGGCAAATTCTGCGTAGGCTTCAAGGGAGACAGTCTACGTATTGCCTTCGCCAAAAAAAAAAAAAAAAGAACGACTTTTGATTTTAGCCACACCTACAACTCTGAATCAAAAATTGCAGGGGACACTGAAGCTCCGTCTTGAGGATATGACGCGATACCGTTAACGGGCCAATTCTCATATAGGCTGAATTGGCCATTCTCGACACTACAATCATAGACCCCCGGGAGTCCTCGTCCTCATTCCACCCCTGGCCCAGAGGCGCAGCTATTAAGCGATGCGCCTGCGTTGGCAGGCGCTGCATGCCGCCTGTAGGACTTGCGCGACCCGAATTTCCCTTCCCGTGCAACCTCTCGCGACTAATTATTAATTTAACTGCCGCTTGCTACAGTGGTAAGTTTCCTCACAATCCAGTGGGCAGGTTGTGACGACGCCACAAGGTCACGTGACCTAGGTGGTCCCCATGGGTCGCTTCTCTGGGGATTTTTGATCTCAGCGCCGATGACGACGCAGTATTTTCTCCATAGGACGGGAGGCTTGACGCTATCGCGTTCATATACAAGTACAGCTGGCGTCAGAAGAACGCTTGCAGAGTGCTTCACCAAGTAGTTCACAGGACAAGCTAAGCGGGGCGGGTAAGCAATCTGTGCATAAAGTGCCCTTCAAAAATGTCGCGCTGCTTTGACTCGAAACGGGGTTGCACCACGTTCCTCACTTTATTCGGCACACGAGTGCGAAATTTCAGCGATTGAATCAACTGGCTTCGCGATATCGCCCCCACTATACCTGGCGTTTCCTTTTATTCAATACGTGCATTATGCCTAAAAGGACAGAAATTTAGTAAGCGATGGTATACGTAAGCAATGAACTGATAGTTACAAATGTACCCAAACAAGGCATGCGCTTGGCCACACAACGACAGTTCAGAAACTGTGCCCCGTGCCTGTAATTAAATTGTAATAAATAATGTGCACTGAACAAATTGACCAAAATAACGCCTCCTATATAAACCCCGTATACCACTTTCCACTGCAAGGTGCGCAGAATATATCGAATTCTTTCAATCGCAGAGAGCCCCCCCCCCCCCTCCTTTTCCTTCTCATTAAAAAAAAACAACACAAAACGATGACGACGAGGACCAGCGGCTTATACGCGAGCGAAAGCGGTACACACACCACAAACCGACACGCACGCACACACAGGTATCGCAGTGGCCTGGCGAAGCGGCTTTCTCGGGCACTTCTGCGTACACCGAGCAGGAAACAGGTACGAGGTCACCTCCTCTCCCAGTCCTCCTCTCTCTCTCTCTCCGGACCACAGCCGAGAAACGTCTTCCTCTCTCCCTCCCTCCTCTTCCAAGCCCATCTTCGGCGAACAGTCGAAGTTGCTGCCGCAGGAGGAGACTCCCCCGCGCGCAGTACCTACGGGCCGAGAAGCAGACGACGGGCCGGAGGAGAGACGTCCGGAGGGCGCCTCGTCTAAATAAGACCTCCGGGTTGAACTGCTGCTGCCGCTGCAGGGAGGGGGCGGCGTGTGTGGCAGGGGGGGGGGGGGGGGGGGGGGGGCACGATGGACTTTGGCGGACGACCGACCGACCGCCGGCGCTTTTACGAGCGCCGAAGAGAGACCGCCGAAGCCGCGCCTTCTCGTTTCGGAGGCAGGGCCGGTCGGCGGTGATGCTACCACCCAACGGCTGCGCGCATCAGCGAGCGGCGAGGTCCTCTCCAGACGGTATGCCTAGTTGCCTACGACATCGTCGGATTCCGGGTACTGGTGCGAACAGCATTAGCGGGAACATTTAGTCCACACTGAGGAATCGGGTTTACCCGCCGCGGTGGCTCAGTGGTTAGGGCGCTCGACTACTGATCCGGAGTTCCCGGGTTCGAACCCGACCGCGGCGGCTGCGTTTTTATGGAGGAAAAACGCTAAGGCGCCCGTGTACTGTGCGATGTCAGTGCACGTTAAAGATCCCCAGGTGGTCGGAATTATTCCGGAGCCCTCCACTACGGCACCTCCTTCTCCCTTTCTTCTTTCATTCCCTCCTTTATCCCTTCCCTTACGGCGCGGTTCAGGTGTCCAACGATATATGAGACAGATACTGCGCCATTTCCTTTCCCCCCCCAAAACCAATTATTATTATTATTATTATTATTATTATTATTATTATTATTATTATTATTATTATTATTATTATTAATATTATTATTATTATTATTATTATCGGGTTTAGTACTTCCGCAGCGCACTTGAGAGCACATCAGAGTGATTGTGCGTCTGGTGGAAAACAAGAAAAAAATATGCTTTTCTCCGTTACGCACGTCATTTACCACGAATTCGAGACAGCGCCCAGCCAAAGCCCAGCAGCCCATCACGTTCTGTTCTGCAGCCGCTCGGTCATTCTCTTCCTTTCTTACGTCACGAATGACGTCGACGCGATACTTTTTTTAATGTTCAGAGCAATGCGCCACTTGACGGCCGCCAAGGAAACTAAAACCACTTGTCCCCAACTCCTTAATGAGTACTCGTTGGCTGCACACTAAAAGAACGTTGCATTTAACAATGAAATCTGCGTTTGTTTCTGCGGCGGTATAGTTTGAGGGTCTTTCTCGTCCGTCCATCCGTCTGTCTGTCTCTCAAAGGAACAATACTGCGCAGGCCTTCGAATGAATATTCTTTCTTTTTTTTGCAGAGCGAAAGGAAATAAGAATACAGTGCCCCTGGCCTTGGTCAACTCCCGGACTTACAACGAGGCACTAAGGCGAATGACACCAAAGGACGCGGTGAAAATAGAGACAGAAAAAAAAAGACAAAAAAAAAGAGGAAACATCCATCCGGGCATTGACGCCAAGTCCGAGGCGGGTTCTCGAAGGAGCCACTAACTCAGGCGCAGCCCGACAGGGCGAGTGAACTGGAAGGGGTGACCGCGCACGCTACAGCCAACGATGCCGTAAGAAAATACAGAAATAAATAAAAAAATAACGGCGACGACAGAACAAAACGCGAGAGTGACAAACAGCAAGCGGAAGTTTACATCGGCGAACAAAAGCGCCCTCGGTAGCAGAACAAGCAGCGCAAAAACTGCGAATCCGAGGCTGAGAAGACCGAACACAAAGGAGGCACGTCGACGACTACGCGATGTATGTGAACAACAACGCTGGTGGCACGCGCTACACTGAGAGAGCCGGGAGTCAAGGAACTCGTCGCCGCGTACATCCTTCGCGCGCAGACGCGTAGCAATCGATGCCGGCACGGCCGAGGCAGGGCGCCGAGTCCGTGTCAAGGCGCCGCCCGCCGACGACACGGGGTTTCTCGCGGGGAACGCGACCGCACGAGAAAGAGGGATTTAGATAAACACTCGAAAGGCAAACAGCGAGTATACATACGTATTACAAGAACCGCGCCTGACGTCACCGTCGACAGCGACCAGAGAACTCGAAGGCTACAAGGAAGCGGTCAGTAAGGCATGTTGCCGGGCTTGTTGGTTTAGCATCTTGAAACATGAAAAAAAAAAACCTTGGCGCAAACAAATTCTCACACAAAAAAGAGACGAGGAGACAATGTACAGGTTCCAAGGTGTTTTTTAAAAGTTTCAAGATACAAGAAAAAGTTCGCACAAAGGAGAGAGCGAACGGGTACACCCTAAACTGTAATACGCTTATACGGGAGCAAAAAGACAGCTTTATACCGTGGTGCTTCCATACAGGCGTATTCCTCTTTAGAGTTTACCATTGTCTTATACCCCTGTCACACGGCACTTCTTCTCGGCCTTTGCCGTAAAGTTGTCTTATTGCACTAAAGGAGGTAAACCGAAAAGGAGCAGCGACGCTGCTACACGGCAAATCCAAAGGAGCTAGAACGCGGCCTCCGTGAATGCCAAAAGCCACCGCTGTGTGTGAAGCGGCGCTAGCGACATTATGAAATTAAAGCAGACGGTAGCACTTCAGCTAAGAGTGCATTCGTTTTGTTGGAAAAAGTAGCTATCACGATAATAAACGGGCGTTCTGACGGCGAGAAACGGATATTTTGAAACAAAGTTTCTTTTTTTCATCCTTCTCGGTCCGACCACGGTAGGCGCACTTTTCCGTTCGGCTCCTCGTTGTGTGCGAGAAGCGTGCTTTGTTGCTTGTGTCTTTGGGCACACAAGCAAACTCAAAACACGCACTCAGCAAAGAGCAAACGAAGAAAAAACAGCAAAGCGAGATGCGCAAGCACGTATGTGTCGATGCGGCTGCTGAAAAGCGTTCAAGTCCTTTCTTAGCAGTGTGGATGTCTTTAGTCATAGCCTCCTCTACGGTTAAGTGCACTGTAACGCAAAATTAACCACTGAATAATATAAATTAGATATTTCTTACGGTTTCAAAACTAAAAATTGCGTCAATTTTTTATTCTTTGAGCTCGCTAGCTGGCGCTGCCGTCTGGGTTGCTCCTTTAAGCAACTTTAAGGCCGCTGACGGCCGCCTTTATTGCTACGGAACTTTATCGCAAAGGTCTCGACGCTTTGCCGTGTAGATGCGCGTCACGCGCCTTTGGGGCAAAGGACCTTAATTTCTAAGGCCTTACTAGTGCCCGTGTGACAGGGGTATTAGAACTTCAGAACAACCCGCTCGTCTGCAAAGAATTCCCGTGGATGACTCATTGCAGTACAACACGGTAAAATAGACAACAAAGGCAGGCATATTAACGGTAATATAGCCAAAAAAACGCTTCCGCTCGGCACTGAAAAATGACTCCATAAGTTATTTCGAGCGCATTCATAGCGGGAAGTCGTCGAAGATGGAAAGTTTTGTATCCTTTCCTCGTCGCACTGAGTGGTTATATCAGTCCTCAAGCACATCTCATCTCCAAGGGGTATAACTCTCAAAAGCCGTTCGTGCGCAATGAATGGCGAGCGGCTGAGTCACACGGCGCAGTCGAAGTTGCTCGTACTCCGTTTGCTTCCCCGCAAGACAGCCCCACTCTCTCTATATGGAAGCTCGAAAAAAAAGTACGCATCTTTATAGGAGTCTTCTTTATGAGCAACCAAAGGGGTCGAGGAACGCTCATCTGTACCGAACATGCGTCTATCTCTGTACGGAACGTTGGCCGAGGTCTTCAGCGATCGATGTTCAGGACAAAGGCGCCTAGCAGCCCCCAACATCCTCCGGCGCACATTCGTCGGGAGGTTTTATACAACAGGACCCGGGGTCGTAAAGAAGTGCTCGGAGCGACGATCCGGTTGACGCAATGCCTCGAACATTCATTGCCCGCTGTCACCACGTCATTCCGGATGTTGCCCCCCCCCCCACCAAACCACTTCTCGCTCCGAAAAGCAAAAAAAAACAACGACCAACATTGCTCTATCATGCACTTGTTTGAAGAAGGGAATCACGCCTTTCCGGCTTTTAAGAAAGGAAGACTAATAACAAAATAAAAAAAGGAGGAAGTCAATAAAGGGCGTTGCAGGCGACTCTCAGTACAGCCTCCTGGCGTCAAACCGTCGGAGCGGAAATTATTCGCCCTTCCTGTCCTTAAAAGCGTACACGATGTTTAACCGTGCTCGCGGGCGCAGCCACGCCTCCCGTGACGTCAGGAAACCGCCTCGTGACACGCCCTCGACGAAGCGCGAACGCTCGGAGAAGGGAATGGATACGGTATACGTTTGGTTGCGTTCTTACGTGCTCTCGTATGACGTCATGCGCGTTTATTTGGGCTGCCCGGGGTGGACGGCGACTCGAAGACGAGTGTCGTGAGTCAGGCACGGGCGTCGACAGCGAGAAGCCGCGCTTTAATTTAAAGCGATAACTCCGTTCGGGCCTTTCTCACCAAACTGACCTCGGAAATAAAAATAAGTTTTTTTGTTTATCTTGCAAGAAGAGAGAAGAAAGGGAAAAAGAGCGTACACAAGTTAATGTCACTCCATGTCACAAATTATTTAAAAGACTTAATTATTTTTGCGAGACTTACTCAGACCGCATGCCGTCCCTGCCTGCACATTTAATAGTGATGATACATTCCATGCAATCTTAGCAGCGGTAGTAGTGTCCCTCATTTAATTACATCAGATAGCTTGGCAACCGGCCGATGACATATAGTTGTGCCCCACAAGGTTACTTGAAGTAGCATTTCACACTACTCTGGTCCACATTTCAGAACTTAACTTCTATTCTAGACTTGACTAACCGTAGATACAGTCGTGAACACTGATATGGGAGCTAGGGAACAAAGCTTTAGCATTCATTTATCGGTCATTCCATAACTATGTGACACAAGCGCAGTTCTTTTTTGCTTTCTAATTATTTTCCTCTTGGCGTGTAATATTCAGAACCCAATCTCAAATTCAACGGAGAAACAACCAGATAAATCGATTTTTTTTGTGTGTGTGTGCAAAAAGTTTGTTGAGGTACAAGCTGGAACACACTTAACGGGAACAGTTGAGCGCGTGGTTCCTGCGGCTCGAGCAGAGCCATACTGCAGGTGCATCGCACAGCTGGCGCACCGTTAGATCTAGGCTATGCCATACTACAGCGTGGTCACGCTGTCTACGCGATGCAACCCCAGCTGGCGCTCAGCGAGGCGTATACAACCACGGGCTGAAGTGTTCCCGTTAAGTGTGCTCCACTCTGTACCTGAAAATTCCGACGTCCATTACGGGCCAGTGAAAATTTTATCCACATGGATAGGAAAGTGGGCACTGGCGAAGGTGCTCTAAATTTTCAAAGTTTAAAGAGGAGCCCGGTACGACTATCGTTCTTTCGTTTACGAGTAGAGTAAAAAAAAATTCTTTTCTTTGCCAAATCCACATTGCCGCAGCTTTCCAAAAACTCCGACAGTACACGTGTTACTACTCTAAAATAATAATAATAATAATAATAATAATAATTGGTTTTTGGGGAAAGGAAATGGCGCAGTATCTGTCTCATATATCGTTGGACACCTGAACCGCGCCGTAAGGGAAGGGATTAAGGAGGGAGTGAAAGAAGAAAGGATAATAGGTTCCGTAGTGGAGGGCTCCGGAATAATTTAGACCACCTGGGGATCTTTATCGTGCACTGACATCGTACAGCACACGGGCGCCTTAGCGTTTTTCCTCCATAAAAACGCAGCCGCCGCGGTCGGGTTCGAACCCGGGAACTCCGGATCAGTAGTCGACTCTAAAACAGGCTTTTCTGCTCTGGCAACAGAATAGCGTACAGTGACCAGCAAAAACTTACGGGACGCTTCGAAACAACTTTCCTTAAGCACTGAGTCGCAAGAGTCACCTGGCCGTGAAGCAGATGGAGCATATGAGTATTCTCACACTTTCACGCATTTCGGGGTATTGCGTTAGCGTGACGGAGGCAAAATATTTTTTTCGCTCAAACACCAGCGTCCCGCTAACTTTTACTGCCGACTGGAGATGAGGCGCGTAGTGCTGTGCAAACAGAACAAAAAAAAGACGAGAAGAATTTTACGCGTTAGAAACGTTGCCTGAGGGCGATGGTCCGGAGCGGAGCACTGCACACGGGTTTGAAATTTCAATAATAATAAGAATAATTGGTTTTGGGGGAAAGGAAATGGCGCAGTATCTGTCTCATATATCGTTGGACACCTGAACCGCGCCGTAAGGGAAGGGATAAAGGAGGGAGTTAAAGAAGAAAGGAAGCATAGGTGCCGTAGTGGAGGGCTCCGGAATAATTTCGACCACCTGGGGATCTTTAACGTGCACTGACATCGCAGAGCACACGGGCGCCTTAGCGTTTTTCCTCCATAAAAACGCAGCCGCCGCGGTCGGGTTCGAATGAAATTTCAAGCTTCAAACACCAAAGCTATTACAGTCCTTTCGCCAGAAAGCAACTGAGCTTTTGTGCTGGCCTATGTCAAACTACCGGTGAAAGAAAGAGAGAGAAAAAAAAAACATAAAAGAAAAACAGTAGCCCTCCCACACACACCAGTGGACCCGCCCCAACGATTCTTTCTGCCGAAATCCTGTCCTCCCAGGCGGCAAATTTTTTACGGCTTTTTCGCGGAAGGCCGGAGCGCGCGCACATCAAAAGCTTCACCGCCGTGACGACCCCCGAAGAGAAGCCCACAATGCGCAGGTAACAGGTAAACAAACAAACAATAGGAAGAATAAACAAAAAGGAGAAACAAGCAGACGGAGCGGTCGACGAGAGGCAAAGCGTGGGTGACGACAAAAGTGGGCAGGTCCACACAAGCCTATCTCTGTGCACCGGCCGGCTGACTCGCTCTCCTATTCTTTCACCCCTCCCCCTTACCCTGGTGTCAGTCTTTATTTTTTTCTTCGCTTACCTGGAAGGCTACTTAGCAGGGAAACGAGCTACCTGAGCGTTGACGGTAGGCAAAGAACGCCTCCGCTTGTCGCAGGGGAAACTATAGCGTTTCGGGGCGTTTATTCATTTTTATCTCCGAATTACCCGCCGCGGTGGCTCAGTGGTTAGGCGCTCGGCTACTGATCCGGAGTTCCCGGCTTCGAACCCGACCGCGGCGGCTGCGTTTTTATGGAGGCGAAAGCTGAGGCGCCCGTGTGCTGTGCGATGTCAGTGCACGTTGAAGATCCCCAGGCGGTCGAAATTATTCCGGAGCCCTCCACTAGGGCACCTCTAATTCTTCCTTTCTTCTTTCACTCCCCCCTTTATTCCTTCCCTTACGGCGCGGTTCGGGTGTCCGCCGAGATATGTGAGACAGTTACTGCGCCATCCTTTCGCCAAAAAACAATTTTCATTTTCTCTAAATACAGAATGCAAAAATAAGCTGCCCTCCTCCGCCCTCTATTCCAGGTATCCGCAGTTTTCTAGAACGGAAAGTTTTGAAGAAAGGTGCCCGCTTTTGAGCCCTATAAAAATGGAATGTATATACCAATATACCTATAAGTGGTCGCTGCTGGTATGTGCATAAAGTCTATTCATATCGCTGTCCAAACATGCAATCTGTAAATTCTTAATTAGGCTTGGGCTAATTTTATGGCGTAATTAAGATGAGACGTGGTAATGGCGAATGTGCGCGTTTCGGGCCCATTAATCAATAAATCAACTATCGTCATCGCTATCGGCCTGCCTGAAAGAAATTCATTCAGTACCGGAAAGATTCAGCAGGAGCAAATCGGACTGAAAGTTTTTTTTAATATTTTCTTGTTCACAGCGTCTGGCAATAGCTCACAGCATGCTATAAGTGCTGACGAAGTCGTACCTTTCGCTGAGGACCAGAAGCAAATTTGATTGCGCGCCCTTTGAACGACCAGCAGGAACCAACCTCAACAGGGGAAACGACACGATATACACAGGATCTCAATTTTTCATTCGCGCAGTACAACACGTCACTGAAAAATCATCGACTGGCGAATTACAGGCGAGGTCAGCGGGGCATCGTGTTAACAACTTAACAAGAGGACGCATATTAGGGGAAGACTGACGCAAGAACCTCCGCATTGCTCCCTCGACATGATGTCCCACCAGCTCGTCCAGCTCTACACTGCCGACTAGAGAGACAGCGGACATAGTTGAAGAAATCAAACCTAGATTAATCGCTCTCAAGGCGTGCTCAAGGCTTCTAATTCTCCGCATTCGAACTCTGCATTCGAAGATCGATACAAGAGGAGCAACGCAGTCCGACGAAGGACAAAAGGAGCTATGAACGCCTGGAAATCCAAGCGGCATCATTCTCGCGTCCGTCAGCGTAGGCGCCTTCGCAAAAACGGAAACATGACGAGAGGAACATATAGTGCGCCAGCAGGCTGTGCTAGCTGTCCCGTGATGCATCGCTCCCAATACCCCGATTTGATGCCGGCTAGCTGCGGGCACACTTATAGTATATGTATCAAGGGCTCTTCTCTGTACCCTTACAGCCTGCCAAGACAATGACTAGACGGGAGGTGGACGGAGGAGAAGGAGGGGTGGGGGGGAGAAGGACCCTACTCACGACGGTCTGCTCCAAGCCACGTGCGTGCCCGACCCAGTCCACAGAAGGCAAGACAAGGGGGATTGGGGGGGGGGGGGGGGGGGGGGGCATGCACGCACAGCTGAAGAAGACGCCAGGCGCGCGACCACACAATGCCACGCCGTCTGTCCAGCACACAATATACACACGCACGCGCGCGCGCTCCCACATAGCGGCAGCGTGGCCCGCGGCGCTGCATCGTCGCGTAGCAGCAGCAGCAGCATAAGCGGCCTGCTCGGATGCGCATCGCCCACCACCGCCCCCTCCCTCCCTGCTGCCAGTGTCCAAAAAAAGAATCCGGGCCACTGCCACCAGCGGCGCGCTGCAGATGACAATCGCGTTGCTCCTTCTTCATCGTACGTGGCCTAGCTGTCCCGCCCTTTTCATCATGGCGCCTCAAGCAGAGAAGAAGGCGCACAAAGCGAGCGTCGACGTCGAGCCTCCAGAAGGGACGGGGGGTATGATCGTGCCGCGACGCTACGCACGCGAGCGCTTTGAGCGCTAGCGTCCAGCGTCGGAGATGGCATGCCGCAGCGAGCGCGTCCACATCGCGCATCGTGTCGCCCTTTGAAATTTTTTTTCTGTAGACAGTCTATAGAGTGTCCATAGACTTGTCTATAAACTCTATAGACTTTCTATGCAAAAATTTTATACACTTACCTATAGGCAATACAAAATTCTACAGAGTGTCTATAAACAATCTATAGATTTATGTCCGTACACATTTAGTTCACTTTTTTCTACAGACGGGCTATACTATGACTAGAGAAAATAAAATATCTATAGCAAGGCAACATAGTCTATAACAAGTCGATAGACAATTTTTACATCGCCGGTCAACAGGATGCACTCCACAAAGGAGTACGCTGCCGCGATTAACGTCGAGGTTGGGCATGATACAAAAGGCTGAAAACAAATTCAGCTGGCGAAAAAAGGTTTTGCAGGAAAACAAACAATAACTATAAAGGCACGTGACGGCGAGGCACCATTCTGCACACCTTTTCTGTAACATACAGCCGTTCCGGTGATTCTCTCTTCTGACTTTCTTCACGCTGGATCCATTGTTCCGAAATTCGAATCAGCCACCAAGTCAACTCTTTGGTTTTCGTTATGAAAATTTATTTAGACAGTCTACACTCTAAACACAAATACACCTAAAGGGGAGTAAAAAGGGAGTAAACTATCCTCTAGCTAGCGTACACCTTTTTATAAAAGGGTGTGTGCGCTAGAAGACAGTTTTACTCCCTTTTTTACTCCTTTCTCTTTAGAGTGTACAGACTGTCCATAGGCTTGTGTCTATAACGTCTTCTGACTGTCCATACACAAATCCTAGGGAATAGTCTAGACAATACAAATCATATAGGCAGTCTATATACAATCCATAGATTTATGTCCATACACTTTCAGCAGAATTTTGCCTATAGACATTCTATAGAGTGTGAATAGACAAAAGGAAATATCTATCCATAGTCACAGTCAATCAGAGTCATAAGAAGTCTATAGACTGTTTATAGGCCAGTTTTTTAAGGGTTAGAAGATGGGTAGAAAACGGTTCCTTTCTTACACTGTTTTGATTATGACCCGTTTATTTTGCCTTCACAGCCCGTAGTTGCAATGTCATTATAGGCTAAAGCTTTGAAGCAGGACTCGTGCCTCTGGTGGAATAAACACCAGTGTGTGAGACAGAAAGCTTACAATGAAAATATTCAAGAATTTAGAGCAAGCTGCCCATACATCACTTTGTTATTTTCGCGTACCTGAGTGCTCTTTATTAGGCGTCCACGCCACGACTTTGCTGGACTATCGTTTCGATTTACAGCGTATCAATATTAACACTTCGTTTTGTTTGATTGTTACAAGTGCATCCATTATTGTAATAATTCGTGTTAGAAAATGACAAGATACTGAAATTTAAAAAAGAACTTACTAAGCAAACATGTTTGCTTGCAGTTAATTCCTTTGATTCATAACTGACATCTGACAAGTTTAAATCGGAGAGCCAAATATGTGTATGGTCGCTCTTGCTGCATTTTACAATTTGCGCTCCGTACATTTACTAGCAAGATGTCCCCCGACAATGCTTAACTCTCGAAGCCCTTTCTGCGTACAAAGCTGTTGTGCACTGTATTCTGGTTGCGAAGAGGAATAAACAAAACCTGAAACCTCGCCCAGACGTAGTTGGCAGTACCTTCAGGAAAGTAATACACACGCTCTACAACTCGTCGCTGAGCATACCTGTAAGCTGCGCCCCAAGCCCGCGAGGGGGCTGCCTTCATCTGCGTTCTTCGACCGCGCGGCCCGACCTGCATATCATCCCGGAGGGGGGCGTGCCCGCCGCCAACGCCCGATGGAGACCTCACGCAGTGAGGGCGACCCTATGTGCAGTGTATACCTGCTTAGTCGGGCAGGGCATCAACCGCCTTGCTTCGTCTGCATTACGAATGATGCCAGTATGGTATGGTATAGTACGGTATGGTATGGTATGTTATAGTATGGTATGGTACATGGTATGGTATGGTACATGGTGTGGTATGGTATTGGGCAGGGCAGCAACCGCCTTGCTTCGTCTGCATTACGAATAATGCCAGTATGGTACGCTATGGTATGGTATGGTATAGTATGGTATGGTACATGGTATGGTATGGTACATGGTGTGGTATGGTATTGGGCAGGGCAGCAACCGCCTTGCTTCGTCTGCATTACGAATAATGCCAGCATGGTACGCTATGGTATGGTATGGTATAGTATGGTACGGTACATGGTATGGTATGGTACATGGTGTGGTATGGTATTGGGCAGGGCAGCAACCGCCTTGCTTCGTCTGCATTACGAATAATGCCAGTATGGTATGGTATGGTATAGTACGGTATGGTATGGTATGGTACATGGTGTGGTATGGTATTGTACATGGTGTGGTATGGTATGGTACGGTATGGTGTGGCGTGGTACAGTACGGTATGATACATCGTACACGGTAGAATACGGTATGGTATGATACGGTGTGGCACAATGCTGTATATATTGCTGAATGATACAACGTGGCAGTATGACACGGTGCAGTACGGTGTGCATGCTATTCTGCAACGTTGTTCGCTGCGTAATAAAGTTGTATTCTGTTCGACTGTAACAACTGCGTCCACCACTGTAGGAATTTCTCGAGGAATTGACACTGTACCGAAATAAAGAAAAAGCTTGCAGACGAAGCACCTTTTCTATCAGTCGGACTGCGGATTTAAATGTGTGCATGCACTCGCCTGGACGCTCCGGAGTTCCCTGAATGGAATCAGGGTAAGACTGTATTGCACATGACCGCATAGGAGGCTTTATTTTTTTTTTTCTGGAGGGGTCCATGATAATTCTTGTATTCGACGGGTGACGGGGGAAGCTTCATAATAGAGCTTGCCCCCTTGATCGCCCCCCCCCCCCCCCCAGCCCGCTTCATATGGATACATGCCAGCCGCAGATGGCACGTTTCCATAAGCTATCCCACGTACCCTTCCCATACGGCACAAGGAGATGCGTATATGGGTACCCATATGAGGCGGGGAGGAAGGTAGACGGGTTTACATATGGAAAGATTTGGGGGAAGGGGGCGTTCTCCTGCCCACATGAACCTTGCGGTTCCAGCTTATCTGTATCGTTAACTCTGTCACTAGCCGGCGGTTTGAGGCAAGTGTCCTCGACCTACAGACCCACTTCGATGCCATTTTATCCCGATTATATTACGAAATCCAGTTATTGGTGCAAAAACAATTAATACTCGCCAGAATTAGGACGCCATGCACGAAGCCCCAAAGTGCTCACTCAGCGGGAGTGAGACAGCAAATGCGCCTTTTCTCATGCAACACTTCCAATTGCGAAGCGGACTGCGCTGAGCCAAAACAATCACCGCACGATTCGCCGCTCCACCCTTACAAAATTTTCTTTACACAGTCTATAGACTGTCCATAGACTTTTGTCTATGAAGTCTATAGACTTTCTATAGACAAATCTTAGTCTAGTCTATAGGCAATATAATCTATAGATTTATGTCCGTATATACTTTTAGTAGACTTTTGTCCATAGACAGTCTATAGACTATGTATATACAAAAAGGAATATCTATAAGAAGGCGATAGAGTCTACAAGAAGTCTATGGACAGTCTATAGCCAATACGCATTCTATACAGTCTATAGACAATCTATAGATTTATGGCCATACACTTTTAGTTGACTTTTGTCCATAGACAGTATATAGACTACGAATAAACAAAAGGGAATATCTATATGAAGGTGATAGAGTCTACAAGAAGTCTATCGACTGCCTTCAGGCAGTCAGGCAGTCTATACACCATCTTTATAAGGGCATAAAGACAGGGCATAAAGGGCATAGACAGTCTATAGACTACGAATAGACAAAAAGGGAATATCTACAGGAAGGTGATAGAGTCTACAAGAAGTCTATTTAGGCAGTCTATAGACCATTTGTACACGGGCATAAAGGAGGAGGGCGCAAAGACGTCCTCGTCGAAGACAACAGAACAGCCTGAAGAGGGCGCCGCGCACGCATAAGCCACCTCGCCGCTCGCGGAGCATTCCGGTTGTCAGCCAGCGAGCACGCAGAGAACGAAGCGTCGGAGGCGGCGGCGAGCCCGGTTCTCGATGCGAGGGATGAAAACAGGAGAAGCGGCTCGGCGGCAGCAGTCGTCGCCGGCCGCTCCGACCGACGAGGCAGGCAAGGGAGGGCAAGGCAGCGGCAGGGGCGTCGGTAGTGTGGCTTCGGCGGCGGCGGCATTTTTTCCCACGTCCCCGCTGACCCAACGCCAGGGCGCGGTCGCTCTTCGGTACGACGACGCCGAGCTGCGCCCCCCCCCCCCCCCCCCCCCGCCGCTCTGCTTCTCGGTGGGCCATTGCCGCGCATCAGCTCCGCGACGGAGGGATGATGGGGGCAGACAGGAGGAGAAAGAGATAGAAAGAAGCGCGCAGTCCGCAAGGAGTCGGTGAGCAGTGTGTGTATACGTGGGTGTAAGTGGAAAGGACTCGCGTAGAAGCACGGCAAAAGAAAGAAGAAACGGATAGAATGCAAGCGAAGAAAGACAGAAAGAAGGAAAAACAAACGAAATAAAAGATGAAGGAAGTAAAGAAGAAGGAAGGAAAGAAAAGAGGAAGAAACAAGACTCGCCGCCTCGCCCAACCTGGCTGCAGTGGCCGACGCACGCGGCCTGAAGAAAGCGCCGCTTACCGTCTTTTCGCCTAGGAAAGCCAGCAAAGATCAAAGGAGAAACGAGGTCGGACCCACCCCGAAACTCTTCTGCGCTCGCCACTGATTGAGAGTGGCGGTCAGTGAGACTCTTTGGCGATGACGCTCGTGGTAAATATAGATTTACGGTGACGATCACCGCTTACACGAAGGCCCATAAGCCGACTGGCCAGAGTTGCCAAGAGATATGGGTCACCTTAGTTCCCGACCTTCTCGCAAAGACCGCTTGCCTACAATACTAAGCGCACAATTTCCACGCCATCCCGCACTAAACTAAGAAGAGAGGACGTTGAGCCGAAGGCGCACGGTACGGGCTGGAGCCCTCTTGCGCATGCGCGGAGCAGCCAGCTATTCCTGCGCGCATGCGCAGATCAAACCTATCACATCACTTCGGCTAATTCCTGCGGGCATGCGCAGATGAGAAGAACCCCATCATCAGGATCAAATGGTAGCAGGTTGAATGTTTGGTGCATAGCTACCTCCGTACCAGAAGAAGGGGCAAGTAGACGGTTTCTTGACACTCACAAAGTGAAGAAGGGAGGGGAAAGCCTCAGCTGGTGCTTGACAACGTTTCGGCAAGAGGACTTGTCTTCGTCTGGGCAAAGCGTTCATCATTGGCGGGGTTTAACTAGGGCCCCGCACTAAGAGGAGAAAGGCCCTATTTAAACCCGGCCACCTTTCACGCCCTCCTTTCCCTCACCTGGCCTTCTTCCTCCTCAGGAGTAAAGGCCCTATTTAAACCCCGACAATGACGAACGCTTTCCCCTTCCTTGTTCACTTTGTGATTGTACCAGGAGAGTTTTTCAGTAGACACAAAGCCCATAAGTTCCTGTGGATGGACACTATAAACGTGGAGACGGAGATACAGCGAAAATCATCTCTAAATCCACGTTTCATTTCTGTTTCCCGCGCGAAACTTAACAGAAATAGAAATGGAAACTTAATAGAAACTAGAATGACCGCTATATTGCTTGCGCCAAAAACTGTCTCTTTCGCAGCCGTGTGCCAAGAGGCCGTATTTTAGGTGCGTTACAGTGCCTACCCTTGGAACGTGTATACGTTCCCATCGTCCCAACATCAACCGCTTCCAAGGCAACTGGGGCACGGTACGCCCTAAACTCAAAGGAGCAAAGAGGAAGTATAGGCTGTCCTTGAAAGGAGTAAAGAAGTGCGCTGTCCTTTTATTTCACTCCATTTTATAAAAGGGAGTGCCCTAGAGGACAGCTAAAGTGAGTCCCTATATAGTGGAGTACACTCCAAACACGCCTATATGGGAGTAAAAAGTGAGTACACTCTAAACACAAATACATCGATATGGGAGTAAAAAAGGTGTAAAGTGTCCTCCAGCGCATACTCTTTTATAAAAGGGTGTGCGCTAGATGACAGTTTTACTCCCTTTGTTTAGAGTGTATATGCTGCCCTCTAGCGCACAAACACAAATACACCTATATGGGTGTAAAAAAGGAGTAAGCTGTCCTCTAGTGGAGTGCGCTAGTTGACAGATTAATCCATATTTACTCCCGTAAAGGCGTAGTTGTGTTTAGAGTGTATACGACGCTGCAGTAGCCTAATAATAATAATAATAATAATTGGTTTTTTTGGGGAAAGGAAATGGCGCAGTATCTGTCTCATATATCGTTGGACACCTGAACCGCGCCGTTACGGAAGGGATAAGGGAGGGAGTGAAAGAAGAAAGGAAGAAGGAGGTGCCGTAGTGGAGGGCTCCGGAATAATTTCGACCACCTGGGGATCTCTAACGTGCACTGACATCGCACAGCACACGGGCGCCTTAGCGTTTTTCCTCCATAAAAACGCAGCCGCCGCGGTCGGGTTCGAACCCGGGAACTCCTATTTTTACACTAATGTACTACAGCGAAGCGGAACAAAGCACGCTTATAAGAATACATTTGCACGTTGTGCCTGTCCTCGATTTTTTTTCTTCGCCGTGACACTGTCTCCCACGGGTGCAATCACATCTCGAAGACTCCGACGCAGGCGGGGGCGCCTTCCTACGCCCCTCGGGTTCGACGAACCATCGGCGCTTGCTCCGTCACTGTCGGGCTCTTGGATTTCGGCCAGGCCTCGCTTCTCTGTTCGCCCGGCGTGCTCTGTGCGTGCGTCTGTGCGCGTATTTTGGGAGCCCGAGGAGCCCCCTTTCGCCGAGAGGGTTAAGCAGTGGCAGCAGCAACGCGCGTGCTTCGGCTCTAAACTGAACCGAACACTTCCGCAAACGATCGAAGTGTGTGTACACACGCGATTTGAAGAAGCTCGGTTGCCGATGAAAGAGTTGAAACGCTGCTTCCACGGCGTATGCACCTCTTTTGAAGTTACAGATTTTCCGCGCGCGCGTTTTGAAACGACAGCGTTACGGGCCCTGCGTCGCAGAAAGCTGGCGCCGGTGTTGCTGTCGTGGTTGTTTTTGTTGTAACACAAAAGTCACGGCAAGCAGGCAAAGCAATTGAAAAGTCTGATAAATTAGTGCTAGAGCATTGAAATTGGTTTCAAACGTCTTGGAAGCGTTTAAAAATGCGAAGAAAAGTAATGGCAGTGAAAATCGCATTTGGGCGATCAATTAGGCGGGAATCCAAAGCACGAACCTTGCATTGACAGACGAGCACGCTGCCAACAACTTATACGAAGCGTCGGCGTAGCAAGCTGTATAGAGGTATACCGACCGAATGAATGTGTTGTGATCTTTAACTTCGTGAAGTGTCTTAGAGACGCCTACTGCGCATGATCCTTATATAATTGGTTTATGGTTTGGTTTATGGGGATTTAACGTCCCAAAGCGACTCAGGCTATGAGAGACGCCGTAGTGGAGGGCTCCGGAAATTTCGACCACCTGGGGTTCTTTAACGTGAAAAGACATCGCACAGCACACGGGCCTCTAGAAATTCACCTCGATCGAAATTCGACCGCCGCGGCCGGGATCGAACCCGCGTCTTTCGGGTCAGCAGCCGAGAGCCATAACCACTCATCCACCGCGGCGGCTGTGATGATGCTTATATGAGTAATTATGAGTATGATAATTACGAATCATGTAATGGGTATATGTTCATTAGCAATCAGGTAATTATGTGAAATTAAAGGCTACCGAGTTCTACCCTTAAAAGCGAAGCTTAAACGTCCCCCATTTTGTATTGCTTTGGTGATCTTTGGTGTATTGCTTTGGTGATCTGTACATACCAAAACAATTGTTTTGGTATGTACAGATCACCGTCGCGAAGCAACAAACAGGACACCCAGTAACGCCGTAGTGGAGGGCTCCGGATTAATTTAGACCGCCTGACAATCTTTAACGTGCGCTGAAATCGCACGCCATACGTGCACTTTTTACATTACAGATAAATAATTGAGCAAATTATTGCGTATAGTCGCTCTTTGCTTAAGTAATTCTATACGATCGTTCAAGCGTATTGAAAATGACTCCTAAAGTGATCTCAGTTGCGTGAGGAAACTGGGGTCTATATATAGAGAGAGGTTGGTGCTGGAGTCGTCAGGTCCTTAATCCACCACCCCTGATCCCGAGCTCTCAGCTGGACTCGGGTGACTAACTTCCGCTGAACATCCAAGTCCGAGTTTGACATTTCTGCCTCCTACTTCTCCCAATTCGCATTTGCTATTGATTCAGTAGCACTCATTCGATGGCATTCCCACGTAACGTGGCATAAAGTTGGTGTTTGCGTCCCGGTATACTTTGGCGCGCATAAGTAAGTACGGGAAGGTGTTTGTAATTTTCTCCAGGCAACGGGTTCCTCCATGGTGCTCTGTGTGGTGGGGGTATACATCCCTCTACTTTTTCGCATGAACTCTAACCTCTCCTTGAAGAACTGCAGGTCAGGGGTTGGAACGTGGGCGGACTGGCTCGGTCGGTGTAATCTCGGGTAATATGGTCCGCCCTTTCGTTCCCTCCTAGGTCCCCATTCCGAGGGTCCCACATGACGTGGTAACGGTCATCACTCGGCGGATCGACTGCGCGCCAGAAATATGGCATGCTTCCTGAGAGTCCGAAATAATGTCCCCCGCAGTTTTTCTCCCGCTGCCTGCTCTCACTGCTAGAGCAATCGCAACAGTGTCTGATTTATGGGGCGGGGAGCTTCCAACCGAGGCGCTGAACAATTCATCATGTTTGTGGTTGATGGCCACAGTTACTGCATCTTTGCCCTTTTTGAAGAGGGCGTGAGAAGACCTTCACTGTCTGCGGGTAGTGTGGAAGAAAGCGGTTCATCTCGTGTCAGCAGGTCTGTACGCCACAACCCAGAAATAACTAAAATTGCGGCAGCGGTAAGTCATTTCGCGATTGACTGCGCTGCCAGAACACTTACTCCTTCAAAGACTAATTGGACATCAGTCACAGTTCATCTGCCGACGGACTAACCGTTCATCGCAAAGACTGAAAAGTGCGGTTAGTACAACTTCTGGTTCAATTCCGATCGAGTTTTACCTGGAGCTGTAGTTTAGACAGCAGCTCGGAAGAATCGGGGCTAAACAGTACGGTCTCGCTAGGTGAATGCAATTGAACAAAGATATATCTGACCAAGATGAAAAGAAAAAGACTTACCTCCAGACTTACGACCCTTCCCCAGCTGCAAAGAAGTGGTAACGATCGCTGGAACTGCATCCCCACACTCATCGCATGCACCCACACCCAAGTGACTCGGATTAGTTTTAGGTTCGCCGATAGGGCACAACGTCGATAGCAGTAACGTGAGCCGGCGAACTTATCACTTCGAATTCAGGCCCGCATGGACAACACCTTCTTCAGGCATCAGATGCAAAGCAATAGTTTAGGTTCGCCTTCAAGCATCACGTGCCAAAGCGAGAGTTCTGGGTACGCCTTCAGGCATCAGGTGCCAATGCGAGAGTTTTGGGTTCGTCTTCAGGCATCAGGTGCCAATGCGAGAGTTTTGGGTTCGTCTTCAGGCATCAGGTGCCAATGCGAGAGTTTTGGGTTCGTCTTCAGGCATCAGGTGCCAATGCGAGAGTTTTGGGTTCGTCTTCAGGCATCAGGTGCCAATGCGAGAGTTTTGGGTTCGCCTTCAGGCATCAGGTGCCAATGCGAGAGTTTTGGGTTCGCCTTCAGGCATCACGTGCCAAAGCGAGAGTTCTGGGTTCGTCTTCAGGCATCAGGTGCCAATCCGAGAGTTTTGGGTTCGTCTTCAGGCATCAGTTGCCAATGCGAGAGTTTTGGGTTCGTCTTCAGGCATCAGGTGCCAATGCGAGAGTTTTGGGTTCGTCTTCAGACACCAGGTGCCAAGGCGAGAGTTTTGGGTTCGTCTTCGGGCATCAGGTGCCAATGCGAGAGTTTTGGGTTCGTCTTCAGGCATCAGGTGCCAATGCGAGAGTTTTGGGTTCGTCTTCAGGCATCAGGTGCCAATGCGAGAGTTTTGGGTTCGTCTTCAGGCATCAGGTGCCAATGCGAGAGTTTTTAGGTTACGAGAGTTTTAGGTTCGTCTCCAGACACCAGGTGCCATGGCGAGAGTTTCGGGTTCGTCTTCAGGCGTCAGGTGCCAAGGCGATAGTTTTAGGTTTCAACATATTACGACACAGCCGCCGTGAACTCCGGAGAAAGTGCGCCTCATACGACTATCGTTGCAAAGCCCGCTCGACAAGATGGAGAGAGAGAGAGAGAACACGTATACTGGGAATAATTAGGAGCAGCTGACCAGCGTGGCAGGCGATCGCTTATCCATAGCCCACACGTGGCTGCCGCTACGAACGAGCTTTCCCGGAATGCGGAACCGCGCGCTCGCCCGAGCGCGTCCAATGACGCGCCTGTGCGCGACCACTGCGGCACACGCTTACATGTGGTGCATAAGGACGGCACCCCGGGGCAGGTAATCACATCACGGAAACTCATCGCCACCGAAGTGAGCAACCAGGGTAAAAGAAAAGGAAAGGAGAGAGAGAGAAAAAGAAGAAGAAACGGTGCAGGACAGCAGGCGTCACCACCCCCCTGGGCGCGAGTCCGCGTTCCACGGAGCCGCTCTGCTTTTTTAATTGGGCCCCACCCACCACACTGGCGGCTCCGCTCGGGCGCAGCCACACGCTGTGAGGCGGAGGGAGCAATGACCACACGGAGCTGCGGTCGACCGATCGTTGTGTTTTACTCCTTTACAGTAACAGGTGCTCGGCGCCTATGTCGCACGTTGATTGGATTGGATTGCGAACAGGTTTATTTCGTAGAAATGCAGACCGTCCGCGCTAGATGGCCTCCAGCCCATGGCTAGCTGCGACCTTAGCGGCCCACTCGGTGGCCAAGGCTTGAATGCCCGGGTTCGAGCTGACCATAACGGCCTCCCGGGTTCGAACCCGTCCACGACGGCTGCGTTTTTATGGAGGCAAAACACTAAGGGGCCCGTGTGCTGTGCGATTTCAGTGCACGTTAAAGATCCCCACGTGGTCGAAATTATTCCGGAGCCCTCCACTACGGCACCTCTCTCTTCCTTTCTTCTTTCACTCCCTCCTTTATCCCTGCCCTTACGGCGCGGTTCAGGTGTCCAAAGATATATGAGACAGATACTGCGCTATTTCCTTTCCACAAAAACAAATTATTATTATTATTATTATTATTATTATTATTATTATTATTATTATTATTATTATTATTATTATTATTATTATTATTATTATTATTATTATTATTATTATTATTATTATTATTATTATTATTATTATTATCAGAACGGCCTCCCATTGCTCAAGAGAAGGAGTTTGTACTAGATCCTCTGGTGGACGTTCTTCTTTAAATTGCCATAATATGTGATCATATGTCGTTGTTTCGCCAAAGAACTTGCACTCTAGGTTAAGTCACCCGGGTACATCTTTGCGAAAAGATCGGGGCTAAGAAAGGACCTCACTTGGAGTCTCCTCCAGGCGGTCTCTTGAGCCTTATCCAACGTTTTGTCAGGTGGTGAAAATTTGCGCTTTTCCAATTTGTAATGGCTTGTGACATCGTGGAAAGAGCTTCTACGTGGAATTCTTGTTCAATCGTTTCATCATAATGAGTTAAGGGTAGTCTATATATTCATTCATTCATTCATTCATTCATTCATTCATTCATTCATTCATTCATTCATTCATTCATTCATTCATCTTTATTCGACATCCTTACAGAGGTCTGGAGCACAGACAAAAAGTTGAAGAGAGCTTGACGGGGTCTGTGCCCCTTAACAATTCATGTTCATACAGACATGTATAAATGATGTATAAATCATTTCTTATGATCATAATCCAGCATTTAGTCTCACCAAACATAGTTGCAGCTCGTCTATAAAAGCATCTGTCAAGATATACACCCCATGATGTTTGTTTCTAAGTCATTTTGGAGGGCACTCGTACAGACCTGCAGAAGCCCAACAAGCGCCCTCCTTACAGACGTCGGCATATACTACAAGCTTCCCTAGGGTGAGGACGAGAATTCCTCTAACCTTCAAGAGGAGGAGGGGTTTGGCACGTTGCTCGATGCTCGAAAAAGAACTGTAACCCTGGATACCTAATCTAACCAGCGCTGATCTCTTTCCTTCTCTGAACGTCACGCTGTTTTCTCTCCTATCGCATGCGTTACGCTAGAGGCAGTGGAAACGCTCACACTATAGACAGCGTCAACTAGACATTAGTTCATTATATTGATCCAGCAGGACGAAGCTAAGAGAAATGATGCAGATTGGCAAGGACAAGGCACGAAAAGAAATGACGAAGATTGGCAGTTTGGGCTAGTTCGTTTATTCATTAACAAAAGGCGAAGTAGCGCAACGAACAATGACGCCAGAAGTAAAGACAACGCACAACCAACTAGCCCGAACTGCCACTGTACAGCGTTTATTTCCGTGAGGCCTAGTCATTAATCAACTTACGAACTAGCACGAACTGCCCTTACACATCGCTTCTATCCGTGCCTTGTCTTTGTTCGTTGTGCTTCGGCTCTTGTCAAACAATAAACGAACAAGCCCAACCTGCGACTCTATCATTTCTTTCCATGCCTTGTCTTCGCCGCGCTGGATCAATATGCTGAACAAAAGCTAACTCGCCCAATAGTGCGTACTGCTAAAGATATAAGCGAAGCCTTGGCAGAGACTTAATAATAATTAATAATTGGTTTTGGGGGGAAAGTAAATGGCGCAGTATCTGTCTCATATATCTTTGGACACCTGAACCGCGCCTTAAGGGAAGGGATAAAGGAGGGAGTGAAAGAAGAAAGGATAGAAAAAGGTGCCTTAGTGGAGGGCTCCGGATTAATTTCGACTACCTGGGGATCTTTAACGTGCACTGACATCGCACAGCACACGGGCGCCTTAGTGTTTTGCCCCCATAAAAACGCAGCCGCCGCGGTCGGGTTCCTGCGTTTTTATGGAGGAAAAACGCTAAGGCGCCCGTGTGCTGTGCGATGTCAGTGCACGTTAAAGATCCCCAGGTGGTCGAAATTATTCCGGAGCCCTCCACTACGGCACCTAGAGACTTGCGAGCTACTGCATCGTCTCGAAGAATTACTACGGAAGCCCGGACCGCCGCTAGGACCGCGTCCTGAACTCCAGACTCCATTCGCTGTACCGCCGCCAGAGCCACGTTTAAACTCGCACTTTTATCAACTCTGCGAATGACACTGACAGGCAAGAGGCCGTTCCGGCTCCAGTTCAGAACGAGAATAACCAAGGTTGACAGTGCCGGAAATGAGAAGCCGGATGCAGGACAGGTGGCGCGCGTCACGTCCGCGGAGTCGCTGCGCCAGCTCGTTTCATTCGCAAAGCTGGAAAATCCACAGCAGTGAGCGACTACCCTACAAAACTGTCGCCTAGTGATCAATCAAACCGACAATCATGTGTCCGTCGGGATTCAAACACGGTCGCTCGACCTCCGCTATTCCCTAGTGTCCTAGTGTGATATGCGCCATCCCCCTTTGATCGCGTCCCATGAGTGCTAAACTGACTCAGCCATGAACTCAGTGCGTCAGGCCTCACCTCTGCTTGGTCCTGCGCTGTGAAAACAGCGGTACTGCCGCTCCGTGCAAAACTCCGAAACAGAACGACCGCCCCTCCCATCTCGCAGCGGCCAGCTGCGCACGTCTTTTGGACAGTGGACGGCGGCGCGTCCGCGTTGGCGGCGAAAGTGTGGTCGTGGTCAGACACGCAGACTCCCGGGCGCCGCCGGAAAGAAGACGACGACCGACGACGCCACCGGCGGTAACAAATAAAAAGGAGAAGAAGCCGACCATCTCTCCCTTTGCCCTCGTGAGGCAAGAACAGCAGCGCACGCAACACCGGAGCTCATTTGGACCTCCTCTCCACTTTTACCCTCGCCGACACGCGCATTCTGCGGCCTCTTTTGCCCCTTCACCGATATTCAGCAGCCGGCCTTTTCGGCGCCCCGCTCAAAGCCTGCCGAAATTCTTGACCCCTTAATGATTTTGCACCGCTCATTCCACTGCTGTGCGCGTGGCACAAGTAGAACTGTGCCCTGGCGCCTCGCCCTTCTGAGCCTCCGATGTAACTTTTCTTTATTTATTTATTTATTTATTTATTTCTTTCTTTCTTTCTTTCTTTCTTTCTTTCTTTCTTTCTTTCTTTCTTCAAGCTTTCGCATTACCTCCGCTTTCGTTGCTTCTTCTGTCTTAGAAGTCCTCCTCCTCCTCTTTCGGTGTCGATTATTTGGCTCGGCGAACCATTCTTCCGAGCTGTCCATAGCCACCTCCCCGGGAGCCCACGTGGGCACGGCTCGGAGAAGCGAGTTAATAATGCTTTGACTTTTGACCGCCGACTATGCAAGGTTGGCGCCAGTGCTCGTGGAAGACAGGCGAAGGGATATATAAATGCGCTGCCCGCTGTAATTAGCAAGTGCCAAACCCTGGCGGGACCGTATGAGATCGTCGAGCGAGATGGATCCTTGGACGAGCCTAACTTAATTACCTAGCTCGTCTTCGGCCACTAATTATCGGATGAGTGTATTAATTTACGTCCAATTAGCGAGGGCAACATACAGAACATGGCGCCTAAGCCTAACAATTTTGTGCACGAAGCTCTTAGTTATATCGAGCCATGGAGACAGCTTTAAGACATGTCTCCATTTGTATGGCTATATCAAGGAAGCTAACACGCATCCGAACCGAGGAAAGCACAGAGGGATGCTTTTGTCTTTTTTTAATTTGTGGTGTTAATCAGATAAATTAGTAGTGCATAACCATGTTTTACCTAATGATAAATTAAGAAAAAACAACCGCATGACGCCTGTGGTGCTCTATGCCAATTCAGCTATGGAGACGGCAGTCCAACCTTCTACTTTCGGGGGCATTTACGTCGCATGTGACTTAACCTTGAGAGTGTTCGCCAGCGCCACCCTCAACCTGATTAACACCAAAAATCAACCCCCCCCCCCCCCCCCCCCAATAAAAAAAAAATCAGAACATTCCACAACGCAATTCCTCGGTTTCAGTGGCGCTCATAGCTTTCTTGACATTTGTGTCTTAACGAGCCCCTCAATTCCTCCTTACCCTTGTGTGCCTTATCCATTCCTTATCTTCGCCTGCGCCTCCGGATTAGAGTCTACTGGACTGGCGTATTCTTTTTTTTAGAGTTTTGCAAGTCAATCGGCACCTCCTCTTTAGCTGTCATCATGCCCGGACAAGGTTCACACTCCCCAACGTAACACCCTTCCCATTTCATGCCCTCCTCCCCCTCACAGGGCCTCCCTCCTCGTAGTGAGGGGCCCTATTTAAACCCCGCCAATGATGAACGCTCTGCCCAGACGAGGACAGGTCCCCTTGTCGAAACGTTGGCAAGCACCCACAGGCTTTCCTCTCCCTTGTTGCTTTTGTAATTGTATCTACGCCTGCTTTAGGTTTGCAAATATACTACTGGTATCTGTGGATTATTTGATTATGCTGGTTCTTTATTCTCGAACTCCTTGTATGGTTTAATTAGGTTTATGTGCGCCTTGTCGCTGTCTGCCAATTAGAGATTCATGGGCCCAGGTCTGTCAAGTTGTTGCTAACAGCTTTTAGCCCATGAACCTCTCCAGGATGTACCTTTTCGTTCTGGAAAAATAAAGAATTGACTGACTGATTGTTCACTTTGTGTACATCAAGGAGAGTAAGATGTGCAGGCGACTCACACCTGGCTACCCAGCCTATAATAAACCGCTCTCCTGCAACTTGTCGGATACAATTGGCAATACACCGAGCTCCTTTACAGATATTCGAGCGAGAGTACTGTCAGTTCTACAGTTTCGACCACTGGTTCGCGCATGCATCATCCGTTGCGGCGGCCGCATTTCAAGGCAAAAAAAATTTAAAAAACGGTTGCACGGAGATAAATTCGGAGACTTCCGCTAGGGCGCGCCTCATAGACTACTCTCCCTGAGGTTTAGAGATAACAATGGTCATGCGGTGGAAGTTAGCAAAAAGCGATTGGAAGATTGGTGGTTCAAAAGCAGAGAGGTGACTTGAGGCAGAAGTGTAGGGCTGGAAAACACATTTAAAGAAAATGGCAAATTTTAAGACCAATTATAACGCATGTAGTTAAATAAAGATAAAGAAAAAATGGCTGGCGTTCAGCGTGTGTTGAACCTAGCTATACGAGCGAAAGCTATGTTAAGCATGGTCCTCACTGTCTCAAATCAAAGGTCAAGGTCAGATATCCCATGTTCATAGTCATGTGATCACGTTGTCGTACTGCCATATCTTGGGCCATACCATCAGGCAGTTAAGTTCGGTTTGACATAGTGAAGCATTGAAGGTCACAGTCGATGTGGTTGGTGTCCACTGTCTCAAATCGAATGCCAAGGTCAAGGTCGGGTACCAAGTGGTCATAGTCATATGATTACCCGGTCATACTACCGTAGCTTAAGCCATATCACCACGCAGTTAAGTTCGGTCTGACCTTGTGAGGCATTGAAGGTCATTGTCGATGTGGTGCCCACTGTCTCAAATCAAATGCCAAGGTCAAGGATCAATGTCAGGTACCCAATGCTCATAGTCATATGATAACTTGATCATACCATCATAGGTTGGGCCATACCACCGCGCTGTTAAGTTTGGTTTGACCTTGTGAGGAATTGAAGGTCATTGTCTCATTCACGTCGAAATCGGAAGTTGTACGCCGAGGAGTAGTGCTCTCGCTCTAAATAGCCGAGCATGTTGGCAGCAGCTGCCACCACACCGTTTCAAAGGCGACGCTCCTATCTTCCATCCGTCCGTCCATGTATATTTTCGCGTAAAAATCAATAAAACAACTGAGAACTCGCCGCTTCTTCCATGCCAGATTCATCGGGGTTCGAACGCAGCGTTCCAGTTCATCGACACCGATTCTTTGTCTTCAACAACTTATAGCTCGGCACAGGGTAGTGAACCCGATTCTCTCCTCGCATATAGATTTAATTCTTTTCTCATATGCGGTACTTCGCAGTATCGGTTGGCCACATCGAGAAAATAGCAAGAGAGTCGGACGCAGAGGATACCCGTGGAGTTTTCCCGCACACCCCTCGGGTCATCTCCGTGGCAGAAATCCTCCAACTTAATATCCGCTCCCCTCGATACGTGATTAACGAGCGCGGTCTACAGCTGTCCAGAAACCATTGGAGAGACCTCCTCGCCAACTGGTTGAGCGATGGTGCACTCACGGAACGAACCGAGCGTACGAACCCGACTGATTAAGTTGCACGTGTGCACTGCGCATACGAGTACGGTTTGTACTGGTCACCATTTTCTCCCCAGAGCATTAATCACTGACCGAATGAAAGACTTGTGGTTAGGGTAGCAGCGCCCAATCGAAGAGCGAGAGGAGAGAGAGATTGGCTGCTGTTTCTTTTTTCATTGCTCGACGGATTCAGAGGTTCTCACTTCAGAGGGCAACACACCTGCTTGTCTACACATAGTGGTGGATTCTAATGTGGATGTTACATGTTAGCTTTACGTGGCGCTTTCTTCGGTCGTGTATGTCGTAACCTGGAACTCCGGTGACCACTCGCTGGTCTGAAAAGGGGTAGAGACGCCACTTTTTTTTTTTCGTTGAGCTTTTCTTGTCTTGGGACAATGCACAAGACATCACTAAACAACCAATTTGCATACAGCACCTAAATAATTTATATTTGAATTTCTTCGGCACTACAGTTTCTGTTTTGGTTTCAGCAAAAGAACGGTGGCTGGGACGCGACAGTTAGGTTCAAGATGACGTAAGGTGCGCAAAAAATATCACAGCTAACAACTGATCGTTGTCTCCCTTCCCTGTCATATTCCGGCTGAATGTGCAGGCTGGCGCAAGCGTTTGAGCAAATTAAACGGACGAAGCAGCGATTACACTATTTTTTCGGTGTGCGTCACGTGATCTCAGAGCTACTCGTGACGTCACCACCAACGTATGCCTGCTCCCAAGTCCACATCGAAATCACAGAGGAGTAGGAATTTACTTATAAATTATTTAGCCGACCGCAGGTGGATACCACATCGTCTGCACTGTTTGCGCATCATTCCAAAGAATGCAAAACTGAGCAACAAGCTTTGATGGTTTGGTTTGATTTATGGAGGTTTAACGTCCCAAAGCGACTCAGGCTATGAGAGACGCCGTAGTGAAGGGCTCCGGAATAATTTCGACCACCTGGGGTTCTTTAACGTGCACTGACATCGCACAGTAGACGGGCCTCTAGAATTTCGCCTCCATCGAAATTCGACCGCCGCGGCCGGGATCGCAACAAGCTTTGAGTCTTCAGCCCTGCAAGCAAGTTGCCCAGTAGGGACAGCGCATGACTTGGACTGTGCGCTTCCGAAGATACGACGTCTATATGCCCTCCGCAGTGACGCGGCAACTAGGACGTTCTGCTACTGCAGAACGCGAAGGTCACTCGATCGAATCACTGTCACGGGGACCAAGTTTCGGTGGCGGCGAAATGAAATAAGGATTTTATTTCAATGTGCAACGCGTTCCACTTGTATCGTTCAATAAAAAAAAATGCAGACCACAAACAAATGATACTCCCGCACCAGCATTCTCCTAAAGCTGCAAGCGACTGACTAACAGGCAAGTGCGGTCAAAGTTAAAACGGGAAGTATGGCCCACGGTCCTGACTGGTGCGTGTGCAAGCGGTCAGCTGCGCTTGCCGAAACGTCCGCTGCTGTCGTCGGCTCCTTCGCGCAGAGGTCGCTTCTCCGCACCTCGCTGAACAGCCGGACCACGTCGTCTGTGAGCGGCTATATAGCTTACAACATCTGCCGACAGGGGTCGGCACGTGAAGAGGCCACTGTCAGGAAACACCGGGGAGGGAAACGGGCCGAAAACGGCCAAGCATACGCGTCCTGTCGCTGTATGACCACTGGAAAGCTGCAGCCTCTGTTTTCTACATCTTTGTTTTTCTATTTTCCGTTTCCAGTTGGGTCGATACACTCTTTGACATACGTAGAGCAAACACACGTATACAAAAAAAAAAGCGCGCGGCGAAGAATACAAAACACAGCCAATGCGGCGCTTCTCCGAGCTTCAAAGGGAAGGGAACAGCCAAGCCGCATCCGCTATCCATCCATCCATCCATACATCCATCTACGGAACGCGTGCGCACGTCAGCCCAAACAACGTCCCTCCGCCGCATTTCCCCTCAGGAGAAGACAGCAGTCGCATGCGAGTCGCGGACCGCTGACTCCCGACCCCTCGTCTCCCGTTCCTGAGCCGCCTTTCCTCCGCCCCGTCGCCCCCGACCCCGACGGGGGTCAGACAGAGGTCGCAGGAAGGTCACCACCACCACAGCGGACGCTGGCGAAGAAAGCCCCCGCACGAGCGGAAGTTAATGGAACACAAACAGAACACTTGCACCGGCTTGGGGAAAATCCCGACCTCGACGGCGTATACACGCTTCCTGCCTCTCGAAAAACCACGGCCTATGTATACCTTTACTGAAAGGCCCCCTTTCGGAACACACCCTTTCCTTTCCCCAAAGTCCCGTCTTCCTGCGCGGGAGAAACAATCGCATAAGGGCCGAAGCCACCATCGCAAGCGAAACAGACAGACGCAGTGCGCTCGCTCAGGCGGAAGTGAAAAGCCGCAAAAACTAGCGTACGCACGAATACAAAAATCAAGAAACGGAAGAAAAAACAAAAAACAAGGTGCATAGAAATAGAAAGAAGCGCCAGAAGACCCGAGGCGGTGAACGGAGTTCGCGGGGGAAGTGGAGTCGTGGACGAGGGCGCCCCCTCTTATGCAGAAGAGGAGTGAACAGAAGGCGCCGACAAAACGGCAGCACGACAGGCACGCTCCGTTTCGTCTGCTGCCTCTGATTGCAGACGACGACGACGACGCGAAAGAAAGAAAGAAAGAAAGAACGAAAGAAAGAAAGGTGCGAGGAGAGGGCGCAGTACATAACCCGGAGCCGAAAGGAAGTGCGGCACGACACTAAACGGCTAAAGAGACCCCAGTGCACGTACAGTTCTTTTCGGAGCCAGAAGCTCCCGAAGCCAAACTAAAGACAAAAGGGAAAAAAAAGAAGTGCATCCACGCGCGTCGTCTGCTGCTTCACCTCTGTATAGCAGACGACGCGTGGCGCAGGCGGGCACGAACCGGATGTCCTCCTGCTCCGATTCCGTCGGTTTCCAAAACGGCGGAGGCACAAAAAAAAAAAAGGAGAAAGAAGCCTAATAACAAAAAAAAAATGACTTCCCTCGCTCTCTGCACCGTTATACACGGCCGCGTTCTCTTGGTGGGGTACACACATACTTCACGTGCCCCGCGCAATGAGCACGAGTGCGTGGCGGTCAGTCGCAGACGACGACTGTAGAGGGCGCAATGTACACCCCCCCCCGCCCCTCTCTTTTCCTCCAGGCCTGCCTTCCTGCCTGACTTCCGGTTTGCGTAAATATGTCGCCTTTCCGACGACTGGACGGCTGGAAAGCAAGACTTTGCCGTACGCAAGTGAGAGGGAAAGATAGGCGTTATCTATGTTGCTGTCCCGTTCTAAGGCAGCGCTGGGAGTCTCGAGGTGTCGCTGCATATAAACGCGGTTTTTCAAGTGTACGCAGACGGTCCAGACACACGGCAATGCTCGTCACAGACGACACCGGGATACCAGCAGTGCATATCTGTTTCTAGATAAGCTGGCGCAGTCCGCCAAGAAAGTGCGGAAACAAAATGCGGGGTCATTTAAAAGTGCAGAGCAAAGAAAAATCACGAGGAATAGCCTTGACAACAACAAACCGCGCTGAGCAGTAGAACAAGGCGAACGGCACCTCACATGATCAAGCAACGAAGTAACACAGGATACAACAGTTACTGAAGAAAAACATTTGGCTTCGAACGAGCGATTTGAACTTTCTACAGAAGATTCCAAAGGAATTTCCTACAGAACATTTCGACAAAAGATTTCCACACAAGCTAGGGCGACGCTTTGAGGCGAGTTGCCCGAGAAGTGAAAGGATCCTTTGTCTAAATAACAGGCAGCGATACAAAGCAAACAAGTTACTACTAGAGAACGTCTTGCACCAACCCGATATCGAGCTTTTGAGTTGATGACAGTTCAACAAGAAGCATAAATCGCCGTATCCTGATAGAGTTGTAAATACTTCAATCCACATCAATGCCAAGGGCGCGAGGCTCAGTAAAAGGAACAATGTAGGCGGAATGTTGACGTCCGAACCCTCAACGAAGCCAGGTCCACCGCCACTTCAATATCCTTTAGACTGTATAGATAGCATGTGGTTAGGCCTAAAGAAACCACAACCCAGAGAACAAAAACGCGATTTGTTGTGCGCATACGACGAGAATGAACCAGGGTAAAGCAAAGCAGACAACAAAGAAAACACGTCATCCGTCTTATTTGCAGTAGCCAAAAAGAATACCACGGCTTCCCTGCGGCAAAATCATAAAAAAAAACAGCCTGCACCGCGGACAGCTAGCGAAGCAGACGAGAAGCGGACAAGACCACCTTCCCATGACGAAACACGAGGAGCCAATCAACTGCGCAGCCAGGGCGTGCAAAAGCCAAACGACGTCAAAGACGACGAGCTATTACGTCCAATTAAACAAAAGAGCACCGCAACCCCGAAACCTAGGACAAACACAGCGGGATATTTATTAATCGAAGCGAGCGCGCTCACGGTAGCCCGGTTGGAACGGACGGGCTCGCGGACGCAGACGACAGTAAGAAAAAAGAATGAAGCAGATGACACAAGAAAAAAAACAAAACAAAGCAGACGAAAAAGCAAGGATGAGAAGCAGACGACACCTGAAAAAAAAAAAAAGAAAGGTCGGAGCAGACGACAAAACAAAAACGAACCAGACGACGAAGCGAAAATAACAAAAGCAGGAAGCCCGAAGCCAAGCCACAGGCCAAATCGCAGTCAAGCGCAGCGGTGCAAATCGTGCGCGCGGTTCCCGTAATAGTAGCGCCGGGACGGTATACCAGGTGGCGCGCCTATAGTCCGCGGCACGCAAATATACGCGACCGCCGCGCACGTACGACTACAAGTCAATTACGGCCGGCCCCCTTTGCCAAGCCGCAATAACCTGTGTAAACAATGGATGCCAGCACCACCGTCCCTTCCTGCCTCCGGGTCTTCTTCCTCTGGCACGAATGCTTGTTGCTCACTTTTTCTTGTTTTCTTTGTCGTTCACTTGGTGAGAACACGTGCGCTAACCTCCTTGGAGAACGTGTGCCTCCCACGGCCCCGAACGGGGCAGCTGGTTTGAGAACAGTCAGCGACTGCCCTCGGACACTGACGTCACAGACGACGCTACGGGATGAAGGGCAGCCAATCAGCAGCCATCGTCGGTGACTGGCAGCGAGGAAACGGCGGGAAACCGGAGCGCCCACGTCATGACAGCGCCCGCCGTCAGTCAAGCCGACCCTTGTTACGTGACCTCAAATGAAGCATCACCAGGGCGTTATTTTTCGATAATTATATTTCCTTTTGTTTTGTGGACGTCAACGGCCAATCCTGTCGATCACATGCATCCTGGCAGATAGAATAACTAACAGTTAGTTACGCCGGCACATGCCCAACGGGGCACATTGAAACCACCCGTATTCAACGGTGAACGAGAGGCTACGAAGTATGCTCAGCTCCAAACCATGGTAAAGATCATCAACCTGCATCGAAGATGCACTCGACAAGTCCCACTCTCCCGGTTTTTTTTTTTTCAAACAAAAGCGCTGAAGCCAATACAAGATCTTAGGTGCAACGCAAATGCTCTTCTTATGCCTCCAGGGACCCGCCGCGGTGGCTCAGTGGTTAGAGCGCTCGGCTACTGATCCAGAGTTCCCGGGCTCGAACCCGACCGCGGCGGCTGCGTTTTTATGGAAGAAAAACGCTAAGGCGCCCGTGTGCTGTGCGATGTCAGTGCACGTTAAAGATTGCCAGGTGGTCGAAATTATTCCGGAGCCCTCCACTACGGCACCTCTTTCTTCCGTTCTTCTTTCATTCCCTCCTTTATCGCTTCCCTTACGGCGCGGTTCAGGTGTCCAATGATATATGAGACAGACACTGCGCCATTTCCTTTCCCCAAAAACCAATTATTATTATTATTGTGCCTCCAGGTATGCAAGGTTATATTTGTCTGAAGCCGACTCGCATGATTTCTTATCACCCGCCAATCATGGCAACAACGGCAGTTGATGCTCGCAGCCTCAGCACTATCAACAGCGCCACCAACACTCACTCACTCATTCACTCACTACTTCATCCTATTCTTCCTAACTTATGTTGGGCAGCATGCAATACCTGGCATGCTTTAAACTCTTGGGTAGTCCTACTGTTTTCGAAGTGGGTGGGTGATTGGGTGAGTAGGCAGGCGGAACGTTATTCAATACCATGCAGTCAGTGATCTTAAGTCCAGAGTTGGTGGATATGCTGTACAGTACGGGCATTTCGCGGGGTAGTTCGCCGGGTAGAATTCGTGCAGAAGGCCGAACTGTCTGTGTTTGTCAGCAGTTGGCACCATACCACAACCTCCTCACGGATAAGGCGTCGATGCGGCGGTTGCTATCGAAGCCATTCTGCTCGGTGGTAAGCTATAATTTGAGAAAACTGTTTGGGAATCGGTCTGCATGGGATACGGAGACTCGGTCGACTCCTATGATGCTGGTACACGGTTAACACGCAAGACCATATCCGCGAAGTGCAGATGAAAAAAGAGGATAAAAAATCAGCCGGACAAGATATACACTGCACATCTGCAGTAAAAGAAGGAAAGAAAACGTAATGCCAAAAACAAGAAGGTGCGCTAAACTCCGTGCCTATGGTACTGTTGCTCCTCTGCTTTCCGGCCAGCCGTCTGCGTTCACCCCCCCTCCACGCACGCACCACATGCAGCAGACGACGCGGGTAACTGACCCTGACAGCAACAACAACGCCGCCGCCACCACCTGCTTCTTCTGCCGCCAGGATTCCGGTATTGGCTTGCGTGCCGACGCAACCGAGCGGCTGGTCAGGGCATCACGCGGCCTGGGGCATCCCTGCCGGCTTCTTCCCACCCCCTCTACCCACTGAAGCTGCCTCCGGTGGCGGTGGTGTACGGTTATGAGAGGCGGCGGCAAAGGTCGCGAAGCCAAAGAGAGAAGGCTGCCGCTGCCGAACGCAGCGGGAGGGTCATTAGCAGGGCCCGTTCCCCGAAATCGCCGGGCGATTAGCGGGACCCCCCCTGCACCCCCTCACCATCTTCTCTCCTCTCTCTCTCTCTCTCCTTTCGAGCACTTCGATGACGCCATTATCGGGAGCGCCTTCCGTCCGTCCGATTGTATCGCTTTCTTCGGCCGCGTCAGAAGGTTGGGGTGGTGGGAGGGCGCCTCGAGCTATCTTGAGCACCGGTAGCCCACTGCGTGCTCTGCTGGCCCTCTTCATCTGAGCGGCACCTAGCGGCACAGGCGAGCGGTAGCAATCGGCTCCTGTTTGTGGAGCACGCTCTTCGAGGCTGTAACAGGGGTGCAGTACGAAGGTTATAGGCTATCTTCGGTGTCCGCCGATGAATATACAGTTGAATCTTGTTAGTGACGAAGTTGGAGGGGCCCGGCGATTGCTTCGTCATAGCCGTTGTTCTTTGTAGCCCGCGTTGACCGAGCTTCCAAGGGGAATCGCAATTCCTTCGTTATATCGGTTATTTCGTTATAAACCATTTCGTTATAACGAGGTTCGACTGACGGTGATGAATATACAGTTGAATCTTGTTATAACGAAGCTGGAGGGGTCCGGCGATTGCTTCGTCATAGCCGTTGTTCTTTGTAGCCCGCGTTGACCGAGCTATCAAGGGGAATCGCAATTCCTTCGTTATAGCGGTTATTTCGTTATAAACCATTTCGTTATAACGAGGTTCGACTGACGGTGATGAATATACAGTTGAATCTTGTTATAACGAAGTTGGAGGGGACCGGCGATTGCTTCGTCATAGCCGTTGTTCTTTATAGCCCGCGTTTACCGCGCTATCAAGGGGAATCGCAATTCCTTCGTTATATCGGTTATTTCGTTATAAACCATTTCGTTATAACGAAGTTCGACTGACGAGGTAGTGATGCTTGAAGCGCTGGGGTGCATACGTTTAAGAGACTGTTGTGAAGCGGGATTCCGCATTTTTCCGTGGCTCGTATGTTTTTAGTTTTCTAAATGGGCGGCTGAGGCGACCCGCGATTCCTGAAGAAAGTGAAATGCGCAGTGCACTGACCGAGGGGTGTGGAAAGTCTTCCTTGTACCCAGCGAATATGCTCTTCATTAAATAAAAATATGACTGCCGCAAGGTCGCCAGCTTGGATCGCGGCCTGTGCTTCTCTGTACCAGCGCGGCTGCTCCAAATTAGATCTAAGAGGGGACCTGGTGTGGACGCGTCTCTCATCTCCTATCCCTCCAGCTGGGATAGCATTTGTATATTGAACAACACATTTCACCTCAACTCAAAGCCTTGTGAGCCCTGAGCAGCGCCTCATCCATGGGTAGAAAATGGCCGACTCTGATTTGACCGTTAAGTTCAAATGCAATCTAGACGATTGGTCTGATTGGTCCCGACAAGCGGCTTGTCGATGGGTCAAGAAAAAGGTTCCAGATGTGCTGCCGTACGGCAATCAAGCGAGCGGGGAGGGGGGGGGGGGGGGTGAGGATTTTCGGCGAGAAGCCACCATTGCGTTCCTGCCAACGAACACTGCCTCCGAAGATGTCGCATCCCTTGGCATGAGTGTTTTGCTGCTTTCTTAAATCAATTTTTAATTTAGCGAAACTAATTCGTCATATGGTCGTGCGTTAATAACAAGTCAATTCACGTTACTCATCGACGCCTGCTCATCCTGTTCTTCAATACGGCGGAGCTCCAACTCAATAACGAACGTTATTTCGTTCCAATACACCGAACTCTCGGTAATTCGAATTCGCTGATTTCGAATTTCCTGTTTATTCGAACGGGCAATAGGCAAGCGTAGCGCCAAGTGGATTAAACAGACTCCCCTTATGTTGAATTCCGCGAAATTCGAACACATTTCCGGTCGCTTTTATAGGGGCGGCAGCGTTTACGACATCGCTGGCACTGGTAACCGACTGCTCGTTAGCGTCACAAAAACGCGTGATAACTTTCGGTCCAACGATAACGGTAGCTGTGCGTGCATATAAAATTCATTGGGTGAAAAGAAACGCAATGACAATAGCTTTCTCCCAAGAAAGTATGCAGGTGACGGCTCTCTGTGACGGCATTACGACATCTGACCGCCTTAATGGTCAACCACAAAACCTTTGTATTACTTGGAAATGAGCTTACACGCCCCCTGCTCTTCAATAAGGGGCGTATGAGAATGCGCACTGTCTCGATATTGACGAGACAATGACTATCAGATTCGAACAACATGGATTGAATTATGTGAGGGCAAATAATCTATCATTCACCTTCCCGCATGGCTAATGCTGTGACGGTTAGATAGACGCAATTAACACACGGGTACGGTCAATGACGGTTCTCGCTGTATACCAACCGTCCCCCCCCCCCCTTCCGGACTTTCCAATATGAATTATATCTGTGCTCTTCGTCGGGTGACTCGAGTGCGAGCGTTTTAGTCCAAGAAAATCATTCAAGACACATGCACTGATAATGATGGAAAATTAGGCAGAAAAACAACTGGATAAATGAGACGACAAAATGCGTCCGCGTGGTGTCACAACAAAGCAAGCAATGAATGAGGCGACGTATAAAAAAGTAGCGATGCGCTCGGCTACTGATCCGGAGTTCCCGGGTTCGAACCCGACCGCGGCGGTTGCGTTTTTATGGAGGAAAAACGCTAAGGCGCCCGTGTGCTGTGCGATGTCAGTGCACGTTAAAGATACCCAGGTGGTCGAAATTATTCCGGAGCCCTCCACTACGGCACCTCCAATTCTTCCTTTCTTCTTTCACTCCCTCCTTTATCCATTCCCTTACGGCGCGGTTCAGGTGTCCAACGATATACGAGACAGATACTGCACCATTTCCTTTCCCCAAAAAAACAATTATTAATTATTATTTAACGCAAAAAGAATCGTTGCGGTGAATTTCGTCCGCAAAAGCGATATACTGACGCGAAACAATCAACTTTGGTCGAAAGGCACTTAACACAAGCTCTTAGCTCTTTCGCTGTAAATAATAGAATTAGGCTCTGAAACACCCAAGCGAGTTTCCTGACAGCAACGACAGTACCTCCAAGTGATCGGTTTGCTGACTTTGTCCAAACTTCTTTAAAAATTTCATCCGGACTTTTTGTCTCCATCTTTCAGAATTATGTAAACTTCACAACAAAATTCCTCTTTGTGACTTCTACTATTACTGTTTCACATATAAGTAGCTATATATTCAGTCAATTTCTTCGAGATTATAGAACCAGATCTTTCCAGTCTCACATTGTGGGCTTGCGCTGTTTCAGCATAGGACAGCTACAAAAATAACGACAATTTCCACTCAAAGTGAACACCAGCAGGACATTTGAAAAATTATGAAAAAATGAAACTGGATGACA
Source organism: Amblyomma americanum (assembly GCF_052857255.1). Lineage (NCBI taxonomy): Eukaryota > Metazoa > Arthropoda > Arachnida > Ixodida > Ixodidae > Amblyomma > Amblyomma americanum. Next base: position 19,835,286 of record NC_135504.1, read on the forward strand.
CGGTGCATCCTAAGTAATTGACACTTCGAAATATTGTTCCCGACTCTCTAAAGAGGCGCAGTTTGATAGAGTGCTTTCCGGACGACAATATTTTCCGCGAACCTCAAGAATGAGGCACGAAAACAATTCTTTTCTCCAATGCAATCCTTGAAAGAAAAAAAAATCGACCGTTTTCGCCTTCCTACATTATTTGCTCGCAAGTATGCCACCATATAACAACAAACAACCCCCGACGACAGGACGCTTGACGACATGTCAGCGCGTCAACGCAAGCGCTGGAGTCGTTCCTCTCCAAACTAACACGTCACACACCCAAACTTTTCAGTGTCGCCATTTTTGTCTTCACTTCCCTAATGGAGTGCTTTTAAAAGCGCGTCATCAATTATTTTTGTTGACAGAGCAAGCGGCGCGCGGGGCTTGTGCGGCGAAAGACAGGCAAAAAAAAGAGAAGAAAAGCGAATTAATATTAAAAAAGACCCGAAATAGGGGCTCTGCAAACTCGGCACTGCGGGCCGTCGTCAAATTTTTTACAGGCTCATATATCTCGGTCACGTCGGTCGGCCTTCAGTGCTTGAGTCAAGTGCCGGCATCCCTCAGAATAAGGGGCGCTGGGGTGGGGGGAGGGGGGGGGATACTTTCACATCAAGCATATCCACAGAGTTTACAAGAACCAGAAGAAAGTAAAGACAGCGAAAAGAACACAGCAGCGCGCGAACCAAGGCCTGCTACCATCGATGCGTAAGGAAGCAGGCGCCATGGAAGGGAGGGGAAATAAACCGTAGCAGACGACCAAGTAAAAGACGCAGACGACAGAAGCGCGCGCGCGCGCAGGTAACAGCAGACGACAACGTTATTATTAGGGGCGCCCTCCTTTCCTTTTTTTTTTAGTTTCTAGCTTCCTTCGAGTTTGGAGCCGGAGAAAAAAAAAGAAAACAAAATTTTAGCCTAGGAAAGCTAGCTTGGGCCTGACCTGCTTCGAGAAAAATGTTCGCGGGGTCGGGGGATCCAAAGGAAAGTAATAGAAAGAAGAAGCGGCGGGCGCCCCGCACGAGTTCTGCACGCGCCGAAGCGCGCGCCGATGAAAAGCCTTGGAAGGAAGGCGGAGTTTGAAAGGGGGGCCGAAGGGGGCGTTTTGGAAGGGGGGAGGGGGGTCGAAAGCACCAGCAGGAGTGGTAGCCCGCAGTGCCATCTGGCGCCCAGGAGGCTGGCAGCGCACCTGGCGGTCGAAAGCGGAACTTCGCCGAGGTGCCTTAAGACTAACTGCTAAAGCTCCCTCCCCGCGCCTGCACCCTCCCCCCTCCCCCACCCTCTACAGAATCAGATACGACCCACCGCACGCACCTCTACTCGTTTGCGCATCGCCGCCCCTAATCTGGAGCTAAGGTTTCGTATTGCTTCATATCTGCTTTTATTTTTTTTTTTCTTGCGGCTCTTGCACCTCCCCGGCCCCTTCTGAGACGCCGTGCCGCTTTCTTGCACCCACCCGCAAGACGTTTCTTTCGGGTTTTGAGAAATCTCTCTTTCAGCCTTGGATTTTTAAATTCGTACGCAGACGTTTTCGGTTATTTGCCTCCTTTTGAATATTTTCTTTTTCATCTCGCAGTGTCGCCGTCTGCTGTCGAGAGTGCTTCCGTCTGTGTGTCGTCTGCTACGCGGGGTCGGTTGGTCGGCCGTCGTCTGCTCGGATTGGATTGTTCAGAAGCGGAAACGGAAACTCGGCAAGAGAAGAACCTTGAGACTCGCCAGGAAATCGTATACAGAAGCAGAATAATAACTTAAAAAAACTAAGAATATAAAAGAAAAACAAAAGGAAAATGTACAGGAGGAGAGAGGGAGAGAGATACGTCGACAATTCCACTGTTTCCTGTCGGTGCGAATTCAAAAGGATGAAGAGCACGTTGTGAAATAAATGCATACGAAAACTTGGAGCAGCCGAGCCGTTCCCGCAAGAAACGTCTCCGTTTCTTCTCGAGAAGACGTAATGTTCGTTTAATTTTAGAAAGCTGAAAACGGCGCCCTCTTCTGCCCCGGTTGCACCTGGAAACAATTAGTGCCCGTTCTTAACGCTTGAGTTTGTTCCTTTAAAGCTTCATAACTCCTAGGCCGTAGGCGCGTACTGACCGAACGATAAGAGTTCTACAGAAGACCAAGCTCCTTATGAAACGTCATCGACCAGTAAAGAACAAACAACAATGCTGGCAGAGCGATACCTTTAGTGCATTCTGGGAGTTTTCACACTCGAATTTCACTTACTTCTGGGTCCGCACTCAGGCGATAACACGTTTGTTACGGCGCTCGGCTACTGAGCCGGAGTACCCCCGGCTGCGGAGGCTGCGTTTCGATGGAGGCGAAACGCAAAAGGCGCCCGTGTGCTGTCCGATGTAAGTGCACTTTAAAGATCCCCGGATAGTCGAACTTACTCCGGAGCCCTCTACCAGGACACCTCTACCTCTATTTGTTCTTTCACTCCCTCCCTCCTCTCTTCCCTCAAGGCGTGGTTCAGGTGTCCACCAACAAGTGAAAGACTTACTGCGCCGTTCATTTCCTAAAACAAGTAAAAACTGCCCCCTGTCTGCATATGCGTGAACTGCATCTATGGCCGCGTCGGCCTTTATCTCTATTCGTTCTTTCACTCCCTCCCTCGTATCTTCCCTCAAGGCGTGGTTCAGGTGTCCACCAACAAGTGAAAGTCTTACTGCGCCGTTCATTTCCTAAAACAAGCAAAAACTGCCCCCTGTCTGCATATGCGTGAACTGTATCTATGGCCGCGTCGGCCTCTATCTCTATTTGTTCTTTCACGCCCTCCCTCCTCTCTTCCCCCAAGGCGTGGTTCAGGTGTCCACCAACAAGTGAAAGACTTACCGCGCCGTTCACTTCCTAAAACAAATAAAAACTCCCCAATGTCTGCATATGCGTGAACTGCATACACGGCCGCGTCGGTAAACGGACAGGTCATTCAAGTCACAGAGTTTTTTAAACCTACCCAGACAGAAAGCTGGCGCCGTCGTCTATTCTAGTTTCTTCAAGAGAAGAGGAGAGAAAGAGACGGCACTTTATTTGGCAACAATGTTTTAGCCGCCGAAGATGGAACGACCTTGTTCCCCTAGTGTCAGTCGATCCTCAAACTGATCCGAGGCCAACCAGGCACTCCAGGAGGGCGGGGGTTGGTAAGGAAAAGGAGAAGGGGGATTGTACGCGATCGGGCATGCGCAGAGGCAACGCTCTAGGTTCGCGTAAGGTCCAGGCCAGTTAGGACAGGCTAGGGTAACTCGGAGACGATGCAAATAGGTCCGGACAGGTCAGGGTGCAGGTAGGACGATGCAGGGAGTTCATGCAGTCATGTTCTGTTTGCGTCTTGATCGGCAGTAATCACGCTTTGCAATGGCGAAGTCCTAATGTGTCGTTTTCTCTCACCGTAGTGCTGTGCACCTCCGGTGCAATCGGTATCTAAGCACAACAGCAGATGGCTGAATAAAGCTCCGGGATCACGGTTTCAGCAACAGAGCGATTTTTTTCACACAGCTACGAAATGACTCGGTCGGCGGAGTGGCTAATAACAAACGACAAGTTTGCGAGTAACCTCCCACACCGGCAACCTGTACCTCTGCTAACGCAAATATTGTTACTCAAAATATGTTGCTTTAGCCACTATAACAGCCTGGTGTTTCTTTTTATTCGTGTACAGTCGGCCCTGTATTAAAAGAACAGACTAACGATAACGCGAACTTATTCTACCTCAGCCACCAAAACATACATTTACAACAAACAGTAAAAAGGATGCGATCACGCGCGAAATTAATATTATCTAAGCTCAACACGGGGCACATGTGAAGGACTCGTGGATGTTGTTCGTTAAGCTAGAGGCAGCAGTTCCTCTCCACAATTCGTCCAAGATTGATCGTCATTTTTAAGAACAATGGTGCAGCAGAAATTGACAAACGATAACAGTGTACGCGCATGTGCAATCTATAACGAAGCAAAACTGATTAAAATCATTCACCCTCCTAATTGCACCTTCAACGCAAAGCCAAGCCAATGCAAACTAATCACCGGCGCCAAGCAACGAACACTACAAATTTAGTCCACAACAAGCAGGCTTAACGAAAGGACCATGTCCGCAGTGAAACTCGAGCACACCTCAATCCAACTCGGGTGCCGGCATCCAGCTCAGGCACCGCAAGCCTTCAACAAAGATGTCGAGGAACCTCATTTCTTAAACAAAGAAAGCGGCGACCTCACCTCCATATCTGCACAAAAACCCAACGCCACGTTTTTTTTTTGTTTTTTCACCTTTCGGAAGCACGCGTGAGCAGGACGTCCTCCCAATCCGAAGACATCATAATTCACCGGCGTCTAGACAAAGCGCGAGCCCACAAAAAAACCGACTCAGAAACAAAGGCGGCGAAAAGCTGGCTAAAAAAAGAAGAGGAGGTGGCGGGGGAGGGGGGAAAGAGGGGGGGGGGGGGGGACTGGGTGACGCTGTAGCTGCTCCTTCAACCCCCCAGTAATAGCACCCACAGCCACCAGGCGCCGTTACAGGCCCGGGCGACGAGTACAAACTCATCGCGAGCCCTGCGCCACGTACCATACACAGCAAGAAGTGCGCCAGCCTTCCGTGCAAAGGGACTCACGACCCACGGCCACACCTTCCACACACCTTTGGGCCAGATGGAGACACGCGACCGGAAGTCGGGAGGACCGACGGAATCCGGGGTCCATCCCACAATCCCCCTCCCCCTTTCTCTATAGTTATACCATACACAAGCACACTGCGCCAAGCTTTTCTCTTCCGAGTCAAAAGGACAGAAAAAAAGAAGACGAAAAGAAAACGGAAAGAGGAGGAGAGAAACAGAGAGGCCGGATGTCCCGGATTTCGCGCGCACAGAAAGATCCAAGATGAGGAGAACAGCCGTCCTTCCTTCCGCCGCGAGTCGCGTATTATGTACGGGGCGCCGGAGCCGAGATTCGGGTCCCGGGATATATACGTACGTACGCCGCCACGATCCGAAAGAAAAAAAAATAAAAACGACGGAAATGAGACGGCCACCAGAGCCCCCTAGCGTACAAGGACCCACGAAGGCTGCTGCGACGCCGCGCATATGGCGAACGTGGCTACTGCAAACAGTCGTAGTATATACCTTCCCCATCTCCCCATTCTATATAGGTGCCAGCCCTTCGACGACGCCCCCCCCCCCCCCCCCCAACACACATCCCTATCCTTTCCACCTCTCCTTCCAACAGCAGTTCCAAGTTTCGAAATGCACCACCTCGGTATACGAATCCCTTTGTCACGAACGCAAGAAAGGGGAGAGGTTCCCTCCGATTCTTTTGGGGGATACTCTCCCCGTCCTCCTTTCCCCTCTCCTTGTGCTCACCCCCCCCCCCCCCCTCCGACCTACCTAGAAAAAGAATAAGAGCCACATCCTTTCTACAAATCCCTAAATCACGGCCACACGGCGGACGAATGCTACACGCCACACCTTTGCGAAAGATCGCCTTCTTTTATTGCCCTCTTCCCTCCTCCTCCATTTTTTGGACCCCCTTTCCTTTTTACCGCAGCCTCGCGTGGTTTCGAAGGAGCAGCCTTGCTGCAGCGGAGATTGCACAATCGGCTGCCCCTTGCTCTGAGGCTGCTTCTTTGCTGGCTTCACAAACAGTGCGAGCGGACGGAACAGCTGTGCGGCACTGTGGGCGAGACTGAAGTCCTGGACGAAGCCGCAAGCTGCTTTCCGTGCTGCTGAGATTGCAGCTCTGATCGTCCGGTTGGGGGGGTGGGGTGGGGGGGGGGGAACGTCGCTGTTCGGTTCGGAAACGCCCTCTTGTTTTTCGGTGATTGCGCAGACCACTAGTACGGTTATCACTCTGGTAAATTTTATGTTTGAAATACAACTTCTCTGTCTCGCATCTCTACTGAATGACTTCGTGGCGCCCCCAGGGAGCCGAAAATGCAGCCTTTCAGAAAGCAGAACAATTTTACGCAGCCGAAAAACTGGGTCTGTGAAACAAAACAGCGTAGTTGCCAACAGACTACTTCCATATACGTTACGGTCGCTCGTGCGAATGTACTTAGATTGGGGGGAGCTGGGTACCTGCTCGAAAAGTGCTTATTATGCCAGGTGTTTGAACTTAAGTGAACCAATTTTTTTTAATAGGCTTTTTCAAGCATGAAGGAGGCCTCTGCGACACAATAATACCTGCGTTGGCAGACATCAGAAAACACGTAAATAATTGTAACTAGTTAACCGTTTACCTGATTTCTGATAATTAACTTCTTTAACACTTAGGCTACTAGTTGCAATTAGAAACTTGTAGACGGTCGTTAGTGATAGTAATAATAACAATAATTGGTTTTGGGGGAAAGGAAGAAGCGCAGTATCCCCCTCATATATCGGCGGACACCTGAACCGCGCCGTAAGGGAAGGGACAAAGAAGAGGGTGAAAGAAGAAAGGAACGAAGAGGTGGCGTAGTGGAGGGCTCCGGAATAATTTCGGCCACCTGGGGATCTTTAACATGCACTGACATCGCACAGCACACGGGCGCCTTAGCGTTTTGCCTCCATCGAAACGCAGCCGGTTAGTAATAGCCGCATCAGTTTTTAGAATTTCTAAAACGCGATTACCCTCACTGCTGTGGCTCAACAAAATCTGAAGTTTGAAGTTTATTCATTGATAACAGGTAACAAACGCGCAATAAAGCAGGAGATAAAGGCTGCATGGTGCGAAAATACATGCGCTTTCCAAAGCATCCAGGCAAAGCAACCCCTCCAGTGCACGTAACTAGTCGAAAAAGCTGACATGGCTGTCATTAACGGTTAGCTACAATCTCCAGTTGCAACCAGGCGCTTAACGGCAATGGTTAACAAGTTAACTATCAGAAATTAGCTAACAAGCTTACTAGTTAACATGGTTATCCTGTTTTATGATGTCCACAAGCACTGGTATTAGCATGCTGCAGACGCCATCCTAAGCCTCCCAAGCCTATCTCTAAAAAATTAGCGGCGGGTTCTTCAAACGGCCGCTAGTAGCGGCTCCTTGTAGATTTTATGCAGATTCATTAAGTTTATTCCATGACCATAGGTGGCGCAACGATCTGAAGAAACCCAAAGTTGCTCAAATTCCGTGGGAACTCTTCCGATATGTGGATTACAACCACGCACGATTACGCGAGTACGAAGACTAAAGACGAAGGGGGTATAGAGTGGTCGCACGCGCTTACACCGTTATTTTATTGCACAAATCGTTTAGATTTCAGTCGATAGGTGCGGCCGTTTTGAAATACCGAACCCTGTCCTAACACACAAGTTCTATCGTTGTTGTTGTCGTTCCCGATTGGCTGCGCTGTTAACGCGTTCTTGAAGGCCGCATCACGTAGTATCGTTTGGTGTGTTTCGTATTTTTCGTGAAGTACGTTAACCTGCAGCGAGAAATCGTTCAAATCGGCTAAAGTAGTGAAGCACGTCATCCGAATAACTACAGCTCTACGCGCACGAGGCAATGTTTCCAAGCCGGGGGCTTTCAGAGACGTGAGGGACGAACTCGTTCTCAGCTCCACCTGCGACCGAGTCGCAAACAGCACCGAGCAGACGACTCAGACGAGGCTGTACTAAGCAGAGCCATCTGCCGGCATCTCGGGCGGTCGGTCGGTCAGTGCTAGTGCAGGACTTAATTGGCTCCGTCGAAGAAAAAGACCAAAGCCCGCCGCCAAGGGACGAGAACCCGACAAAAAAAGAGCGAACAAAACTAAAGAACCCGCGCCGTCGCGCGCACCGCGGGATACCGCGAGAGTCAGCACGCGCCAACAGCAGCAGCAGCAGCCGCGGTTGTTGGTGGCCGCGGTGGTGTCCAGTGCCCGAAGCACTTTCAGGCTCATCTCTCCACGAGAAGTGGTGCTTCTTCTTCAGGGGATCGCTCCATCCTTCTGTTTCTTTTCTCTCTGGCAGTTTTGAGTTGTGCTTCTTTCGAGCGCTCTTTGGTGAGGCGTTGTAAAGTGTACAGTTTCGGGCAGCACCTTGCCGCGGTGTTGCCACCGACATTCCGAAGGCTCTGGTTTCTTTCTTTCGTTCCTCCTCTCCCATCTCTCCCATCTCTCTCTCTCTCTCTCTCTCTCCCATCTCTCTCTGTGCTCGGAGGTGGTGCTCCTGTGTTCGCTGTTTCCGAGAACTGGCAGCAAACAACGCCGGCCTGCATACTTTAACGATGTCGGACTTCAAAAACCAACAAAAAAGGGGGGTTAGTATTCGAGCAAGTTCGTTCGAGCGCTTTGACGTCGGTGGCGGTTGTTGGCGCTAACCTGATGTTTCACTTGTATAGGCCAGACTTAATAATAATGCCTTTATTTGTGTCGTAGGGTACACGATGGACACTGGAGGCCGGCAGTAAAAGCTGTCACAAACGACAGCTTGACAGAGCCGCAGGCCCGCATGCACTTGGCAACGGTGCAGCGGCAATGCTTACACGCAATGCTTATATGCAATACTTATACGCAGTGCTTATACGCAGTGCTAATACGCAGTGCTTATACGCAATGCTTATACGCAATGCTTATATGCAATGCTTAAGCAGTACAGCTCACAGCACACCCTGATAAATAAATTCAATTTTTCAAGACAGGATACAAGATAACGTTTTGTGATATACGGCCTAAATTAATAGATAGAACATAGAATAGAACATACAAACTGCTGGATAGAACATGAAATTATCGTGATTTAAGGCATGAAACAATGACAAATCAAATTCTATGAACTGATAAGAAAAAAAAATGCATATGCGGTTACAGTCTAGTAAGGCAAGAAAAGAAAGTCATAATTACAGTTCACTCGCCAGGGGGAAATAGCATGGGTGCAATACAATAAAAAACCGGTAGGTAAACATGGTCCCTTGTAGCAATGAGAAATGATTCAATTGAAAAGGATATCGGTGTAGAAACAAACTCAAGTATTAAGAAACAGAAAAAAAGAAGTGTAATTGCGGATTGTCAGTGACAATCAGGCATGATCATTTGGACACGCGGTATTTTCTGATTTCTTTAAATGCATATAATTTTAACCGTACATTTTCTCTGTTCAGTTTATATAGTAACCTCAGCAAACGATTTTGAAGTGTTTGATGGCCATATGTTGAGCGGTATGTTTTTACATTCCAGTATTCGCTGTAACGCGTGACGTGACTCGGTGTGTTGTTTTATAGGTTCGCTAACTGTTATAAGAATGTACCACCATTCTTTATTTCCTGTTTATAAAGCTAACTCGGTCGGTAGTCATACATTGTCATAATACGTCATAATAAGTATTGTCATAATACTTCAGTTAGACTCTAGCGAAGTAAATTTAGAAACAATCGATAAAACGCCTGACGCTGAACAATTGCCTGTCTTCCAGGTTTGTACAACACTGTTCTTTGTAATAATCACCATATTGCTCCTGTTTATCGAAGGCGTACGCGTGAATACGAGCAGTACGTTAAATATATATAAATACCCCTCTTCTTCCTTAAAACCTTTTTCGATTTGCCACGCTCTGCGTCTAAGCGCGCGATGCTTCTATCCCTTTCATCTCTTACTGCTTGCAGGAGCCTTTCGTTTAGAGCACTTTCTAGAAATTTCAGGAGATTCGATAGCGGCGCTGAAATTTTAAACTTGCTCTTTTGACCGCAATTGCACCCTCCTTCCAGAACCCGCCATTCACGAAAAGTTGCAGTCATTTATTTATCTACCCCTTTACCACATACTGCACGCCGTTGGCCCCCGAAATAAAATATCAAACCCAACACAGGAAACTCATAACAGAACTTATAATAGAACACTCAGTAGAACATCCAACAGCGCAAACTGAAGGCATACCACACAACACACAGTAGGTTGTCCACGCAATCTACCATGTGTCCTGTGGCGTGCCTTCAGTTCGCACAATTGAATTTGATATTACAGTGATATTGAATTTGATAGCGTCTCGGTGTAGGAAGACGTCAAGCGCAGTTGAAGATAGACCTCGGTCACTCTCGCATCCGCCAATTCAACCACGCGCGTTTCCTGGGCGTCATTATTGACTCCCGTCTACAGTGGTGAAAAGCTGTCGACGCGATTGTTTCATCTGTATCTTCTCGTCTCAATGTGATCCGTAGAATTGCACGTGAGCAATGGGGAAACCATCCTTCTTCAATAGACAAACTTCATGAAGCGCTGGTGGTCAGTCGCATATGTATCAATTGCCTTTAATTTCCCCTTCGGCATCACAGCTTGAACGTCTCGAAGTTGCCCCCAGAAAGGGCCTAAGAAGAGCCATTGGGACCCGCCGCGGTGGCTCCGTGGCTATAGGGCGCTCGACTACTGATCCGGAGTTCCCGGGTTCGAACCCGACCGCGGCGGCTGCGTTTTTATGGTGGAAACACGCTAAGGCGCCCGTGTGACGTGCGATGTCAGTGCACGTTAAAGATCCCTAAGTGGCCGAAATTATTCCGGAGCCCTCCCCTACGGCACCTCTTTCTTCCTTTTTTTTTCACTCCCTCCTTTATCCCTTCCCTTACGGCGCGGTTCAGGTGTCCAACGATATATGAGACAGATACTGCGCCATTTCCTTTCCCCAAAAAAAACAATTATTAGAAGCGCCATTGGAGTTCCTCAGGCGGCTGCGAACAAGGCAGTACTTCATGAGTCTCTGTCGAAACCTCTTAAGACTTGTCGCTTCTCAGAGACTACTAATGCATCTTGGCCGCCTAGGAGAGGCGGCAGCTGGACGATGTGAGCGCAAAGCGCAGCTCTCCTTTGGCAGCAACACGTTCGCTCGTGCTTGAACATTTGGAAACAGAGTATGCCCGCCATCTTCAAATTTTCACGGATGGTTCTGTGGACAAGGTCAAACAAGCTAGCGCAGCGGCTTTTTACATTCCTTCTTTGGACTGTAAGTGGTCTGTACGCTTTACTGCTGTCGTATCCTTCACAACAGCTGAAAGTGTCGCTATTGAGGCGGCTTTACGGAAGTGAGGGTCTTGTCCGGCTCAACCTGTTGTCATCCTAACTGATTCGAAATCTGCCCTTCAGAGGTTAGAGCGCGGATTCCCTACTGACGCCTTGTCTCTAAGCTCTTAGCGCTTGGTGCAGAATCTGCACAGCAGAGGCTTTACTCTACATTTCCAATTGTGCCCTCTCACATAGGAGTCAGACGCAATGAGGTGGCAGACAGTCTCGCCCATAAAGCTCTGTCAAGGAACCCATAAAAAAAGCACCTCAAGATAGAAAAAGTCTCTACAAGAAAACGGTGCTCGATCATTTCAGTACCCTGTGGAGTGCGCCCCACAAGCCATGTGTGACCAAGGAACTGAGAAGATCCCAGGCCACTCTACTACATCGAATTCGCACGGTCTCTGCTCGCACTCCTGCTTGGATGCATAAGACCGGCATAGCATCGTCTCCGCTCTGCTCTTTATGTGGTGTGTGCGGGGATATCGAACATTATATTATGTACTGCCCAGAGCACAACCCGGAAAGGTATGTGATGTTCGCTTCCTTCAAGAAGACAGGAACCCTTCACAGTACAGTTCAGGACATTTTCTACCCGAGTGGAAACCAGACATGCAGAAGGGAGGCTGCACGCCTTCTTTTAACATTTCTGCAGGACACGGATCTTGTTTCTAAATGCTGACAGCAGGAACGGACTATGGCCTACTGTGATTGAATGTGAGCGTACATGGTGTCTTCCGGAGTGGACTACGTTATACTGTGAGTGAACGTGTGTATGAATTGTGGCACTACAATGGCCTATGTTCTACTGTGACTAAATATGTGCATAGATGGTGACTTCTGGAGTGGACTGTGATGTGGACTGTGTGGAGTGATTGTGTGCATAGATGGTGACTGCGAGAGTGGAGTATGTGCTATTATAAGAGACTGTGCGCATAGCGGGGTAGATCCGACAGGTTTTAAGACATTATTAACATAGAAGTGACGCTACGGTGGAGCAGTTGCCGGCAGAATAAACAAGGCTAATCCCACCTGTAGCATTCAACACCTCAACTCAACTCTGATATTACAGCATCATAGAACGTCAACTGCAATGCACGATACAGCACGTTCCCACGAGATCGCGCGCAGGTGTGCGACCGCAAAGCTGCTTTGCTAATTACTACGACCAAGTCGACCGTGAAAAAGTCGATCACCCGCTTAACCCTCCCCCGTCTGTCCGCTTTCCCTCCCCTAACTGTATGTTATACATGCGCACCGACCCGACACACGTTCGCTCATTTCTGCCCCGCCCACAGCGCCACGCCGTATCAATCTCAGAAACTATACAACTCTCAAGGCAGCCCGCAACTTCATTCACGCACCGCGCACACTCACAGCGTGCAGCTCACCACCTCACCGTTGCACCACACGGTCCCCCCCCCCCCCCCCCCCCGACCCATCGGTGGCTTCGGGGATCGTTAACCGGAACAAGCGTATCACAGGCGTGACGACGAGCTCTCCTCCCGACCAACCCACATCGCCGACCCTGTCCTCCACCCCCCCTTCCCCCCCTGACTTGCGCAGGTTGTAAAACGCTTATACCAACGACCGTTCCGGCCTAGTGCTCATGACTCCGCGAGCAACGGGGAGGGGGGGGGGGGGGGGGGGCGGAGACCGTCGAACCGATTTTCGGTCACAGTTCGCCACGGCGCGCTACACTTGCGAAGCCCGGACGCGTCGACTCGCACGCGTACACACACAAAGCCGTTTAAATAAACACAAACAACGACCGACCCCCCCCCCCCCCCCCCCCTCCAACCTCCCTCGTTGTCCTGGAGGAAACAGTGTTTACACGACCCTTCCGGCAAACGCAACGGCAACGCATTCGACGACGGCGCCGTGAGCTGCAAATGTACTGGCGCCGTCAGGGCTTGGGAATGGTGCCCGAGCGCCGTGTTGCACTCTAAACACTAATACGCCTATGTAGGAGTAAAAAGGAAGTAATATGTCCGCGTGTAGACAGCTTACTCCGTTTTTACTCCTTCCTGTTTTTGGAGTGTATCCGCAGCTGTTGGGTTCCAGAGGCGAGGCGCGTTAGTACAGACACGCAGACTTGGAGGTCAGCATGGACACGGTAGGGCAGGAGCACGTTAAATAACAGCAGACGCTATCGGAGTACTGGGCTAAGGGTCTTGACCGTGAAGACCGGTCGCCCAGTCAACCCTCCTTTTTAATGAAGCAAAAGTTTTTCACCCCTACCACCACCACATTAATTAAAGGGCGCAGCAGCAGGTCGAAATTTATCCGGAGCTTTCCACAACGGTTCTCCTCACATATTGTAGCCCCAGCCTGTAAAATAATAATTAACTCAATGAATAAAGGACGCGAATGTTCAGTCCGGCACCGATTGCATTTCAGGCCTAAGTGGACGCAGCTTACGGATACTAGGAAACTTGTCCAGCTTCCTCGAAAACTTAGTATCAGAAAGAAAATTTGCATTGGCCCGGAAAATAAAACCCGGAACTACAGTCAAACATACTGAAAGTCGCTCCAGTAACTCAGTTCAGCAGAAATACCAGATGCTAATGCTCAGGCAGTTCATTAACATACAACTCAAAGCACAAGCGTAAGGTCTGAAACAAGCTCTGGGTAACTATCACCTCCTTGTGTTTGTCCAAGTAGTGTCAGTATAGACGAATCAAGATGTCGAAGCTATAGCCGGTCCAAGCCATATCTCGGTATGAATGCTGGAAATGGAGCACGATCAGCTGCATCACTTTATTTCCCAGCCGAAGGACATCACTCCGGTGGTTTTTTTTTTTATTGCACGCTAGTTACAAAGGCTAATTGCTAAGGGTGCTTCGAAGGGTGCTTCGATATAAGCGCGAAGTCAGGATAAGCTTGCGCATCGTGAAGAGTTGCTCTGTTCAATATTTTAGCCGAGGAAATTCATCATCATCACCCAAACCAGGTCCACTGCAGGACAAAGGCTTCTCCCACTTACCACTAATTAGCCCTGTCCTGCTCCAACTGCGGTTGCCTTAACGCTGCCGATTTTGCTAATTTCATGCTGCCCCGTCTGACTCTCTACCACCCTTTGCTGCATCTACCTGCTCTTGGAACCCATTCCTCATACTCGGCGATTTGACATCATTGATAATAAGAAAGTTGCGTAACAAGCCTTAGACACATCAACAAAGCAGTCGCTACAAAACAAAAATGAAATTCACAATACAGGACTTGTCATAAGGCTGCAAAAAAAAGGCGTAAAATATTAATAAGGCACGCCAGTTTATGGAGGAAAAACGCTAAGGCGCCCATGTGCTGTGCGATGTCAGTGCACGTTAAAGATCCCCGGGTGGCCGAAATTATTCCGGAGCCCTCCACTACGGCACCTCTTTCTTCCTTTCTTCTTTCACTCCCTCCTGTATCCCTTCCCTTACGGCGCGGTTCAGGTGTCCAACGATAATGAGACAGATACTGTGCCATTTCCTTTCCCAAAACCAATTACTATTATTATTATTACCACTATTCTCCGCATTACTACATGCCCTGCCCAGATCCATTTCCTCTCCCTGACCTCAGCCAGAATATCACTAACTCGCGTTAGCTATTTTAAAACCCTTCTACTGCCAGTCCACGTAATTCATTGCCCATTATTCATTAGTGCACCTTTTCCACAACGAGCTGTTTGACTGCAAATAAACGGACGCAAAAAAACACACACCACGAAGTGCCTCCAAAAGTTTCTTCCTGAAACCTAACTATATTCCTTTATATAACTTTCTCCAGCATCGACTTCACCCTTCCTGACCTACGCCTAACTCATGCCCCTTTTCTTATGATGACAAGATCGTCGAATAAAGACACAAAAGCCATAAAAGTTTCGACCGGCGCGACCGCTACACTCCAACCACGCCCAGGAGGCCGCCAGGTGAAGTGGACCGCGAAGAGCGCCCCGTAGCGGTCATTGCCGCAGGGTGGAGAGCGTGTTCCGGCCGGGGGCCACAGGAACCGGAGACACGCGCCGCCGGGTGACGTCACGCAAGCCCCACTTCCGCCCCGCTGGTCTCGTTAGCGCCGCCACAGACGTGACAAACGAGATGAAGCAAAAAGTAGAAGCGTATGCCCTTAACCTTGAACAGTGGTCGCAGAGGTCGTGACAGAAAACGAAGTATAAGTTATAACCACCACTCCTCACGCTTTCTGCTTCACTACGCTAGAGATTAGTGACCCGGCAAATGAAGCAGTCTTCGTAGAACCAACCAACCAGTTGGGTTGAAGTTTTGGCATCTGAGGCGTGGAGAAATTGTATGAAATACACTCCGCGATGCCGCTTATAAGTTAAACATCATATCACTATATCATTCTTCACTGCTTCACTAAAATTTCACTGTTTTTCACCTGTGCAGCGCAATTACCGTTATACCCATAACACCCATAAAAGAGTGTATTTCAGTGGACACAGAGTAGTAACACATGAGGAGCATCTGTGCAGTATCTGTGCAAGAGTGGGTTACAGTTGACCACCAGTATGAGAAGTGCAGTGTTACGAACTGGAACACCAGCGGAACACAGTGCAACAGGGGAAGGGGGGGGGGGTAAACGCTTACGCTCTTTTCCATATAAGCCGAGGAAAACAAAACCAAAGATGACTGTGCTATCACAGCTGAAAAGCGCAGGTCTTTTCACGGTGAGCAGCCTAGAGGCTAGAAAAAAAATTCTGGACCTTTCTTCTCCTTGTGAGCCGTGACAGGGGTAACCGCGAAGTGCTTACCATCCGGGCTACATCTCACTACCCACGAGAAAATATTTAAATTTAAGACCCACCCGAGCGCTGCTGTGCGGCTGCAAATGACCGCTACGCAACTTCCTCAAATATTCGAAGAAGGAAAATTCTTCTCGGTCTAATTTTTCAGCTGGGTTTCAAAGGTGAAGACAAGTCAATCCGAAGAAAATCCGCCTATATCCCCCCCCCCCCCCCCAAACACCAATCTTCTGCGGTAGCCTATGACCGCCGCATACAGAGTAAGATTACAAAATCACCACTCGCACCATGCCGATGTCCATATCCACCATACACCAGGCCATATCGACCCTACACACTATTCTGACACATTCCCATGGCGTGGAGTCATGCCTACTGTAACACACATTACTTGGACATGACCCCGCAAACCACAACACTTAAAGTCGCCCAACATGGCCTTGGAGCAGTGAGAGGTACTAAAGTCACCGGAACGGGAAGTGACTTAGGAGGTATAGCTGACCAGCGCCACCCTGGAGACCAAGGAGGCTCTCATCACCATCGCCACCGAGTCAGCCAGGGCCACTGAGGTCTTGGACTGATAGACCCACCAATCCCGCTTGTTGTTGTCGTTGTTGTTGTTTTCTGTTTCAATCACCGCCCTCCGGATCTGATAGACGTTTATTTATTTCTCTTCAACTCCGAAACTCATGAGTCGGTGTAGCTTCCCTCTAGAGTGACAGAGCTGCGAGCAGGCGATTTTATTTTGTGAGTGAAAACAGCCCTACATAGGCCATACACAAGCCCTAAACGTTGCCCGGAAGCAGCTTCCGTGTACGGGAGTCCCACTTCGGCGAGAAACTGCGGCGAGCTCCGCACCTCCGCTCGTGCCGCCATCTCTCGGGCAGCCGCTGCACCCAAGCTGTTACAAGGGGCGGCGGGAGATGGCGCCAGTGCCAACGGCAAACCACGGTTATTGACGCTGGCGCGCGCTTCTGACAGCTTTACGATCTAACTATTGTTGCTTGGGGGCCACTAGAAAGGCTTCATGGTGATGGATAATAACGACAAAGGCACCGGTCTGTAAGGGCACCGCATCCACGAGGCATAAACGGACGCGAGCAACATCCTGGAAAGCGTGCTCTGCCACAAAAGCACACTTGATGCGGAAAAGCCAGCGTCAGTAGGGCGGCACTAAAGATGAAAAATTAGAAAATTTGTTTTTCTGGGGAAAGGAAATGGCGCAGTATCTGTCTCACATATCGGCGGACACCTAAACCACTCTATAAAGGAAGGGATAAAGTAGGGCGTGAAAGAAGAAAGAGGTGCCGTAGTGGAGGCCTCCGGAATAATTTCGACCACTTGGGGGGTATTTAACGTGCACTGACAACGCACAGCACACGGGCGCCTTAGCGTTTTGCCTCCATAAAAACGCAGCCGCCGCGGTCGGGTTCGAACCCGGGAGCTCCGGATCAGTAGCCGAGCGCCCTAACCACTGAGCCACCGCGACGGGTGATGAGACAAAAACGACAAAGTTGAGAAATGCACAAATAATGAAGTTCCAATATTACACAGGAAAAACTCATTGAACTAAAGAGCAGGCGCTATCTGAAATTTCAAGAACAGTGCCAAGAAAGCAAAAATAGCAAAAACAAATGCGACAATGTATCTTCACCCGATATCTGTCTGCCCCAATGATAGGTGTGTGTGTCCTGTCAGTCCCATTTGCGTCCGCGTGTTTTGCGCTGTCTAAAAGAAGTATGAACCACCAACTAGCCCGCACGTCTAGCCTTGTAATGATAGATAAATCGTGGTGATGAGAACAATTCAATATGTCCGTTATTTTCATCGAATCCAATGGAGCTCTTGGAAAAGTTGCGCGAACAGAGCCGCAGCGTGACACGGACCCACAGCCCTCTATATGCAGGGCAACAACAGCACAGCAGGAAATAAATTATCACAATAATAAACGAATTTACACCATCCCGCTAATCATCGCAATCATAGACAAGCAGAAATCTACGCCGGGAGTCCAACATACATACATCAATTCTCTTTCAGTACTTAGCCATAAGGACAAGCTTTACAGCTAGTGGAAGCTTACCGCCCAGGCCGATATAGCATACAGAATCTAAAGTGCCTCCGTACTTTATCGCGATGGCACGCAAGAGTTGTGCGCTAAAAAAAGATAGAAACAAGTGAAACGTGGTCTAGACCGGCGACAATTCACTGGTGTACACCGCTGTACTAAACACTATATTAGTAATGCGCTATGTTTTGACAGAAAAATACAACATACAGACGCAGAAGATTAAGTTCGCACGTAGAGCAACTACGAATCGGTCTTTAATGCGAAAGCATTAGCTACCTTACCGACACGAAAATCCGGCGTCGCCAAAATAGTGGCTGCGCTACAAAGCTCGCGACTGGTCGAAACGATGTGACGTCATAAAATGCGGGAAAGTACGAAATGTTAACCTGTAAAAGTCAATGCTAGCACTTACGACTACACCAACTACAAAGGATTAGAATAGAATTCGAATAAAATTAGAACAGAATGGGAATAGAATTAAAATAGAAAAGCTATAGAATGGTAACAGAATAGGAGAATATAATTTCGCATTACTTGCACGCAAGTTATATGAGTCTCTCTGTCAAACTTGCCACATAATAAAAATAGTATCCAATATTACTTTGTTGCAATTTAATGCGAAGGCAAGATAACCGCTGGTCCTTAAGGGTAACGGACTGTATTCCGAGAGAAGGCAAGCGTAGCAGGGGGCGGCAGAAAGTTAGGTGGGCGTATGCGAACAAGTAGTTTGCGAGGATACGGTGGCCGCAGCTGGCAAAAGACAGGGTTAATTGGAGAGACACGGGAGAGGTCTTTGCCCTGCAGTGAGCGTAGTCAGGCCGGCGATTATGATGATGACCACCGATACCACCGCTCGCCCGTGGCTTTCAGTTGTGAAAAACGCGTGACAGCTGCCGCATTTTCACGCGTTAGAGTGAAGGCCACCTGCCGTAGAAAAGTCAGTGTCGGCGTTGGCGTTGGCGTGACATAAAAGTTACGACTAATCAGTTAGAAGAGGCTCCCATAGATGGCGCCAGCCACACCAGCGACGCATCGGAAAGCTCTGACCCTCGGGCCCTCGGGATGCGAGTCAGACACGCTACCACTACTACACGCAGACACGTTCGTGC
The DNA here is from genome assembly GCF_052857255.1 of Amblyomma americanum. Classification (NCBI taxonomy): domain Eukaryota; kingdom Metazoa; phylum Arthropoda; class Arachnida; order Ixodida; family Ixodidae; genus Amblyomma; species Amblyomma americanum. The sequence goes on from NC_135504.1 coordinate 19,854,173, forward strand.
TTTATATGTATGTCATGTGGTCTTTCACACACACAGTGACTGCGACTGTGAAAGAGGAAAAAGTGTCCGGGTCTGCGTGGGAAAGAGGAACCTCCCCCAATTTTCGTACTTCAGTGGTTCTATGCGACCGGTCCAGGTCGTAAAAGCAGCGCGGACGGAGACACACTGCCGTTTTTTTATCCCGTAACATTTGTCTGTATCATAAAACTCCCGCGAATTTCTTGTGTCGAGGTTTTGTCATGGAAACATCATAATACGCACGAAGACGTCATCCACACCGAGCAAAGAGCCATTTACCGGGAAAATAGCGCGCAATGTTCGGTTGGAGACGCCGAGTGAGGAGATGGTTCTTTAACGAACGTTCGTCAAGCGGGTCACATCCGTCCAGTGGCGCTTCATGCTTCAACAACGCCGATGACGACTATGCCGGCTGCGTGAGAAATGATTCACTAACAAAAGTCGCTGTAAAAAAAAAGAATTTGATATGTTGCAGCAAGTCTGCTGAACGAAGTTCAGCCCAAAACGATGACGGAGTCCTTGTCCCTTTGTCCACCAAACCTAAGATGCCGTGCAGGTCAGCGAGAGATCGAGTTGTTGCCGGTCACTGGTTGGTCGCGGTGCAGGCATATCATTTGGTTTCGGGAAAGAATTGACGGCTGTGAAGAGAGCAGAACCCAAGCAGCACGGGTAATTGGCCCAATATTGGACATATATTGGCAAATGCTGGCCATACAAAAGACCATTGTGAAAATATCTCTTTCCAATATTGGGCCAATTATCTGTGCTAAGAAAGCCGGGAGCCGGGCCGGTAGACGCTTGTACCCATCCTTGTACCCATCCGGCGGTGGGTTTCGAACCAACCACCTTCTGCAGTCGAGTTCATTGGCAAATGCTGGTCCTACAAAGGGTCATTGTTAAACAATGTATCTCCAATATTGGGCCGATCATCCATGCTGCTCGGGAAGAGGAGGAGAAAGAAAGGACTCACCACTGCGACGAAGTCGTCGAAGGTGATAGCCGACGTGCGGCTGCGGTGCGCCTTGGCAGTTAGGATCTCGCGCTTGGCCGGGCCCACGGCCTGGCAGAACTCCGGACTCTCCAGGGCGCGCAGAAAATCCGCCCACGGAATCTCGCCGAAGCCCTCCGGGTCGAACTGCGAACACGCCACGGCACAGCCTGAGGACGTGGTCAAGAAACAGCTCCTTCGGGCTCTCTGCAGTGGCTTAGTGCACGCAGCCCAGTTGTAGTCGTAAAGCAGCGATTTCGCCTATATTGGTGCGGTCAGCGTCAATATAAAGGCGGTCGCTTTTGTGCCGGTGGACCCCCCCAAAAAACTTAGAGAGCACTGCAGAGACTGCATTGGAGAAATGCGAAAGCGTTAGTGTTTGCCGCGACGTTGGTGGCTCCTAGACGATTTTGGTACAGCTCTTGTCCATATGACGTCATATGGAATGTTCTAGACCTATTTGAAAACCTGCATATCATCCTACTTCTCGGACACCGACATTCAGGGCTCCATTATTTGCTTTACTCTAATTAGTTGTAGGCGTGACATCATCAGACGTATGAGATGACGTCACAACCCGTGACGTCACTAATTACACTCATTAATAAGCATAACTAGGAGGAGGAAAAGAACTTTAGTGGAACAGGACAGGTCTGCCTGGTTGTCGGCCTGGCATGCTACTCCGGAAGCATAACTAATCAACTTCGTTTATTACACTTATTGATTGCCACAGTGATTATTCTAAATAATTAATGCCACTGCGCAGTGTTAATATTTATGAAGGTTAATTAGGGTCATTAAGTAATGGCTAATGTTAATGCCTAATGACTGATTCGATATTGTTTAATCACTCATGATATTATATACTTCACTACACCACTCTTGCTTCCTCGTTTTGCGGACACACTTTTTTCGGACACTTCCGATGCCGAGATAGCCTAGCAATGCTTTCGCATTAATAATGTTTTTCTGCTGTGACCATCCCTCATTCTGTAAAAAAAAAAAGATTGAAGTGCCGGCAAAATGCGACACAGCCAGCTATTTTCACGTATTTCATCTGATCTTCGCGCAAATATGAACTGCTGTAGAGTCCTTTATCCGAGTAGGCTGGCCTTAAAGTGAGCATCATCGAACTTGTTCACACTGTACATGCTCACCTCAGGAAACCACGAAAACAGGAACGGGGAGAAAGAAATTACAGGACGCTCACCAAATTTACCATGCAAGCTTATTTGTGAAGCAAATGGGAAAACAAGAAGTGCAGGTGTCGATACATAACAAAAAAACAAAAATGAGAGAAAACTATCGAAGTTTGGCCTACAGCATGTGACCAAGACGAAGAAAGCAAGCGTCGCTCACGCAAGGTACCAAAAGCTGATCATGGCCATAGAAGTTAAATCATCGCTCCGCCTGCGAACGACAATAATCGGCAATAAATCCGACCTCACGTTTGGTGGAAGTGCTGGGTCATATAAGTCATGTCTGTGCCTCTATGAGACACCCCAGCAAAGAAAAAATAAAAACCTTGAAGGACGGTTCCGAGTGTGTAACACAAATGTTTGAGCTTTAGCTGTGGTGTCAGAGCAAAGAATTTTTCACAGACGACTTGTTTTTTCCCCTCCCAAAATCAAACAGCTGTAGGTGAATCCGTACTTGCACAGGACTGCAGTGATACTCGGAAGTTAAACTTAGAAAGATCACTTACAGCACTGACGTTTAACATGCGCGCCTGTTTAGACATGCTGCTTAAACCTACGAGCTTGAACTTGAAAGCCCACGTGAACACGGTAGCACGAACCACCTTTGAATGCTGCGGCGTTCGAAACTGAGTTTGCCTCCGAAAGGTTGCAGCGGGGTTTGCGGAGCCACTTCCAAACGCACAAGAAAGCCGGGAGCCGGGCCTAGAGACGCTTGTACCCATCCTTGTCCGGCGGTGGGATTCGAACCAACCACCTTCTCCAGCCGAGTCATACGGCCGAGCCACCTGTCACCACCTGTCGCCTTCCACCCTCTCTTTCACTACCCTCTCCCTCCTCTCCCCTAGAAGTGGAGAGTGGGATATTTCTCTCTCTGCTTTGTTACTTGCCAACCAATGAGAATTAATAGAAAGTAAGGGAATTAGAGGTGAATTTTCAGCCAGCCTCTCATGTTGTCGCTGTTAAAGTTATCGCTCGTCTCTGTCTCGGACCACGCTCTATGTTCCGGGCTGCGCTCGGAATAAAGAGCGGAGGCTCGCTAAATGAATTCCCCCGAAAAGAGACCGCCGCAGCCCCCGAAAAGAGGGTTTTGAAAATGGCACGATTAAGCAGCACTGGCTTAAAAAAAACTGCGTGAATGTCTCGAGATAAAGAGATGGTGGAAAGCAAAACACTAAATCTATGGAAAGTTAACAACGCTGCCAGGCAGCGCCTCACAAGCCGCGCGGTGCCTTCAGCGTCATTATTTTTTCGCTCAGCTCTTACAGATATGATCTATAGAAAGTCTATAGACTTCTCATAGGCAATTTCCTTCCTATAAATATTTCTTTTTGTCTATTAGTACGTATAGAGTGAGCAGAGGCCTGAGGCGCCCGTGTGCTGTGCGATGTCAGTGCACGTTAAAGATCCCCAGGTGGTCGAAATTAATCCGGAGCCCTCCACTACGGCACCTATCTCTTCCTTTCTTCTTTCACCCCCTCCTTTATCCCTTCCCTTACGGCGCGGTTCAGGTGTCCAACGATATATGAGACAGATACTGCGCCATTTCCTTTCCCCCAAAAACCAATTATTATTATTATTATTATTATTATTATTATTATTATTATTATTATTATTATTTTGTCTATTCGTAGTGTATAGACTAGACAAAAGTCTACTAAAAGTGTATGGCGATAAATGTATAGATTGTCTCTAGACTGTCTATGGGATTTGTATTGCCTATAGACGGTCTCTAGGGTTTGTCTATAGAGAGTCTATAGAATTTATAGACAAAAGCCTATGGACAGTCTATAGACTGTCTAACAAAATTCATGTAAGGGAGTGCCCCCTTGATATCGTTCCTTTCATATCGACGACCCGTTGACGACCGACCTCCAGTTACGACCGCGGCTGTGACGGCCCGCGCACAGCTAAGATATAAACGGGTCCTGATCGCGTGATCCGCGCAAAATGACAGATAAAATAGGAGACGTCAAACACCCTGAACGCAAACTGCACCGCCTTACGACAGCCGCGCCCAATGCAATAACACGGCTCGCGCTTCAATAACGACCCGCTAGGGATGTGTAGAGCAGGAATATGACGATGACGGCGCAGGGGCCATCGGAGAGGGGCTTTTATCGCGCTGACTCGAATGGCTCGTCTCAGCGAGGAATAGTACCGGTAATTGCCGTCTTATCGGAAGCGTGTGGATAGAAGAAGAGGCAGGGGTCGAAGCCTTGTCCTAAACCGTGTCCAACCATTTACGGCTCGTCATCGTCTTCGCGAGGCCGTCGACAGTAATTACCGTGCCTGCGCGATGTCCGGGCAGCGCACGTGGCGGCGTCCGCTAGAAAAGCAGCACAAGACACGGCAGAGAGCCATTCATCTACGAGAGCAAGGTCAAGTCTGCACTGCCAGCTAGCTGCCTGCAAATACGAGCAGACTCCTATGATCTCTCATGGCGTGAAATCGGAAGTGGTCACGAATGCAATCCGAAGCAGCTTTAAAAAAAAGGCAATTATAAGGTAATGAAAGGAAAATCAATAAAAATCTGGTTGCCTATCAGCTTTAGGCATTTTTCGTATCACAACAGAGAAGGATTACCAGAGTTGTACGTGCAGGCGCGGACATAAGTGAACGTAGCATTCCAATCCGTTCTAATTGCAATCTCCCCTTTCCTATAGGACATGAAGAAACATCATTTGTTCATGAGGAAGCGAATTATCGTCTACTACTAGCCTGCACACACCACAGTTGCCAGTCTCAATTAGGTTTGGTTTGGTTTATGAGGGCTTAACGTCCCAAAGCGACTCAGGCTCTGAGGGACGCCGTAGTGAAGGGTTGTGGAAATTTCGACCACCTGGGGTTCTTTAACGTGCACTGACACCGCACAGTACACGGGCCTCTAATGAAAAAGGAATGCTGGAATGTTCATATACTCACACTTTGCCCTATTATTAGCATCTCTCAAAGCCCTGGTGTGGCCTTGAAATATAGTAACGTACTTGTCAAACAGCCTATTTCAACACCTTGCATCAGGCAGGATGGCCAGTAGCTGACGACCGTTATGAGACAGCGCAAACACTTCACCTACGTCTTCCAGGACAACTGAACAAACTTGGCAATACTACGTGGCAGTATATAAACATCGATCCATGCTTCAGATAGCTAGTGCGCTGCCTCCAACGAGGTAAATATTCTGAACATCTCAAAGAACATCTCATTATGCACGACCAACTTCATATTCGACGAAGCGATGAAGTGACTATTCTCCTCCTCGAAAAAATTTTTCTCACATTTTTTTTCCTGGGCCCAAACATCACAGTCTGAAAATTTCCGGTCCGATTTTGACCGCTGATCAGAGTGTGTGAAAACGCCGAAGTAGACAACTTTAATAATAATAATAATAATTGTTTTTTTTAGAAAGGAAATGGAGCAGTACCTGTCTCACATATCGGCGGACACCTGAACCGCGCCGTAAGGGAAGGGATATAGGAGGGAGTGAAAGAAGAAAGGAAGAAAGGGGAGCCGTAGTGGAGGGCTCCGGAATAATTTCGACCACCTGGGGATCTTCAACGTGCACTGACATCGCACAGCACACGGGTGCCTTAGCGTTCTGCCTCCATAAAAACGCGGGCGCCGCGGTCGGGTTCCAACCCGGGAACTCCGGATCAGTAGCCGAACGCCCTAAACACTGAGCCACCGCGGCGGGTAGACAACTTTCATATCCAATATTTGCAGTTCATGCCGATCAACCACGATTTCTAGTTTTAGTCCGCACATTGCGAAGTTCGAGGAAGTTGCAATGCAGTTTTACCTCGCAGGCTAGGACCTTCGACCGGACTCGCGCATACAGTGTTAACAGTTCGCCTCTATGTATTAAGGAAAGGGGCAGAAATGGAGTGCTATGCGGATATACGTTTTGGCCAGAGGTGAACTTTTCTAATGACAATTCATAGGTCATGGCCCCTCCACCGCTTGAGTCATAAAACAAGCGTGCTCCGACCAGATAACACGAATCTCGCCAGTGTAACCGGAAACTTACTTTGTCGAAGAGCCTGCGCCATTTCTGTAAGAGAAGGAGAAAAAAATGAGAACAGATCAAGTCAAACTCAACGAAAAAATATCATTATAATATAATATGCCATAACAACTACAAAAAATTAGAACAGAATTTAACAAAGCGCTAACTGAAATCATGTCATAAGTTCGAACAACACACACTTACGGTGCATGCTCCTTGTAAACAGCCGTACGCCTACTATAACGAATGTCATTTCCCCTCGTCCGCATCATACTAGTCTTGCGAAATGAGTTCCAGCCGTAAAGTCATTAGCATGACTGATAATTAATTAACGCGCAGTGCTAATTAACACCGATCTATTTCTGACATCCCAATGTGGAAAAGCAGAATACAGCTTACCGTCATAACTGTCAAGCAACACCCAAATTGACGTTGACTAAATTTCTTGAAAATTCGACTTCCTTAAACACGGCCGTAGAAAAAATGATGAGAAAGTGTGGCAAAAAAACATCAAAGGCAATGCACCAATTCGTGAGATGTCAAATCAAGTCATTTCCTGCTGCTGACGCCATGAGAAAAGAAAGCCAAAACGTTCGCTGAATACTGAATGGAGCGCCATGAACACCACAGTGCGTCCATGCCCGACATGGCTTGCAATAGCCCACCTTCATGTCAGCTGTAATGGCAACAAAAGGTTCACATTCACCTCTCACTTTTTCATCTGTGCGTACGCCGGCACCACTAGTCCTTTTAACACCCTGAATCAACTTGCCTAAACCTGCTCGAGCACCTGACAGTCTCCGCCACAAATGCAAGCAACGCACGCAAGATAAACGCAGACAATGAACGCAAGCCACTGAAAGAATGGCTCTGAGCGTTACGCGCCTTGAAAGGTTAAGCTACGCGATCGTGACCCTCTGACACTCTGGCCCGACAACTGAAACTCTTAAGCTCTTGCGATCCCTGCTCATTTCCTTTTTTCGAACTGAGCCTGTCAATCGTAACTTTGACACCTATTGGTTTCGCAGTCGTCCCGGTGTCATAAACGATCAAGAAAGTAAATAAAAAAAACTGGGATCACTGCGGCGACCCGCACTGGAGAAATTCGAAAGCGTTGCTTTTTATGTACAGACATGCAGTGACGTCAGCGGATGCGAAGTCATGGAACTTTCTAGAACGCGGGTTTTTTCCACGACGCCAGTACGCGTTCTATTCATTTTTTATTTTCATATTTTTATTTTTCAATTATTTTATTTTTAATTTTGTTTACTTTAGTTTTGATGCCCAGGTGCTATGTCGACGTCCATGGCTATTGTGACGTCCAAGTGTAATTTTCCCGTTCAATTACCCAATTAAACCACGAAATTTTCCCACAGCGAGATCTCATCACACACTACCTAACGCAACCAAACTTTTGCACATATATCTTTGCAGAATGACAAAATCGTGTGGTGAAGCTTTTGCTGACGCGACATAGCCATCTAATGCTATCGCATTGATCAGTAAATTCTGCAGGTGCCATCGCGCACTTACATCGTTCAGGAGCAGGGTGCGGCGCAACGGCGACTCGAGTTCTCCGGCTACAACGAGCACCTCTTCGACGAACAGGCCCTCGTCCTCGCATCCATGGCCGCCAACGTCGTCGCGGGCGCCCCGCTGCAATCCGCCGCCAGCGTCGAGCTCCCCTTCTCCGATGACGGCAACCGATCCCGATGGTCGCCGCGCGGGTCCCGGGCGCCGGCCCGGGCCCGGCGACGCGACCACGACGACCACGGCTGTCGACGACGAAGAGCCCTCCGACGAAGGAGGCGACGGCGGAGAGGGCGGAGACGACGCCGACGCGACAGCGTTACCGGTCGTCGCCTCTGCCCAGGGACCGCGCTCTCCCCTGTCGAGACCCAGCGCTGCGGAAGGCGATGCACGGGCGTCTTCTCTCCACGGGGTCTCGTCGAACCGGAAGTCGCTTTGATTGACGTCGCGATGACGTCAGCACTTGTGATCCTTCTGCTAAAGACCTTCTGCTAAAGACAACTGCAGAACCTATAGACACGTTTCCTACCAGAACTTGCACAGGAAGTGATTGATTTGATTGATTACTTGGAAGCTTCGCCGTCGATGCCGCATGGGCTGTTTCTCTCTCCGAGTCCCGTCAAACCGGAAGTTGTCGTGAACGCCGCGGTGACGTCAGAGGTTGGGATATACTAGTGGACGTCACTTCCAAGTTGCACACTGAAGTGATTGATTACGTGGGTGATCTGTCGCGGATGACGTCAGCGTTCTAGCTTTTCTTTTCTTGCGCTCCGCTCCAGCGTGAACAGCTGTTACTACTCACCAACAAAGTCACTGAGGTCGTCGACTTGACCCAAATCCGCGTTCAAAAATTATTCGCTACCATCAGACGAGTCCTGGGAAGTTTCCACATCCGGTTTCTGGCTGAAGAATCCTCGCTCTAAACAGAACGGGAAGGAAGCGACGGGAAGCACTTATTTCGAACCGGAAGTCGAAGGAAGTTTCTTGAAAGGGTGATGGCCACAACCTTTTACTTTTATTTATTTTCCCCTGGACCTTGCTCAAAGGCTCCTGCTCTTTCTAGGACACGATCAAAGCCGCAGCGTTGGTTCGAGGAGGTCTATGGAAAAAACTTCACCGGCGCTCACAGTCCTGAACGCTTCAGGAGACAGCAAACAATGTGGCTGCTGGCAGTGAAGAGTTGTTTGCAAATCCACTCAACAAACAAAACACGCTTTTCTTGCTCCTTCGTTTTTTTTTTCTTCTTCTTCTTGCGCACGTTTACAAGCCCAGTGGAACTCAAGCCTCGCCCTCGAAAAACGAAGAGGCCCTGCTGAACGCATCCAACTCCCAGATGTTGACGTTCAGAGGAAGCTCCACATCCGGGCAGCACTGCTCCCCGTCGATGAACGATGAAAACCGAAGCGGTCTCCGCATTATGGTCTCTCTAGGACGAGGGCACCTTTCAAAATACGTCGGGCAGTGTTGTGTAGCAGAGTGCATCAGCGACGCTAAAACCCTCACGCCATAGAAGCAGTGGCTGGCCAGCCGAGCTCCGCTAATTGTGCACTAGCTGCATTCTTCGTGGCTGGGCCTTGCACTCTCGAATACCTCCGCTTCCTCAGTGTTGTCTCAATCATCAGCCATCGGTCGGGTCCCGCTTGACTCCTGCGCACAAAAAAAAAAAAAACGAACAAGGGCGACGTTAGCGGCCTATAAAAGAAACGCGTACACTGACCATGCACGGCACACATTTGGGAAGGCCTGAATCATCACATAAAGCGCACCAATAAATGCACCTGACAACATAAACATAAGTACCCAGAGTTATGCTGACACAGTCCGACACTCTTTGTCTTACTCTACAAGTGAGTTGGGAAACGAAGGCTATCCTACCCTGTAGCCTACCGTTGTTTGCAAGGCGCCAGAAGAAGGTTTTCAGCCTTTCAACTATCTCACACAGGCTGCATAGCCGAAAGGCCACAATCTCGCGTAAGCGAGCACTCCTATAATATAGCCAGCCCGCAAGTGAGACAGAGCGCCATTCGCTTGCCACGAAATAAGATGTCCGCCGAGAGTGAAATATTTACTGCGACTTTCCCTCCCTAACAACCAATTTTGCCCCATTTTACGTCCAATGGAGCTCGCCCACCGCAGCCATTCCGCGGCACGCGTGACGTGCCCACCGGAGGTGGGCCAATCACGAGTAAGAACGGCGCGTCCTTGACTGCGCGCGTTTACGACAGGCTCGTAAACGCCTTCTCCTTTTCTCTCAGGCAGGGATGCTGGCTACAAAAGGCGTAATATCTCTGCGGAGTCTGTGACGCTCGAAATAACCTTACGCGTAAATGCCATGGTAATATTATCAGCATATACGAGCAGCGTCAGCGTGATCGATGAGTGGCACAAAGAGCAACGTGACGCCTGCTGCGGTGCTTCATATGCACAGGGCCAACGCAACTCTCGTCGCCTGTGCGTATGCACTTTTCTACAGAGGAAGTTGTTCCAGGGCGAAATCCGAAGAAGATACACGTTTGGCTCGTAAATAGAGGCACCGTAGCTTGTAACTAGAGTCCACTGACTCTTCCAGTAACTGGAAGACCCTACTCGGAACACTGTCGCAGCAAGTGCTCATCTTTTGCAGCCAACCCCGCCTATACCGCCTATATCCCCCCTCCCCCTCGGTGAGGTTGTTGTTGTTGTTGTTGTTGTTGTTGTTGTTGTTGTTGTTGTTGTTGTTGTTGTTGTTGTTGTTGTTGTTGTTGTTGTTGTTGTTGTTGTTGATGATGTTGTTGTTGATGTTGTTGATGCTGATGATGTTGTTGATGTTGATGTTGATGATGTTGTTGTTGTTGATGTTGTTGTTGTTGTTGATGTTGTTGTTGATGATGTTGATTATGTTGTTGATGTTGATGATGTTGATTATGTTGTTGATGATGTTGATTATGTTGTTGATGATGATGATGTTGATTATGTTGATGTTGTTGTTGTTGTTGTTGTAGCAGTAGCATTAGCACATGCAAAAAGTATACAAGTGCAGCCAACAGTGAGAGTGCGTGTAAGTGAAGTAAGAGCAAATAACAATAATACTTTATTAACTTTAATACCAGAATACAGGATGCGGAAAGGCCAAAGCAACGAAAGGGGTTTGTAGGGTTTCGTGCGGCAGCAGCAACAACCTCTCTTTTTAGTATGTCCTGTGTATGTCCTGTTACAGCCATGCTGTCCGTGGCCCCTTCGTCATCACCGGCTTGATCACCACCCCTACCATTCTTTGCAGTCTGATCGCTCCATCGATCTAATCTTGTTTCCGTTTCGCTCCCTACGCTCCCTGTCTGATCCCTAATGTCGTACATCTCTACAGCCGAACATGTTCGAAGTTACATTAAAGCGTTCTCATCTTTTAAGCCCACTTACAGCGCTCACCTAGTACCGGCCTGATCTTCCAAAGTCGCGCCTATTTCCAAAGAAAGCGCACAGAGAAACAAGATGAATTCACGATCAGGCGATGGGAAACTGCGACAAGCGATCAATAAAAGCTAAGCAAACTGACATTCTCCTAAAAAAACTTGGTCTGCGCAAAACTAACAGCATTAATTACGGGACCCAACTAAGGGTGACATCGATTACCCCCGCGTGCGTCCACCGACAGCTAATCCAATTTGCAGAGGCACCTGCGGGAAACTGCGGTGTTTTTCCTCCCCAAACCGTAATCCCCAACACGCGGGACGCGCGCGCTGAAAACTCCAGCGAAAGGAAAAGGCCTAAAATTGCGGCCGTAATCTCTTCGGATTTAAGCACTATAGAGCTTTACTCACGCGGCACAAAAATGCATCGCGTAAGCGTTCCAGGAGGAAAGACGCAGAGGGGAAGGGGCACGACGGGATATATATACACGACAACGACCCGCGTGGCGGATTTTTTTTAAAGCGCTAATCAATACAGCCCTATCTCGCAACAAGAAAGTGTTCAAAACTCCGGGAGATTGAAGGAGCGAGCTGGTTGTTTAGGATTCATCCTGGGAAATAAACACAGCACTAAAGACGAAAGACGCAAGGGAAGAAATATATATATATATATATATATATATATATATATATATATATATATATATATATATATATATATATATATATATATATATATATATATATATATATATATATACATACTTGCATCCCGTGTACTTCTCTTGTGTACTTCGTCTCTTGAGCACTGATTTTTTATTTTTTTCAAAGTCATCGGAGATTCCAGTTAGATCGGCAGTGCCGGCCGGCCGGGCAACCGATATTACAAGCCAAAAGTATTGCGGGCGGTGATGCAAGCCTACAGTTCAGGAAAACACGTCCGTTGGCAATTTCGAAGTAGCAGGCAACTATTTATGCTCCCTCAACTAGAATACCATAATTAAGATGTTCACGTTTCTATCATACCGCTCGCGTTTCATAATTTCCCTAAAAACAAACAACTGCAAGGAAATAAATACAGGCAAGTGCACACTCTCCTATGCCGCTCTCCTGATGACACCAAACTTCTCGGAACGCCTACAGCCTCTTAACGGCTAAAAAATTAGAAGTATTCGTCGCCACCTTCGGAGTACCTGCCCTTCTACCACTGTGGTCAGTAACCTGCAGCTACAGGTGGAAATCACTTTCCACGCGTACGGTCACAAGCAAAAACGAAGTAGGGCATCCCGGCCTTCAGACCGCTCCCCTGTAGAGCGTGCTTTGCCTGCGCGACACAGAGGCCTTGCGACAAAGCGCAATCAAAACGTCCAAGGGGAAACAGGACAGAGAGGAGAAGGGAACGCAGGCGAGGGGCAGTGAACCAATTCGCGAGACAGGAAATGACGTCCGTGGCTGAAAACGCAGCGACGCCCGACGCGCGTTCGAGAGAGAGAGAGGGAAAAAGAAAGCGGAGCGGAGGGACGAGATAAACACAGAGTGAACGACAGAGAGAGCGGGGTCAGAAACAGAAAAACCACCTGCTGTTCCAAACGGGTGCGGCGCCGACGACCTCAGACCGGTGTACGGGCGAATGCCGCGTTGCCTGCTGTAGCTATAACCGTGCAGCCTTGTGGAAGGCGCGAAACTGGAGCCACCTAATTCACTGGCCAGTGCCGGTCCGTCGCAGCTTATAAGCCGAGCCATAAGACCGTAAAACAATTCCATATCTATTAAGCCAATCATAAGGCAATACGCTGCCTACCAGTCACAAACGGTACTTGCGTGCCAGTGGCTATACGAAATAAAATTAACACCCGGCTGATGTTAAAAGCGTCTGCCCCATCGCAGTTACCTTCAGACTGATGCTACCTCTGGCGTTACTCGCACTTATGCG